>NW_026000119.1:2426556-2494567 GCF_001458135.2 Marmota marmota marmota | reverse complement strand
CTATTGCTCTGTAGTATAGTTTGAAGTCTGGTATCGCTATACCGCCTGATTCACACTTCCTGCTTAGCATTGTTTTTGCTATTCTGGGTCTTTTATTTTTCCATATGAATTTCATGATTGCTTTTAAAGACAGAATTTTGATTCCTTGTTTTTCTCTGCAGACTAAAAGAACACATTGCTGATAAGAAAAAACTACCCATATTAATCTTTCCTGAAGGTAAGAGCAGAGACTGCCTGCCAAACTATCATTGATAACAACAAACGATCAGGAGTGTGAGGAATAGTTACTCTGGGATTGGCGTTCTCAGTCTAGGATGGGATGACCTTTGGAGCTATTCATTTTCTGCTTTCTTTTGAGTTGATAGGAGTCATGCTACTTTTTTTTTTTTTTTTTACTTTATTGTATTTATATTTTGTGCTACTGGGGATCCCTTTTTTATTTTAAAAATATTTCTGGGTCATAAACTTAGAAAGGTATTATCTGTCATTTTAAGGGTAGTATTTTATATCAAAGTTGTCACCTGTTGCAGAGAAGTTGTACTTATAAATATTTAATAGTAAAGTAAAAGTTTGTTATTATGAATCTGCTTAGAACTATTAGCGTTTAAGTTTATTTACTCCTTTAAGCAGGGATGGACTTGTGAAATGGTATTAGAATGCCTGTCATTTGCTATTTTAAAGTATTTTATATAAAAGTAATTCCTTGGCACTGGGGTTGTGGCTCAGTGGTAGAGTGTTTGCCCAGCACATATGAGACACTGGGTTTGATCCTCAGCTCCACATAAAAAACAAATAAATGAATAAAATAAAGGTATTGTGTCCATGTGTCCATCTACAACACACACACACACACACACACACATATTTAATATTTAATATTTTGTGGGGGTGGATACCAGGGATCGAATTCAGGGGGCAGGGGCACTCGATCACTGATCCATATCTCCAGGCCTAATCTGTATTTTATTTAGAGACAGAGTCTTACTAAGTTGCTTAGCATCTCACTTTTGCTGAGACTGGCTTTGAACTCACTGCCCTCCTGCTTCACCCTTCCAAGCCGCTGTGATTACAGGTGTGCACCACTGCACCCAGCTTAAAACAATTTTTTAAAAGTAATTCATTTTAAAATTTATTTAAAAAGATGACTAACCTCCCCACTCCTATCCACCCTTGCAGGAACCTGCATCAATAATACTTCAGTCATGATGTTTAAAAAGGGAAGTTTTGAAATTGGAGGAACCATACATCCAGTTGCAATTAAGGTAAAACATATTTTTTCTTTTTTTAGTACCAGGGATTAAACCCAGGGGTGCTTAGCCACTGAGCAAAATCTCCAACCCTTTTTATATTTTATTTAGGGACAGATTCTTGCAAAATTGCTTAGGGCCTCACTAAGTTGCTGAGGCTGGCTTTGAGCTTGTGATCTTCCTGCCTCAGCCTCCAGAGCCGCTGGGATTATAGGTGTGCACCACTGTGCCCGGCTAAAACAGATTTCTTAAAAAAGCCTTAGATGGATGACTTTATTGATATAATTACAAATTTTAAAATTTCAAGAATGAGGAAACTGGCATACTCTACTCAGATTCATCAGTTCTTTACTCTCTGCCCCATTTACTGTCACGTGCTCTGTCTCTGTGTTCCTATATATGTGTGTGTGTGTGTGTGTGTGTGTTTGTGTGTGTGTGTAGCTATGTTAAGTGCTAAGGATTTAGTGCTAATCAGAACAGACACTGCCTCTGCT
Source organism: Marmota marmota marmota (assembly GCF_001458135.2). Lineage (NCBI taxonomy): Eukaryota > Metazoa > Chordata > Mammalia > Rodentia > Sciuridae > Marmota > Marmota marmota. The sequence continues at coordinate 2,492,826 of NW_026000119.1, read as the reverse complement.
TTCAATGACCTTCCAGTTACATATGGAGACAGATATTTAATAGGCACATAAATAACCCTCTTTTTGCCATGTTCTGGTACTCTATTTAGAAAATTAGTCTGCTTTAGTCGGTGTTAGATGGCCTGGTAAAGTTTTTGTGATCAGTTCTATCAAAAAGAATTGAAGGAAAGTGGGGTTCTGATAGAGTTGTTTGGCCTGCCCTTAAAAACGTTGAGTTGAATAAGAGAAGCCACTGCTTGGTTTGTAATTGGGATATGTTTTCTTTTCTTTTTTTCCTCAGTATAACCCTCAATTTGGGGATGCATTTTGGAACAGCAGTAAGTACAACATGGTGAGCTACTTACTTCGCATGATGACCAGTTGGGCCATCGTCTGTGATGTGTGGTACATGCCCCCCATGACTAAAGAGGTATTTCTTAGATAACACTTGGTCTTGGTGCTTTGTCTAATCAGATAAAGGCAAAAAAAACCCAGGTGTCTTCATCGTTCTCATCATGCCTTTCTGCTTTCTCAGCAATTAGTTTTTCTGTCTTTCCCCTCCCTCCCTCCCTTCTTCCTTCCTTCTTTCCTTCCTTCCTTCCTTCAGGGGAGTAATGGGGACTGAACCTAGGGGTGCTGTACCCTGAGCCACAATCCCCAGCCCTTTTTGTGTTTTATTTTAAGACAGTGTTTCACTAAGTTGCTTAGGGCCTAGCAAAGTTGCTGAGGCTGGCCTCCAACTTGCAATCCTCCCACCACAGTCGCTGGGACCATAGGTGTGCACCAATGCACCTAGCTGTTTTTTAAAATACTGTGTTTAGTGCTCTTTAATTCAAGCCAGTTTATATTGAGAGACTCTTTTCCGTAAAAGTTTTACAATTGTTTTTGGTTTATTGAGCCTACAGATAATATGGAATGTTATATTTTGGGTAAAAGTAATAAAAAATATTAAAGATATACTCATGATTCAAAAATTAATAAAACACTGTATTTTCTTGATAGAATAAATGATACTTGTTATGCTTGACTCAGAATAGAAAGTATTTGAGCTGAAATATGAATCTTATATTTTAAAACAAATATAAATGATTATGAGACATTTTAAGGTGTTATTTAAAAATTCTATACCCTAAATGTGTACATATTTTTTTTTTCCAACCAGGAAGGAGAAGATGCAGTCCAGTTTGCTAACAGGGTTAAGTCTGCTATTGCAGTACAAGGAGGACTGACTGAACTTCCCTGGTAAGAAATTTTTCAAGAGTTTTATTATTATTATTATCATTATTATTATTATTATTTTTAAATTTTAAAAATCACTGTTAATGTTACTTATTTAGCTACATACAGGCTAAGCCAAAAGTGAGTGTGGTTTATACAAAATAACAATGGCTTAACTAATATAGAAGTTTATCTTTCTCACTTAAATGTGGACAGTCCTGGGGGGTACAACAGCTCAATCTGTGTTGCTCCACCATCTTCAAGAAGTGCTTCTAATTTATGGTCTAAGATGACTGCTCCGAATCTACCTAGTGAATACTCAATGGCCAGCAGGAAGAAATTTGAAAACAGGGATTCACCCATCTTTAAGAGCACACACTGCAAGTTGGACCTGCTACTTACACTTGTATCAGTAGGCTAGGGCTCAAGTTATATGCCTATATATGCTGCAAAGGAAGTTGGGGAATGTAGTCTTTGTTGTAGGTGGCCATGTCCTTAGCTAGAATGTAGGGTTCTTTCATTGAAGAAGAAATGTAGAATGGATTTGAGGGTGAGGCAAGGAGCTACAGACAAGCTTGCTCATATTTAATTCCATTTATAACTATATTAAAGAAAACCTTAAAAACTTGAAAGAAAGGAAATGAGTGAGATATTTTAGTTAGGGTGACTATATGGCTTTCATTTTTTGTTTGTTTGAGAATGACTGAATACAGTTGAGTATATTAGTTAGCTTGGGCTGCCATAACAAAATACCATAGACTGAGTGTCTTAAATAGCAGAGATTTATTTTCTCACAGTTATAGATGCTGCCATGTGGCCATTTCTGGTGAGGGTCTCCTTTTGTGGTGCAAAGGGCTGCTTTCTCCCCTCATTGACATGACCTCTTTGTGCAATCAGAGAGAGAGCGAGAGCGAGAGAGAGATGAAAGGAGCACACAAGCTCTGTCTAGTGGGGTCTTTTTTTTTTTTTGGTAGCAGGGATTGAACTGAGGAGCACTCACTGAGCAATATCCCCAGCCCTTTTTATTTTTTGTTTTGAGACAGGGCCTCACGATGTTGCTTAGGGCCTTGCTAAATTGCTGAGACTGGCCTCAAACCTATGATCCTCCTGCCTCAGCTTCCCAAGTTGTTGGGATTACAGTTGTGCATGTAATCATGCCTGGCTAAATTGACATTTTTTTTTGTAGATTGAATGAAAACTGTTGTGTGATCTTAAACTGGTTCTTACATATAGCTATTGCTTTTTTTTTTCTTAAGAACTAATTTACTGCCATTTTAAAGGGGAATAGAGGAAGACTGAAGTCTCTAGAGGTAACACCTCACGGTTGGGGTACTTAGAGCAGCGTGAGGTTTACTGGGTGTTTGGGTGTTTGGAAGGAGAGGTATACAAAAATAATGTCAGGCTTCTCATAGACAAACATCTCTAACTTCAAATTTTTGCTCATTTTTATCCTGGACTTCACAGAAGGAGAAAGGTCCTTCTGACTCTCCTTCCCTTCCTTAGCTCACACTGTTCAGAATTCATGCAAATGCTATGAATTAGCTAGAGGCAATTCATTTGGATAAAAAAGGCTTTATGGACAATCCTGGGGACCTAAAGATGTTTTTCATTTCATGGAAACTTCCCACAACTGACCCCTCTGCGCAGTTTGTGGACTGTGGTCTACATTTAAATTGAGGGCTTGCTAGTGGCTGTCCCTTAGGTTTGACTTTACAAGCCAGAACTTTGTGCTGGTCTCAGGCAGTCGTCTGCATGGAGGTCAAGTTCTGTTTTCATGGCTTCGAGTTCATTAGCTAACCTGTGATCACTCATCACCATCAGAAAGCCCTTGGTAAACACTGGTGCTAACGGGGTGAAAAATTAAACATTCACAGTATAAAGTAAGCGCCTCTCAGTCTGCACTGCGCCTAACAGTTAAAATCTAAGAATTAGAACTGTAGGGAGAGGGTGGCCCCCTGTTTCTTCCCAGCTCTTCAGTTTGTTGTTTCTTTGAGTAGTCCAGAGAAGGAAAGGCAGGAAGAGTCCTCTTAACCCAGGCGATTCACCACTCTGGGGAGATTCACAGGCTCTGAATGAGGGGATGATGCTTTCTTAGAGACTAACTGCTGGTGGGATGCAATTTATGATTTCGTTGTTTTTAGCCCAAGTCTGTTTGGAACATGGTAAATTGCAGATACTAGAAATATAGTGTTTGTCTAGGAACAAATCTTAATAAACATGGGATTAGATTTAAATAATGATTAACTTGTGTATCTGCACACATATACACATCATTCTTACCATTTCTTGTGGGTATATTTTAAAACGTTTGTATAGTTTTCCAGTAAGACACAGGTGGATGAAAAAACAATATTTGTTTTCCTTAAGGAAAAAAAAATAGAGAAATAAATCCTGGTTTTCATAATCCAGGTTTTAATTCAAATATTGAATGCAGCAGCCCTAACTTCTAAAAAGAAACTAAGTAGAGGACGTATCTTTCTTTACTTTAACCAAACATTAGGGAGATCGTCCTTCCTTAAAATAATGTGTATTGGTAGATTGAGGTTGAAATGTGGTCTGCCTGCTTCCAGATCCAGGGCCCTTTGCCCCCTTGCTGACCAGTTGCCTAAGTGCCATGATACAATATTAACACGTGACCCTTCTACATCATTACCAGAGAATATCTTTTATAATTTACCTTTCTTCTCCCAGGGATGGAGGGCTGAAGAGAGCAAAGGTGAAGGACACCTTTAAGGAAGAGCAGCAGAAGAATTATAGCAAAATGATTGTGGGCAACGGATCTCCCAACTTGGAATCAGACTGAGGCCACCCCTGATGCTACCCTGTAGATAAACTTGGCTTCCCAGAACTACCTTAGAAGTGAAGTGTTTTTTGGGGAGGGGGGTTTGTTTCATTTTATTATTTTGTTTTGTTTATTGTTAATATTTTCTACAGGATGATTGTCTCTACCTCTTTATGCCAGAGGCAGAACCAATAGGTGACCTGTTGTGGCTTTCCTGAGGCTGTTGGAGCACTAGCCTCATGAATTGTAAGGTAGTTGACTGAGGCAAAACAGATTCTGCCTTTTGTAAAATGATGGTGTCATTGGTGATTGAATGAAATATTTTTATAGGGACAAGTGCTTCTAGGGAGTATTTGAACCTCGTTCATAGGGTAAATTCTTGGAAACTATCCCAACTATCTGTGTCCACAATTTGCTTTTTCTCACTTACACAATGGGGATCACACAACAATGTGAGGTTACCATTGGGGTTCTGTGTTACCACAAAGTTGAAAAGAAAAATGGAACATTGTATTTTAGGGTGAAGGACAACTTTGTGGTGACCTGACCAGAAAGCCAAAAGGAAGTATAAATTATTTTTTCACTAGTGTGTTGGGACAGGAATACTATTTGGTAAGCTTCACCAAAGAAAAATTGAGTGGAAGTAAAGGTGTGTGTGTATTTATGTAAAGGAGACTCACAACACATTTCAACCAGCAATGGTGATTAATAGCTTAGTTAGTTTTTCTTGTGTGTATGCTAAAGATCCCCTTCCATCTACCAACTTGTTTGTTTTTGTAACCAAACACATTTTCAAATATAAGGAACCTTAAAAAAAAGTCACATTGGGTATCTTCAGTATGAATGAGTGAAAGCCGCCCCTCACCCTCCCACCCTTAGTGGTTTATTCTCAGATCTTCCTGGTCTTTTAAGCAGAAAAACAAGTGGTATCATTACCTTTTGGAAACTGAGCCTTAAATATTTTTAAAGGGGGGAAATAAGCATTCCCTAACTCAAATAGCATAAGCAATGTTGGATAGCAATATAATACCACTGTAAACTCTTGAGTATTATCTCTCCTGGTAACCTTGTACAGAATGTGAACTGTCTTACCATGAACATAAATAAATTTTATATTTTTAAACATATGTTGCATTATTTCCTCCTCCCCTCTACCTTCTGGTTTTGAGTGAATTAAATTCCTTCTTATTATAAACAAGGATTGTTTTCATTTCAGTGACATACTCAGATTTTATTGGAGTGGAACACTTAGGAAACTAGAACATCAGCCACTAGTCTTTTTTTCCCCTTTTAATTATTTGGAGTCTGGCCCTGTGGACTCTGCCCTTGAACAAAGTCCCAGACTTAAGATATTTTGCAGGTGAACCCAGACAATTACACCTAAAAGACTAGCCAGGCAGGCCTGGCATGGCCCCATCAGTGTGTACTCTTCTCATCTAGCTAGTAGGATTTGATCCCAAAGAAAAATTTGTAAACAGGTTTTCCTCATGGTCAGCACCTTTCTGTTCTCATATCCCCACTCTCTTTCTCTGTTGCCTCTTCTTCAAACTGTTGGGGTGATCTTGACCAGGAATCATCAAATTCAAATATGTTGAGATGACCCTTTGTTTTATTTGTTTTTTCCCTCAGAAAAGTTCCTTTTTCTTCTTTTCATATTCAATATAGCTTGAATTAAGAGATCTATTTTATTAGCTCACTTCTCAGAAAAGCTAATAAAATAGCTAATGGTATTTTGTTTGGACACGGATGTGTCTAAGCACCATGAAAACAACAAAGCTGTTGTGTATTCATTGGGCAGTCTGATGCTAGCTTGGTCAGAACTTTCTCTTCCTGTAGGTCTTTGATGTACACAGTGAATTTTCAAGTTGCTTGCAATTGTCATTTTACTGAAAACATGTTTCTGGAAAGCAAGTCTTGATCAGATTTAGCTCAAGATTCCCACTTTGGAAGTCTTGTGTCTATAGAGTTTAGTACTCTTGAGTTTTCAGGACAATGATTGTAGTGAGATATCAAGGGTAGACAGGATTTGGTAGAAAAATCTCATCAGCATCATTCCATCTAATCCTTGCATAGATTGATGAACTGAGCCTTGAGATTACCCTCCCACGCCCCGACTTCTTTCTGACTCTTTGTCCTGGCTGTAGGCCATAAGTACACACAACAAGGTTTAGGAATGCCAGTGGCTTCTGAAATGCCATGGCACATGCTGGGGTTAGATGAGCAGCCATGTGTGAAGCAGTAAATACACTCAAGAGCACAGGGAAATGGTTCTGAATGGCAGTTGGGTGCAAAGGACAGTCTCCAGGAAGGTTTTCCTGTATAAACAACTTCCCAAGCCATAGTCAACATCATCTTCGTGGCCTGACCACCCTCTCCATGTGTATGTGGCACTTTGCGCATTCTGTTGATACCTTAACATATAATGTTTGTTGGTTTCTTGTAATCACAGATAGTATGTGATCATGAGGACTACCTTTTGGGGTCACAGCTGCTCTCAGTCTTTGTTTCTGAAACATCTTATTATTGACCTAAACCACCTCCTGATTGGACAGAGTAGGTTGTGATGGGAGGTAGGGGCAAGGCTGGGGTATGGGATTGGTACTGTAGATTGGCGTCCCTAATAATAATGTTGACAAAAGTGTGCTCTTTTTGTTTGCGGTATGAGTGAAGAGGCTTTGACAGGGGTGCTCTGGGTTACATCCCCAGCAGCCCCCTCCTTTTTTTAGAGACAAATTCTGGCTAAGTTGCTGTGGGGGCTGGCCTTGAACTTCTTCAGCCTCCCTAGTAGTTGGGATTACAGGCTTGCAGCATTATACCTGATTTGCTTTTGGTTTTTAACACATGTTCCTAGTGGATTCTATTAGTATTTGGTATTATCATTTTCTCAATGATGATAAAGGTAATAGGATAGTCAAAACATGCTGTAGTTGTGGCTCTGGTACTTATTGGCTTCGCAGCTTTTACACTTATCTGATTTTCCCTTGTCTTTTTATTGATGGTAAAAAAGAAAATAGAAAATACAAAAGTGTATGTGAAAGTAAGCAGGTCCACTTTAAGGGCAATGTAACAACAAATACCTGTGTACTCATTACCCAGACTAATAAGTAGAACTTGACTGTATCCCCAAAGGCAGGAAAAGTCATTTTCTTATTCTAATTATCTTGACAGATGTTAGGATTTTTTTCAAACTGTTTTGTAAACATGCTTCTGTATGTTTCTTGATGGACGCTCACAAGAGTTTCTCTAGTCTATTGTTTAGTGGCATTAGGATAGCTGCATGGTAGGGTATCAGCATACCCAATTTTAACATAGACACTATCGAACCATTTTCAAAACTGATGTGCCATTTTATACAACCCATCAGTTGTGAGAGAGCAACATTGAAGTCTAATATAAGAACATATTTGGATTTATTTTATCATCTTATTTTGTGCTTTCTCTTCTATTTTTTTCTTCTTCCCTTTTGAATTTATTACTACTTCCACTTATTTTATCTATGTGAATTGGAGATTAATAGCCTTATTTTTATCATGCTGTTACTTTAAAAATTTCGACTTGCATGCTTGTTGTAGTCTAAAGTCAATCATTTTCCTAACTCTCCTGAAAAATATAAGGATCTTAGAACTTGAATTTCAGCCATCTCCCCTCAATGTACGTGATATTATGATATCATGAATTGTAATCCCACGAATTGACACTGCCCCTGTTGACGTCATCAGCCTTGTCATTGGGTATGGTCTATGTTTACCCAGAATTTCACTACTTCCTCTTTGGTTCTTCCCCCTTTTATCATCTTATTTTGTGCCTTTTTTCTGTTGCTTCTTGGTCATGGAGTCTTATTTATTTGTGTGTTTAGAGTATTTTCATGATGCTGTTGTTTTTTTTTTTTTGGAATTTTATCTTCTTCTCTCAGGATTCTACAATAAGGATTGGTAAACTACAGCCCATGGGCCCAATCCTGCCCTCCACCTGTTTTGTAAATAAACTTTTGTTGGAAGACAGCTGCACCCATTTGTCAATGTGGATCTCTATCTGCTTTTGCCTTACAATAGCAAAGTTGTGCAGTTGCCCTTTGGCCCACAAAACCGCAAATATTTACTCTCTGGCCCTTCACCCTGTATAGTTCACCCACGTGAGCACAAGGTCAGTATCCATCCAGGATTACTTTAAACTAAATTATTGGCTTGAAGTTTATTTGGCCATGTAAATGTGAGAGACCTTACTTAGCCTGTAAACCCAAACAATGGCTGTCTTGTGGTTTTGAATTCTCTGCATAATGTTTTTGAGGTTAATCCATGTTGTGTTTATAAGTAGTTCATTCTTTTTAATTGCCAAGTGGTTTTAAATCCTTAGAGGAAAATTATTTTTCCCTTTCACTCAGCACTAAGGTCTGACAAGCCATTTACTGTGCTCATGTCTGAAGTGGGGGATGGATGATCTTCTCTCATAGTCCTTTGAGAGTCCCCCTTCAAAGGAAGTGTCTTGGGCTTCCCACCTCAAACTGGCCTTTCAGTCTGTCTTTTTTGCCTTAGGCCCTTAATGATCTAGAAACTCAAGTTTGCCTGGTTTGGCCAGTTGTGGTAAGGTAAAAGCCAAGTGCTGGCCCCTTACTCTGCTTTCCTCTCTGGGACCTCATCTCCCTCAGACCCTGGCTTGAGCAGTCCTAACTCTTTCTAGTTTGTAGAAGTACACAGAATTTTCTTTTATCCATTGTAAATTTTTAAAAAGCCTCTCTGATTGTTTTTAGATTAAAGCCATTTTGTTGTTGTGGTGGTGGTGGTGGTGGTACCAGGGATTGAACCCAGGGATTTTTAACCACTGAGCCACATCCCAGCCCTTTTTGTGTTTTATTTAAGAGACAGGGTCTTACTGAGTTGCTTAGGGCCTAGTTAAGTTGCTAAGGCTGGCTTTGAACTTGAGATTCCCCCTGCCTCAGCCTCCTGAGCCGCTGGGATTACAGGCATGCGCCACTGTGCCTGGTTTAAAGGCATTCTATTAATATAAAAAGTAATGCTTTTGCTCTCATATATTGTTATTACTATTTGTAATTTAAATATTTCTCTGGATTTTTAAAAATTAAATGAATTTTTTTTTCAAAAAAGAAAATTTTGATCGCACTAGGGATTGAATTCAGGAGCGATTTGCCACGGGAGCTACATACTAGTCTTTTTAAAAATTTTATTTTGAGACAGGTTCGTGCTAAGTTGCTAAAGGACTCACCAAATTGCTGAGGCTGGCCTTGAACTTGTGGTCCTCCTGCCTCAGCCTCCCTATTCATGGGATTATAGGTGTGTGCCACTGTACTGGCAGATGAAGTGATTTATAAGGAAGATATGGACCAAGCAAGGAAAAGCTGTGAGGTTTTTAGCATTGATAGAGAATACCTGGACTCCATAGCAAGAAGGCAGCTTATGGATTCTGAGGGTGAGTGCCTTTTTTGGCATTCTGGGTAAGTGGTAAGTTTTCTGGCAGCTCATGTTATAGCCCTGGGGTGAGGATCCCATCAAGGTCTTTTATGACCCTTAAATGGGGCTGGGTGGGGGGACGTATCCTAAATCCCTGTAATAGGTGCCCCCTGCTGTTGTAAGTGGAATATAGCAATTCTGACTACTTGCTGGCCTAGGCCCTATCTGGAAAAGATGCTCAAGAGAGCTCTTTTGAGGCCCTAGGTTTGATCCTCAGCACCACATATAAATAAGTAAATACATAAATAAAGGTATTGTGTCCAACTACAAACTCCAAAAAATAAAATTAAATTAAATCAAACCAAAAAATGAGAGGATAGCATATGTGTATCCTATTTTGGTGAGGTAAAATATTTCAGATCCCTCTGAGCTCCAGACTATATAAAGTCAACAATGACAAAGAAATGACAAAGTATGGACACAACAATGTCAAAAATAGACAAAGCCCTTAGACTTGTGGAAATACCCTGCAGCAGATTGGAAAATAAGAAAAATCAAGGGAATCAATCATGTTTAGATGAAACAGTTTATGGAGGATTTTAAAATTTTTCCTGTAAGCCTGGGGTAGTAAAAGGCCTAGGCACACTTTCTGAAGAGTTAGCTGAAGAGTATATTCCCCTTACAGCTAGAATGAGTGTGAATGGATCAAAATGTGTGAATAAGAGCAGGGAGGGAATCTAATCTCTCTGAAGGCTTCTGTGCCCAGTGAAAGCCTGTTTATTATAGCAACTATCTTTTGATACAGGCAGCCCTGACATTGGGTTCTTGCTCAGTCAGGCACAAGTGAACTCTGCCAAACTTCCGAACTGGAAGGAATTTTCAGCACTGATTGTGAGCAGGTTTGAAAATTGTTCCTTCAGAATTAGAATCTTGTTTGGGTCCTGCAGAGAAATGACCCTGGAAATGTTGTCTTATCTAATAGGTTCTGCAGAAATTTGGTAGCCAATAGAGTGACAAATATTTGAGATAACATACCTTCACCCAGTAAACTCCTTGGTCTAATACCTGTCTTTGAAAAATGCTTACATCTAACAATTACCTGGTTAGACATTCACCCGTTTTATGCAATGCACACCACGATTCTGGCTCTGTCAGTGTTAAGATTTTATGTTGACCAAGACAGGAATCTGCCCTTTGGGGAGCTTGGAATCTGGAAGTAGAAAATAAACAGCAATAACCGTAAGAGGAAGCCTGAAGCCTTCATTTGGTCCAGGGACAAAGTGCTGTGTGTGTGCAGAAGTGGTTGACGTGGGGTTGGAAGTGTCAAGGAAGGGAGGCCCCACAGGTGCTTTGTAGACAAGTGCTCTTTTTGTTTTCCACTTTTAAAATTTGTTCATTTTATATATACCTGACAGTAGAGTGTATTTTGACATATGTACACACATGGAGTATAACTTTTTCTAATTAGGATCCCATCCTTGTGGTTGTACATGATGTGGAGTTACACTGGTTGCATATTCATCTATGAACACAGGAAAGTTATGTCCAACTCGTTCTACTGTCTTTCCTATTCCCATCCCCTCTCTCTTCCTTCATTCCCCTTTGTCTGATCCACTGAGCTTCTATTCTTTCTCTCCCCTCTTGTTGTATGTTAGCATACACACATCAGAGAGAACATTCGACTTTTGGTTTTTCAGAATTGGCTTATTTCAGTTAGCATGGTAATCACCAGATCCGTCCAGCTACTGGCAAATGTCATAAAGTCATTCTTCTTCATGGCTGAGCAATATGACAAGAGCTCTTTGATAGTGAGGGAGAGTGCAGGTGAGTGGATTCTCTGTTCTGTGTATGCATTGTCCTCCTCTCAGCCCTCAGACAAAAATACGAATAGGAGAGCGTTGTTTATAGTCACAGACCTTTTGCCTCTGAATTCTCTGTTCATGTTTTTGGAGCCATTTCCTCCCCCTCTACCATTACCACCCCTATCATTTCTCATCCGGGCCACACTAAACCTCCCTGGGCTAATCTTCCTGCCTCCACTTATGCTGCCAAAAAAGTTTATTTGGTAAGCAGCAGCTAATGTGATAATTTAAAATCATAAATTGAATCATGTCACTTCCACTTTCAAAACTCTCCAGTGGCTTCCTATGACATTCAAGGTCAAGATTAAATTCCTTACCCTGATATTCAAAGTCTTGATACAATCCGACTGTAGGTCATTCCTTCACCCTTCTTTCTTTTTAAAATATTTATTTTTTAGTTGTAGTTGGACACGATATCTTTATTTTATTATTTATTTATTTATTTATTTTGTGGTGCTGAGGACTGAACCCAGGGCACTGTACCACTGAGCCACAACCCCAGCCCCCTTCAGCCTGATTTCTATCATGCTTTCCCTGGCTCACTCTCTGTCGTCATTGTGAACTTTTTGCTCATTTTTCAAACCAATAAATATATTTTTGTCTCAGGACCTTGACACTTGCTGCTTCATCTGGGAATGATCTTCTAGATACTTGCAAAATTCCCTTTTCGTTCATTTCTCTACTCAAATATTCCCTCCTCAGAGGCCTTCCCTGGTCATCTGACCTAAAACAGCAGCCCCTTTCACTCCCTAAACCCTTATTCTGCTTCTCTTCCATTAGCATTTATTTCTAAATTTAGATATACATATACCTAAATGTTTATATATTTGCTGTATGTATCTCCTATGACACTATAAGTTTGATCAACATTTGTCAAAGAACAGGTATATTTGTGATTATTTCTCAGTCCTTCTTTGACCTTCATGACCTTGAGGATTTTAAGAATTACAGGGCAGTTATTTTTAGCAGTTTCTTTAATTTGGATGTTCCTGTGTGTTCTCCTGGTTAGAGTCAGGCTGTGCATCTTTGGCAGGAATAACAAGAAGTGCTGTTACTGGATTTGCTCTTGGATTTGCCTACCACTGAGGATGTTCACTCTGAGTATTTGATTAAGGTGGGGTATTGGTCAGCTCGGGCTGCCGTAATAAAATACCCCAGGCTGGCTGGCTTCAACATCAAAACTTATTTCCTCAAAGTCCTGGAGGCTGGACGTCTGAGATCTAGGTGTTGGCAGAGCTGGTTCCTCTTAGGCCTTCCTCCTTGGCTCTTAAATGAATGTCTCCGAGCTCACATGCTTTTACCTGGTCTGTGTTTCCTGATGTCCTTTCTTGTAAGGACACAGTTCATATTGGATGAGAGCCTACTTTTATCGTTTTACCCTGATCAGCTCTTTAAAGGCCCTGTCTCCAAATATCATGGCAGTCTGAGGTACTAGGGGTTAGGACTTCAACATATGAATTCTAGGGGACACAATTCAGCTTATAATAGGTGGTGACTACTGAGCTATGCCACTGAAACTTTTTCTTTTTCACTTGTTAATGAGTCATTTGGAAGGAGATACTTGAAACTATGGAAGCATACCATCAAATTTTTATTTTGCCTGGCACAGTGTTGCATGCTTGTAATCCCAGAGACTCAAGGCTTGAGGCAGGAGGATCGTGAGTTCAAACCCAGCCTCACCAACTTATGGAGGCCCTACGCAACTCAGTGAGACCATCTCTTAAAAAAAACATATCTATCTATCGAGAGAAAGAAATAGAGGGTGGGGGCAGGTTGGGGATATGGCTCCATGGTTAAGCACTCCTGGGTTCAAATCCTTGGTACCAAGAAAAGGAAACTTTTAATTTATTAATTTATTTTATTTTATAACAGTATGGACTTATGGTTTTAAAAATTTTATTTAATGGATTTAAATCCGTTACCACCAAGTGAGGTGCTGTGGCGCACACCTATAATCCCAGTGGCTCCAGAGGCTGAGGTAGGAGGATTGCAAGTTCAAAGCCAGCCTCAGAAACTTATCAAGATGCTAAGCAACTCAGTGAGACCCTCTCTGTAAATGAAATATAAAAAGGACTGGTGAGGGCTGGGGAGGGCTGGGGCTGTAGCTCAGTGGCAGAGTGCTTGCTTAGCATGTGTGAGGCACTGGGTTTGATCCTTAGCCCAGTATAAAAAAATAAACAAATAAAATAAAGGCATGCTGTCCATCAACAACTACAAAAATTTCTTTTAAAGGGCTGGGAATGTGGCTCAGGGATTAAGCATGCCTGGGTTCAATCGCTGGTTACCTCCTCCTCAAAATCCATTACCACTGTTATTTATTTTGTTAAATTTGCCCCAGTTTGGCTTATGGAGCCCCCCGTGGACTGGTTTCTGTGTCCTTGTGACATATCCCCATTATTTTAGGTCTTTTCTTTTATGCACAAGATGTTCCATGCTCTGAAAATTGAAGGCATCAAGAGAATAGAGGAGGTACCAAGGGCTGGGGGAGGAGGGAAGAAAATGGTTAAATACTGGGAAATGATACTGGCCAATATATTATTATATTGTGTGCCTGTAAGAATATGTAACAACAAATTCCACCATTATGTATGATTACAATGCAGCAATATAAAAATATGGGGAAAAATGTGTTTCATGCTGGTCTTGTACTTTCTTTGCCCCAGCCCCCAAATTGATTGTTGCCTCAGGGACCCCTGTTTCTTTCAGTGGGGAATGTCGTTAGAAGCCAAGATTTGAATACTAGTGTGTGTATTGCTTCTGGGGTATTCCTACTTCCGCATACTATCAGTGGGCAGAGTTTGGAAATATATGTGCATGTGTGTATACACACACACACACACACAAACACAAACACATATCTATTTTGTCTACTTATCTATCATCTATCAACAATGTTTATTTACTTATTATCTATACCTGTTGTGCATATCTGTCTCTTTAACATTAATCTCTCTCTTTTTTTTTTTTTTTCTGGTATTGAGGCTGGAACCTTTGGTGCTCTACTACTGAGCTACATCCCCAGTCCTTCTTTCATTTTTGTTTTTAAATTTTGAGACAGGATCTTGCTAAGTTTCCAATACGGGCTTCAAATTTGTGATCGTCCCCCTCAGCTTCCCAAGTTGCTGGGATTGCAGGTGTGTGCCACTGTGCCGGCTGTCACTGTGATCTCTAGCTTGTCAGTCATTTCTATTTGCATCTATCTATTGTTGTCAACATCTCTTTCTGATCTGTCATCTATGTCTGTGTTTATTAATGGTTATCATCTCTATATTAGCATCTATTTTTAAAACCATGAGTGTTCTCATGGTTCTCTCCCTTTGTAAGTCCCTTATCAGTCAGTGAGGAACCCAGTTCCTCATCTTTGATTTGGTTACTTATTTACAAACAACGTCCTTGCCCGGGGCCACCCTCCTTCCCTCGGGCACCTGCTTCATCTCACTCAGTGTCTGCACATGCTGAACCACCTCTTCCATGAATGTTTTTCTTACTCTGATCAGGAAAGACCAGTCCCCATGTCAGGCTGTGCCCTCCCAATAAAGATGCCCTCATCACTCAGTGCAGATTCCCTTGCTTCACCTGCTTGGGCTCTGGTGCTCTGCACTGGGCAGCCTTCCTCCACGGAGATCTCTGCACAGGCCCTGACACTGCTCTGGCTCATGATGGCCTTCCTACCACCATGTGGAGCTCACCTTAGCTTTGCCCCAATAAGAGGTTGTTATTCTTCTGAGATTCTATGTGCTAAGAACTATGCAGATACAAAGATCCTGAGGGTCACCTTTGCTGCCACAGGAAAAGCACCTTCTGAGGATGAGACCAACACTGAGGAAAGGGGAGAGATAATGAGAGTCTCCTGGTGATAGTCTCACAATGCCTGAAATCTGAAAACCCTCTGACTTTCAAGACAGAATAATCAATACAGTCTTTTCTCCCATTAAGCTAGATAGTAAGTTGGGTTTGAAATTAATAAATTGAGTTTACAGATACAGTCAGTTACAAATGAAAAAGTCCTAAAATAGATGGTTTTGCAAATTTACATGTACAGTATATATGTGATATGTATGTCTGTAGTATGCATATTTGTATACCTACACATACATATATCTATGCACATATGTACACACACACACACAACTATTTTTTTAGCTATAGTTTTTTTTTTTGTGTTGTTGTTTTGGGGATTGAACTCAGGCATTGGGTCACTGAGCCACATCCCCAGCCTTTTTTTGTATTTTATTTAGAGACAGGGTCTCACTAAGTTGCTTAGCATCTTGCTTTTGCTGAGGCTGGCTTTGAACTCATGATCTTCCTGCCTCAGCCTCCTGAACTGCTGGGATGACAGGCATGTGCCACTGCGCTGGCTCTAATTTTAATGGTTTAAATACAAAACACCCACAACAGACTTTGTAGAATGTTTATAGAATCTAAATATGTGAGGGTAATTTGTTGAAGAACATCCACTAATAAATGAAACTGAATATTAATTAAGGTCGAGTCTAGTTGAGGTAGGTAATTGTGCCCAGGAGCTTCTGGGAGTTTCCTCTCAGGTACAGAGAAGCCAGTGTGGGGGTGTCGTCTCTTCCAAAGGAGGCTGCAGTGATTCAGGGGTTATTCCAACAGCTGTACAGTACCCATCCTCTGGTCCATCCCAGGGCAGACAGCCAGGGAGGGTTACTGCAAATTCGTAGAGAGTGGAGGATGACTTTCTAGAACTTTCCCCGAACCCAGGATGAATGACAGAACAACAGAACTTTTGAGTTCCTGAATATGTTCTGCTGCTAAAGTATAGCTTCTTCTTCCTCTGGTAGGCTGAGGGAAATCCCCACACTCACCATTAGAGGTACAAATTTGTCTAATGCTATGGAGTAGCTGTTTTGGCATCAATCCACATGAGCACATGTTTGCCACAGATCCATAAGTGGCCAGGAAATGTGGTTGGCATTTCAAGAATTCTGATTTCAAATGAGGAAGACTGGGTCCTCTTTGCTCATTCTTCAATACTGGATTTTCTGTTAAGGCGAAGAGATTCACACCACTCTCACAGCTGAATCTGAAAGGGGAAACTAACTCTTCCAGAAACTCAAAGGGATTTATCAGTATTGGGCATTGAAGGTTCCACAATGCTGAAGACCAAATTCTGCAGAAAAGACTAGAAGGCAAAAGTGGCATTATGCATTTCCTCTGTGAACCTACCCTGTTGTTAGAGGGAATGCTGCTTACTAAAAAATTGCTCTCAGAACCCAGCAGGTATAAACCATGGCAGCCCCCAGCCAAACAATGCAAGAAGCAATGGTTTTGTTACTCTGCCCTGGGAAAGACACTCTTACCCTCTTGGTCTGAATTGAAGAGCAGTGTTTTAGTTGTTTCTTTGACCTTGTTTTCTCTTGATCCTCCTTTTTTTCTATTTATAGTGTGACTCCTTTAGCACATGTCTGGCTCAGGTTGCTTGTGCTTAGTTCCTTTCGGTTTGCTATTTTAAAGACTGTGTGAAGGTAATTTTGGATTAATGTCATGTGTCTTGGCAGCATAAGTCACTCAGCTCTTGTAGCTCTTGTAGCATAATAATCACTGAAGTATATTCCAAATTAGAATTTTTTTTTTTAAGCGCTGATTTTCCAAGTAGATCTGTGAATTCTTTTCTTCTCTTTTTTGGTACTGGGGATTGAACCCAGAAGTGCTTTACCACTGAGCCACATTGTAAGTCCTTTGTATTTTTATTATTTTTTAAAAAAACTTGAGACAGGGTCTCAATAAGTTGCTAAGCCTTGCTAAGTTGCTGAGGGTAGCCTGAGCCTCCTGTGTTGTTGAGATTACAGGTGTGCACTGTCACAACTGGAAGATCTATGAATTCTTATCAGTTTTGCTTTAGTGCAAGAAATATTTATTTCCTAGGACTGATTTTATTTCCTCCTAAAATGGTCTCATTGAATAGTTGGTTACATCATTAGAAGAAAATTCAGTTTGATAGACATAAGCTGAAGTCTTCGGTCAAAATTTCAGCTTCTACTAAGAAAGTAAATCATGTCATAATAGCAGTTTTTCTTTATAGTATAGTAGGAAATTACAAACCACTGCTACATGGTCTTACCTTTAAGTTTCTCCTGTCTACACTTTAGTTTTCTTCTGAGGCAGGGTCTTTCTATGTTGCCCAGTCTGGCCTTGAATTCTTAGGCTCAAATGATCCTCCTGCCTCAGTTTCCAGACTAGTTGGGACTACAGGTGTGTACAACTGCACTTGGCTTATACATTCTAATAAATTCCAATTCAGGAGTTCTGTTCTACTATTGTCACATTGTATTTATTGACGAAATTAAGAGAGTGAATTTTCAACATACTTCATGGATCACTTATGTTGGGTGCAGAGCAGGCTGAACTGTGTTGTCTGCAGGGCAGGCTGAACAGATGTTGGCTGCAAGATAGCCCACGCACTCAAACCCCCCTCTATCTGGTCCTTTATCACCTGTTTGCCTCAAGTCTGAACATTCAACCCTGCTTAAGGCTGAACACTTAACCCCCCCTTGGGCCAACAAGGCAGCTTGCAGACCCAGAGGCCCCATTAGATTTGGGCTATAAAAACTCCCTCCTGCCAGGCCCCCCTCTCTCTCCCTCTCTCTCTTGCTCTTTCTCTCTTGCTCTTTCTCTCTTGCTCTCTCTCTCTCTTGCTCTTTATCTTTCTTACGCTCTCTCTCTCTCTTGTTCTTTCTCTCTCCCTGTTCATCTCTTCTCTTTTCTCTCTCTCTCTTTCCTTCTTTCCTTTCTCTTTGTTGCACTGCTGCAATAAAGATCTTTTGGTTGCTCTGAGTGTTGTGGTCACTTTCCTTTCACTGAGAGCCATTGCCAAGTAGGAATGACACATGGCAATTTCTTTGTCAGCCTACCCAATGTTGCTTAGAGGAAGGACTCTCCATATTGACCCAGGACATTTGCAGTGACATTGCATGTAAGGTGACCTTGCTCAAGGACCAGGGCGGATCCGGGTTTAGGGCGGATCAGGGTTTAGGGCTCTCCTTGGGCTTAGGGCGGTTCCAGGTTTAAGGCGTACCCTGCTGGGAATACGGCCTATCCTGCTGCCTCAGGCGGCCTGCTCCTTGAGTTCCCGTTGAGTTCTCACGGGATTCAGAGAGTATTTGGGATCCAGAACGTGGATTTGGCCCAGAATGTGGATTTCCCCAGAACGTGTTTGTAGAGTGCCGGTGTGAGTTCGGGAATAAAGAATTGCTGTTTGAATCTACAAGGCTGTGAGTGGCTCGTGATTTTGTGCCCAGCCAGACTGCGGCAGTATACCAGTTGTGAACCCATTTCTAACTTTGTCTCTATAGACCTCACTTTTCCTCACCTGAAATGATTTTTACTTTGCAGGATAAGAGCTGACAGTACAAAGAATTAACAGTAGCAATTACACTTAATTTTGCATCTGAAAAGAAGAGGAAAGTTATACCCAGCAGTTGGCTGCCTGCCCACCTGTTGGCTCTACAGATTCACCTGTTCAAGTAACAGCAGGTGGAGTGTTTTTCTCTTCCAGGAAATTACATGAATCTATTAGCCTTAACAGAAAACCCAGTACTGAAAAATAAGCAAAGAGAACCCGTCTCCCTCATTTGAAATCAGAACTCTTGAAATGCCAACCACCTTTCCTAGCCACCTACAGAACTGTGACATATATGAGCTCATAGCAGGGACCTCATCCAATGTTCCCTGAAGAGCACTAGTAGCCAGCCACAGAAGCCTTGGCTCAAAACCTGACTCACCCAGTTATGTCCCTGGCCTGGCCCTATCTCAAGAGCTGAGTTCATCCAGGTCAAGACCAGAAAAAAAGTATGCAAACAACCATAGCTACTGCCCAAGGTCACACCAGCAGACAACCTGAGGTTGCCCATGATAGAGAACCAGACAGGTGAGGTGCTCAACAAAAACAAACATTTATATCTGCCCAGTCATAGGGTTGACAGGAAAATTGCTTCCTTGGTGACCACGGGATGAGTAAATGAATGAATGAATGAATATCCCCAAAGGTTTTGTTCAGAAAAATGGGCTATAGGACAGGTAAGTTGAAAGAATTCCCCACGCAAAGGCACTTCGCCGGGAGAATTCCAATTTTATTGTAAAAAGCTGTGTGCTTATATAGAACTAAGGGGGAGATGGCAGGGCTTAGATAAATGGCAGGCAACCCGTTTATTGGCAAGTTCTTTCAGATATCAGCTCCGGAGCCCAGGAATTAGTTCTCATTGGGGCTAAGGTTCCCCGCCAGCGAGATTTGAAATTGGCGCCGGTGGGAGAGTTCACACGGGCGGGGACTTTTCGCGCCACTGCAGAAAAGAAGAAGGTAGGAAGAAGAGGTGCTTAGGCGCCATGTTGGGGTTTTTTCTCTGGGGTATGGCTGCCGTTTATACTTTTCCCAACACTCAGCAGTATACATTTATTTCCTTGTTGTAGTTTCTGAGTTTCATGCTACTCTGCATTGTTATTCTTCTTTATCTCAAGTGGTCTGTGCAGAGTTCTAGTTGCACCTTCACTTTATTGCTACTCTATCTCTTTAGGTTCTTCTGATCACTTCTGTCTGTCAACATGGCTGGCAACATCTGAGTCTTCCTTGCCCTCTCTCCTGCCCTCTACATGATTGGAGTCTTCCATTAAAATCTCTTTTTCACTCTATTCTTCTCTGTCGTCCTGAAACAGTTAGTATTAAGATCTTTTCATTTCTTACAGATTATTACAGTTTTAGAACTATTATTTTCTAAGCCTGAAGCTGCCATTAACTACAACTTTGTGAGACTCTGAAGCAGAGAACCCAGCTAGCTCATCCATGTCCAGACACTGGATCCAGAGTAACTATGAGAAAACAAATGAATGCCATTTTAAGTGAGTGCACTTATGATAATTTGCTATGCAGAAATGGATGACTAAAACCTTTATCTACTAGTTTTGTAACCTTGAGGTAATGGCATAACCACTGTGTCATGGCAGAGACAATGAGCTGTTCATTAGAAAGTTATGCTTCCTCTTCGATGACGCAGTAGTGTTGTCACTGGGAAGCACCTGCCCAGCCAGGGGCTACATTTCCCAATGCCCCTTTGTGGTCTGGATGGAGTCATTGAATGGTTCTTACCAGGAAGTTGTGATTGGAAGACATTTTAGATCACTTCCAGTCAGAGGAGATAAAGAGTTAGGTGTGTTTTTTTTTTTTTCCTATCCTCTCTTCCTGTCTTCCAGCTGGAGGCTGAAGGCTCCAGGGCTTAAGGGCTTTGTGGAGCCACAAGATAGCAAGAACTTGGGCTCATTCATTACCTCACAAAAATGTCACCCACTCACCCGGAGCATGTGCGTCACATTGTTACATGAGTGAGAACTAAGCCTTATTGTGTTAAGCCACGGATGTCTTGGGGTTTGTTTATTGTAGTAACTACCAATTCTCTAGCACAGTATGTATTTTCTTATTTCTAAAATGGGGATAAAATTGTGATTGAATGAAACAATCTACTCAAAACAAATTGTCACACTGTAAACTATTATCCTAATATGAGGTGTTAATGGAATTTTCACAAAAACATGGCCATGTTAACTAGAAGGAGTTATTTCTTCATTTTATAGGTGATAATACTAAACAGAATGGTTATCTGGCTTGTTTGAGGCCACTCTGTGAATTAGTGACAGGGGCAGCACTAGAACTTTCCACCTCCTCCCTAATTCTCTTCCAGGACATCTTTCACAATGTCATGCCAAGGCTTCAGGAGGGTGATATTATGGTTTGGATGTGAGGTATCTACCAAAAGCTCACATATAAGAAAATACAACAAGGTTCAGAGGAGAAACAATTGGATTGTGAGAATCTTGATCTGATCAGGAACAGAGCCAGCCTTCTATGGACTAAACCCTCTGAAACCCTGAGCCCTTAAATAAACTTTTCCTCCTCTATAATTGTTCTGGTTGGGTCTTTTAGTCACTGCGGTGAAACAGGTGACTAAAACAAGTGGGAAGAGAGCAAAGGTAGGAGAGCTGCAGGGAGACGCACTCACTTGCAGATGAATGCTGCAGTTTCAAGGTTGTCCCTGTGGAATTGAACCAAATGCTTCTCCCTGCAGAGGTTGCATATTTAGTTGCCAGTACATGGGGGGAGGGAGACATAGCTACACCTTACATATGTTTCAGTTAAGTTAAAAGATTGATGTGTATTTATTTTGAGGCGATTGTTGAAATACCTTCCTTGTGTGTAATGGAATTTTCTCCTTTTGGCAATGCCAAAGGCAGTTCACTGGGTTACATATGTTGTCAGTGAAATTTCCCACATGCTTCTATGAAACATTTGTCTTTTCCAGATGGCCTGTGTAAGCCCAGTTGTTCCTTCAAACAAATTTACAGTTATGACAAATGTGCTCTCTCTCTCTAGACTAGATCAGAGTTCTTTTTTTGGAAAAAGAAATGGTTTCCAACTAATCTAAAGGGGACAGATTTTTCAATGGAAAGCAGATACTAAACTCTGTTCTCAGGTTGAAATTTGCTGAGATTTGGGTGTAGAGGAATCAATAAGTTAATATGTTTTATCCCCATCTCTACACATAATATATGCGTGGTTTCATGTTTTCTTCCATTAAAAAAAAAATCCCAAACACAAAAGTTACCTTGAAGAAAGTGCACATTTAAACTCTTGCTTTATGGATGTTTTTCTGTAGTAATACCTTCCTTTATTAAATAATGCAAACGTTTACTATTTAATATGTAAGAAGAATATTTATAGCCCAGTTGTCGAGAAGCATACTAATAAATTGAACATGCATGGAACTGCACTGTTGCCTTGATCTCTTTCCTTTTCTTTCCATAGTTCCCTTCCCATGCAGAGCCACAATTACACCTTACTTTCTTAAATTTTCGTGAACTGATTATAATTATTTATGAATAAGTTTGAAAACCATAGTGGGAGAAAACTCAAGGTGACTTCAGATTGGCATTAACAATAACCTTTAACCTTAATTTGACAGTGTTCAAGTCTATGGTTTTCAAATCTATAAAATTTATAGTAGCCTGATGAGCTAACCAGGCATTATATTTTATCCTTCAGATAGGAAATAGAAACCAACACTGGACTGACAACTAATAGATAAACAAATAAACTTCTATTATTTATAAATTATCCAGCAAGTTTGAGGCTAGAACGAGTCTTGAATTCAATGATCTTTGCACTAAACAACTTGTGAATGAGTGACTGGTTATCAAGTAGATTAATCCTAGTACCTAGCCTGACAAAACAATCCCTGTAGGCTACCTGTGCAGCCTGGTAGTGATTTGTATTGTTAGTGGACTTGGCAACTCAAGACCAAGTGTTGTATCTTACTTTTTATCATTTATTTTGTCCTTTGTCCTGGGCTCCAGCATCAAGCAGCATGGGGTTGAAAACTGGCCTTTCATTTAACAGCTGTATGACTGTGGGCAAATAAATCAACCTCTGTAAGGCCTTCTTACTTTTCTGTAAAATGAACCCCATCCAATGAATTCTCAGGCATGGGAAGGAGTAAGTGAGACAATGACGGTGCAGTGATTGGCAGAGGGCTTGACATAGAGCAAGTGCTGAATGAGAGAGTGGACCTTTCTGAGTTGGCCAAGAGCCCGATTTCTGATGGAAAACCAGATTAGTTTTGATCCATCCTGTAGTTTGAATGTGTCCCCCCAAATTCATGTGTTGGAGACTTAATCCCCAATGCAACAGTGTTGGGAGATAGAGCTTGGTGAGAGGTGATTAGATCATGAGGGCTCTGCTTTCATGAAAGGTTAATGTTAAGGAAATGCATTGGTAATCTTAAGAGTGGATTTGTTATTAAAGTGGATTCAGCCCTTTCTTTCCTCCCTCACTCCTGCCCTCTCTTACCCTTTCTCCTTTCCCCGTGAAATGACGCAGCACCAAAGACCCTTACTGATTTCAGGCACCCTGATAGGACTTCTCAGTCTCCAGAACCATGAACCAAATAAACTTCTATTATTTATAAAGTATTCAGCCTATGGCACTCTGTTGTAGTAGCACAAAATGAACGAAGATAATCCACGTATGGCCATGTCAGTTTAGGGAGAACTCTACCTAGGACAGTAATAGATAGAACCTCTGCCTCTTCACTAGGTAGAGGAGAGGATGTGCTGGAAATGGGTTGGATATCAGAGATTAGTATAGAACCTATGCTCTCAGAGTAAGGCTTTTCTTCCAACCTGAGCAGGAGTGGACTCTGGAACTGATTTGAGTCCTACTGTTGTTTGCCAGGACACAGATTGTATTGTGATGCATAATTTCACCTTGTTAAGGTTTAGATATGAGGCATTCCCCAAAAGCTTATGTGTAAAACAATGCAAGAAAGCTTGGAGGTGAAATGATTGGGTTATGAGAGCCTTAACCTAACTGTAGGCAGTTAGGCAGTGGCTGGAGGAGGTGGGTGGTTGGGGATGTGCCTCTGGGGTATACATTTTGTCTGTGGTGAGGAGAGGTCTTTCTCTACTTCCTGATCATCATATTCTGGGTGGCTTTCCTTCACCACATCTGTCTGCCTTGTTGTTCTGCCTCATCTTAGGCCCCGAGGAATGGAACTGGCCATCTATAGACTGAGACCTCTGAAACCATGAGACCCCAAATAAATTTCTTCCTCTAAAATTGTTCTTGTCATGTCTGTTGGTCACAGCAATGAAAAAAACTGATTAAAGCACACCTGTTTTATAATAACTTTGTATTCAGGAAGTTGACATATTTGTGACACTCCTTTGTATATTCATTCAATCAATATTTATTAATGACTTACATAAATACTTAGTGAGTGCCGGTCAATGTTATAGGTGTCAACTACATAGTGGTACAAAACAGATATAGTTGCTTCCTTATAGAGATAGATAAGTGTAGAGAAAGAAGAAAATATTAAACCAAAAATTAAATGAACTGTATAATTACAAATTGTGTCCAGTAGTCAAAAGGAAAATAATAGGTTGTGATCAGATTGTAACAGACAATGATGTTTTGCTACCAAAGATGGGATAAGAGGTGAGAGATTTTTTCACATAAAGAATTCACAAAAGTTTTATTATGGTAGCGGGAACTGTGTTTTATCTAAGAGGCTTTGCCCTTCCATTTTTATAAACTTGCATTAAAACACAATTCAGAGATAGAATCCATAAGGTGTTGCATATTTTGGTGTTGATTTTATGTGCAGTAGCTTGTAACGGAGTTGAAAGCAAGCTTTGAGGAGACTTTCCAGGCCAGCTGATGAACACGAAGTCTGGTTTAGAGACAGGGACATAAACTTGCGACTTCAAGTTGTCAACAGGGAGAACAACTTAAAAAATAACTTAAAATTGACCATGAAGCGAGGAGAGCTAATCAGGCTAATTGAGTGGGTGCATCATAGGAGCTTGGTGATTCCAGCCAGCAAAGAACATTTTAAGATGACAAAATTTCCTGAACATTTTTTTGCAGGTTGATTTGTTTTCCTGAAATAATTGACCAAGACTTTTCCACATTTGTTTGTTTTGGCATTTGATCATAAACTGAAAACCATCATATCCAAGATGCTCTGGGAGGCACATTGTCACTACCAGAGTGCATACAGACTCATCTAGAATTGAAGGATTTTGCAGCCCAGACGAATAGGATCTGTGTGGGGCATAAATAAGCTATTAGAACGTGGCAGATTGACTTTTTAAGAAGTCTTTGAAAGAATGCTTGTGGCTCCATCTTGTGGTCAGCATCACGAAAGCATCAAATTCAACCTGTTAGCTTACTGGAGAGATGGTGCTTAATGTTTATGAGGGCTTTTGGACTGTTGGGACTTGAAAACAAAACCTGCTTCAAACTAGTTTCAGCAAGAGGGGTTATCTCGTAGGACTGAAGGGATTGATTTTTTTTCTCTTTTATTGGCACATTATCATTATATATGACAGTGGGGTTCATGGTTACATATTTGTACATAAACACAACATAACAGTATAATTTGGCCAATTTCATCCACACCACCTCTCCTTTACCTCCTCTCCTCCTTCCCTCAACCCCTTCCTTTACTCCATAGATCTCCCTGAAGGGATTGATAGAGGGACAAAGGCTTGGCAGCCACATCCAGGTCTCTGTCACCAGGACCCACCCTCTCTGTTTTTCACTTTTTTTTTGGGGGGGGGTGAATGGGGATTGAACCCAGGGTCACTCAACCACTAAGCCACATCCCCAGTCCTTTTTGTATCTTATTTAGAGATAGGATCTCACTGAGTTGCTTAGGGTCTTGCTAACTTGCTGAGATTGGCTTTGTACTCGAAATCCTCCTGCCTCAGTCTTCTGAGCCGCTGGGATTACAGGTGTGCACCACTGTGCCGGGCTCTGTTTGTTTTTATTCTCTCTTGCTTCATGGAAGATTGTTGCTAAAAAATTCAGATTTAAAATAATTATTCATATTATGTCTCATCGACAGTTAGAAGAATCTCAAAGAAAGACTTCCACCTGACTGGGTTATATGCCAAACCTTGTCCCAATCATGTGGTAAGGGAAATGAGGCACCATGGACAGCCAGCTTGAGTTCCAAGATCATCTCCTATGGTTAGGGGTGAAGAAGAAAGGACAGAATGTCATTTTAGGAAGGGGTGAAGGCAGGGGACATGCTTGCTGGACAAATGAACACCCTTCATATCCTACAACCCTGCCACCAGGCATCCATACCCTTCTCCTCAAGCATGCAGCTCATAGAGTGCCTAAATACTAGAGCTTTCCTGAGTACCACACAACCACAAAAGCACATCCCCTCCCCAGGAGGAGATGACTCAAGAACACACTGAGTGGATGTACTTAGCACAGAGTCCAGGATTGCTGGGTGGCACACTTTCCTTCTAAGTGCAGATGTAGTATCTATTCTTGGTTTTATAATCTACTTCCATTAAGAAAAAACAAAACAAAATGAAACACCAAAACCTTGGATACAAAGTAGGTAGGCTTGAATCAGTCTATCTTTAGAAGAGACAAGTTCTGTAAGTCCTATTTAGTGAGTCAGATCCTTCTCATGCATTCATTCAGTTGATTCATTACTTCAAATAAACTCTCATTTGAGTTCCTATTTTTTTTTCAGGTATCTATTTAGGTTTTAGGAATATGTCTCTGACTTCTCTGAATTTAAAACACAAGAAAATAATCATAATACTCAGCATTAAGGAGCTGTGATTGCAGTATGAATTGCAAGTATGCTCTGTAGCATTTATACAGAGTTGAACATAGTTCACAAGTGGTACTTATGGAAAATTAAAATCGTGGAAATAAGACAATCTGAGATGCAGGGGTGGTGGTGCATATTATAATCCCAGCCGCTCAGGAGGCTGAGGCAGGAGGATTACCCATGAAGCCCTGTCTCAAAATAAAATATGGAAAGGGTTGGGGATTTATCTTAGTGGTGGAGCCCCCCCTCCCCCGGGGGTTCAATCTCCAGTACTGAAAAATAAAAATAAAAATAATAAGAAAAAGAAAAAGTGATGGTCAGGGGAGGTAAAAAAATCTTATTAATACAGAGAATATGTATAAATAGAACCTCAAAGAGTTAGGTATTACTAGGATTAATTTCAGATAGGAAGATACTTAGTAAAGTTTTATCTAAAAAATGGAAACTTTTTTCTTTGGTTTTTCCGAACTTTTGTTCCAAGTAAAATTTGGTTTAGGCACTTGAAGGCTAATTAATCATGAAGGAGAATATTTAAATCAATTTGCATTATTCATTAATTGGTTTCAGAGCTCATTATCCTATTGACATCTCTAATTCAAAGCATTGAATGACTTATTTTTTTTAAATATTTATTTTTTAGTTGTAGTTGTCAATACCTTTATTTATTTATTTATTTATTTATTTATTTATTTATTTATTTATTTATTTATTATGTGGTGCTGAGGATCAAACCAGGGCTCGCACATGCGAGTGCTCTACCGATGAGCCACAACCCCAGGCCCTGAATGACTTATTTTAAGACATCCATTTAGCTAAATGATTAGAGGGTTAGGATTGGATAGGGCTTAAGAGTATGATCTTTTGCAGTACTCAGGATTGAATTTAAGACCTCTTACATGCTAGGTAAGGGCTCTATCATTGAGCTACATCATCAGCCTCCTTTTAAAACATTTGAGACAGGGTCTCACTACATTGCCCAGATTTTTAAACTTGAGAATCCTCCTGCTTCAGCCTCCTGTGTAGCTGGGATTACAGGTGTGTACCACCATACTCAGCAAGAGCATGACTTTAGGCAAAAGATTGACCAAGGCTTGAGTGTTGGCTTCACTCTCTCTCTCTATATATATATTTTTTGGTGTGACCTTCATTAAGTTTCTTAATCTGTTTTCTCATCTGAGTAGTAGGGATAATATGGTACTCATGTCAAAGTTATTGTGGGGGTTAAATAAATGTGTAAGGTATTAGTACATAGCAAGGATTCAACAAACATTAAAAGCAAAATCATGAAAAGACAAAGCTTTTCTTAAATGCCTTTGGTAGTAGACGGGTACTACATGGTTAAAATTCACTTATTAATATACAAATTATTGTTAGAATGATCATTCTCGGTTCTGATAATTGATTACTATGGTCTTAACAGAGGACCAGTTGGGATGAATGTTGAGAGCATTAAGAAGCTGTAATTGTGGTAAGAACTGCATGTATGCTCTGTGGAAATTAAAAGATTTTATTTTCACTTATTACATTGAGTGATGGTGTGAGGAATCACTGGCCTAGAAAAACCCTCCTTTTCTAGTGTTTTCCTAGAAAAACCCTCCTTTCTGGTAACAGACTGGTGGGGGGGGGGGCACTTCTTCCCACTGTTGAGGTTACAGTCCACATGGAAGGACCACACTCATCTAATATTTTTGGCCTTCTTATACCCCTTCTTTGCTTCTCTATGGAGGAGGAATCACTTATCTGCCTGAAGAATGTGGAAGTACTAACTGTGACTGTTTTCTCTTGGAAGCCTATGGGAAGCTTGCATTCAACTCCAACCTTCCATGATGTAAGAACACTGGACACGCCCTGTTTTTCAGAGGCTTGCTCACATTTAGTGATACTTTTTACTCAAAAGACAAATGTTTTGACTCTTGGGTTGAATGTAATGTGATCCACTTGCCTAAAGTCATAAATCATATTCTTTAATATTAACAAAGTGACATTTAGTCTCTTGTCTTTTTTATTCTTTGGCCTTAATTCTTAATTGCTTCACAATATTTGTGGGAAAGACAGATGTCTTTCCCACAAATGGTCCTGTCAACATACATTGTGTGCATTCCACAGGGGCCTTTTAAGAGCCTCAGTGGGAAACACTTCAGAATTATCTACTGAGGGGCAGGAAAGCTGGGGCATTCATCCTCCAGCTCCATCTCTCCCCGCTGAAGGTTGCTTTGGGGGTGTTAATTCCCTGGAACTTCTAGCTTCTGCATTTTGTGGCTGGAAAGTGTCATCCCACAGAGAAATGCAGGTGCTTCATGTAGGAAACCATGAGTGTGTCTAGAACTATCTAGTGAAGTTACAAATGACTTTCAGTGTGTTGAGGGGACCTGGGTGGGGCACCGAGATGGCCTGCTATAAGGTTGTCCTTGAGTCACCCTTGAGTATGTTGGGTGTGCTTGTTCCACAGCTCCTTGTTTTTTCCACCATAAAACTCATGACTCTGTGTGGGTTGTGTATTCTTTTCCAGGCAGGGCCAGGATCTAGGTGGCTCACTGTGGTATCCCCAAGCCTTGTTACTATTTATTGAATGAATATTTTGATCAGTAATAAATAAATGTTCACAGTAGAAAAATACCCAATTATTTAAAGCTTGTTTTGGTGTTTTGTGAACAAATACTTTTACTACATGTAGAATGATATTTCTGAGCCCACATAACCCAAAACATGAAATGCTTAGTGGAGACCCACTGGACACTGGTGTTAGACTTGAAGGAAACTGTTGCCTCTTGAAACTTTTTGGTCCAAGAAAAAAGGTGGAGGTCATATATTTTCTTTAATAAGCAACAAATGTGAGTGAGGAGTGGTACAGTTGTCTTGCTGATGGCAAAATATATTAAGAAATTTAGGGTGTAGTTCAGGGGTACGACACTTGCTCAGCATGTAGGAGGCCATGAGTTCAATTCCCAATACAGAAAATATTGCATTTGAAATCTTGCTAGTCTATTGTGTTTGTGAAGTTACTTGGGAAAGTTTCTGAGCAGGAGAGAGTTCAGGCAGGGATATTGGGCTGATTTCAGGGCAAAGAACATGACAGTGTAATGTGACAATGTTGCCAGTAGGTGGTGCTATTTCACACAGCACTGGCAACTGGGTTTGGATGCCATTTAAATAGAGTTCATAACATTATTCTCAAAATAAATTAGATAAATTTCTGAAAGACTGGTAGATTTTTAGCAAAGCCATAAGCGGAGAAATCCAGCTAACATTTTTATGAGCAAAAAAGTTAGAGAAAGATGAAGTTTTTGCAATTGCAGCCAATAATGTGGGGAGGAAAAAAATACACAAAATGATGTCTAATTCTAAGACGGTTATACTCCTTGGCGTGGCCTGGATAATCCCAGTTTGGAAAGACTATTATGGATAGACACAGATTGTGTGAATAATTCTGATAGAATAAATATTGTATGGTTTTTCCTACAAAATCAGAGTTGCTTGAGTAAATAGCTTTAAGATGAACTGGGAAGTTCTGGCCTAAGCTTTGTGAATCACCACATATGAAACACAATTATGCTCACAAATTAGCATATTTAAAAATGGCTCACAAGGTAATTCTCAATTCTCTGATATTTATAACTTGACAAATGGCTGAGATCTTTTAATATTTCAGTTGATCTAATAAACACTCACTGGGGTCTATGTGTATCAGGTGGTTTGCCAAGCACTGAGAATCCACAGGTTGGTAAAACAGAACCCTTCCTTCTATGTTGACCATTAGCTCAGGTTTTTTAGGCCTTAAGGAAACTCTGCTACTTCTCCATCACAGTCCAAGGGGGTTGGTTCAAAGGCTCTGGTGTATGGAGGGGAGAATGCTCCCTAAATCTCTAGACTGCTCTGTAGCAAGGTCTCCACTTCTCTAATACAGAGACCTCATTTAGTCTGGAGGTAACGGAGGAGGTGGAGTATCCCACACTCTGGTTAAGTTGCCTGTACCCTTCAATATAGAGGGAAGAACTATAGTCATTTTAGATGTTTATCAAAATCTAGTCATCAATTTAAAAAATATTATACTTCATCACAGTTGAATTTGATAATCATTCCCTTTCCCAGGATATCAGAAGCAAGTTCAAAGGCCTAGTGGAAGGGATCTGAGGTGACACCTCTGGTGACCCAACTCTCAGGATTGCCCTTAGATTTACCCTTTCCTGGGCTGGGATTGTGGCTCAGCGGTAGAGTGCTCCCCCAGCACGGGCGTGACTCGGGTTCGATTCTCAGCACCACATAAAAATAAAGACATTGTGTTGTGTCCATCTACAAAAAAGATTCTCTCTCTCTCTCTTAAAAAAAAAAAGATTTATCCTTTCCTCAATATCCAGAAACACTAGGTTACTCAAAGTTTCCCTATGAGAAAGATGCCCAATTACTTTTCTGGAAGAGCCAAAGGATTTAGAAGAAATGAACAGCTAATAATTTCAATTGGGATCACAGAATAAGTATGTCTTTGGAAATGCACAGGCCTGATTGGGATCCAAACTTAAGCATTCTCAACTCTGTGATTTGGAGTAAATTACTTAACTATGCTAAGACTGGTTTTTTTCTTTTAAAAACAGCAATTATAATCTCCAGCTCTTCAGGTTGAAATAGAAGAACCCATGGCAAAACAACTGTAATAATTTCTTGCAAGTTAGACATTCTAGAAAATATTAGGATTGTCCCTTTCCTCTATGGAGGGGTTATAGGAAGTCAGTTACATGGTTACCAGCCCACAGAGAAGAATGTTCACCATCAAAATTATGTCATCACTGTTAACCCTCTTCTCCTCTTGGTTTGCTAATAATGCCCATCATTTTGATAGCAACATTAATAGGCTATTTCATAGTAAAGTCAATGAGCAGCTATGGTCTCAAGGGCTAATTCTGAAAGCATTTGTAGGCCAATCGAGAATGGGAAGAGACATGTTTTCTTTTATGTAGCGTACCCCAAAGCCGAAGCTCTAAAAGGCTCTGATTAAATGACACATCATGTCGGCGTATTCCAGAGTCTTCTCATCTGCTCTGTGAATCTCAGCCTGCTGGCTCAAGTGAAGTGAGGCCCCGTTTCTCTTCACATGCCATAGACAATATGGGAGCATGACTGCTTTTGTTGCTGATGAAAATATTATGGCCTCAGTTGCCTGTAATCAATTTACTGCTTTATGGACCCAAAGTCCTCCAGAGAATTTAATAAATTCACGTAA
This sequence comes from Marmota marmota marmota, assembly GCF_001458135.2. Taxonomy (NCBI): domain Eukaryota; kingdom Metazoa; phylum Chordata; class Mammalia; order Rodentia; family Sciuridae; genus Marmota; species Marmota marmota. The sequence goes on along the minus strand of NW_026000119.1, from coordinate 2,461,216 downwards.
TGTTTCTAAGTGCTGCATTGTGCATTTGGAGCGCTGATTTAGCTGACAAATGTGAAAAATTCGTGTAGCTAGACAACTCCCTAGTGATTAGACATGTGTGGAAGCTAGAGAGAGCATGTTGCTTCAGAGAAGGTCAGCATTAACATACAGCTGAGAGCCTCCGCCCTGGATTGGCTTTGTGTCCCTCCAGTCCTGATGGATAATACCATCTGACCAAACATTTGGGGGGTCGTCCCCATTTCCAGTGGGGCTGCACTTAAGGTTCCCTTACAACCTGCAGCTTCTAGTCTGGACTGATCAAAGAAAAACAAAGATGAAGATGGTGTTGGAAGGGGATGATGGACCCTCGGATTTAGATAATGAAATGGCCGGTGAATTATGGAGACTTGGCTCTGAAGATGTCAGAGGTTTCTAAGGGAACATTTAATGGGGATAGTATTAGAGTCATTTTTAAAAAACTGGTTCACTAAAACTTATATTGAATTTTTCTGTGCATTGCTTTCTCCCATTCTGATTTCCTTCCAAATGTAAACAAATTTGCCAACAAATAATAAATGGTAAGCCACTTTTTATGATTCAAAGAGAGGATTATAATCCTCTCTTTACTAATGTACATATAAGCATTTCATAGAGTCATAATCAATCAATACCATTTCGTATTCCACTTTTCCTCTTTAATGTGATTTTATAGAAGCAGTAATGTTATTTATATCCATCGAGGTGGGCTGCAGAGCTGTTGCTTCAAATAGTTTCTTAATATTGAGCTTCTGAGAGTTATCTTTAAAGTGCCAGGTGCTGTATTATTTCAGACATTGCTGTTGTTCAGAATCACTGCAGGTTTTACTGTTGATTTTGACTTGAATTTTGATTTTCAGCTCAAGTGAAGATTTAGGATTTTACTTGAGCTTGAAAGTGAGGGGGAATCAGCCATAGGTAAACTGGGCCTGGGGATTTTGTAATAGCTAGTGTGGAAAACAAGCCCACCCCTCTCCTGCTTGGATATTCCAGTGATTTGGGGTCCAGATCTGACCTCTTCTTCAGCTGGCTGTGATTACTGAGTGACTGACCCTGGACTCTCTCTTGTGGGACCTGTAAGGTTTGGGGCTACCTCCATGGTTCTGGATCTGGGTGTTACAGACACCAGCTGCTTCACTGATTAAAAGGGCACGTCACTTCATGTATTTGGACCCTGTAAGTCATGTTGTTTGACAGATAAACTTTATACCACTCACAAGAAACCAAAGAAATAAGAAAACACAATGTGGTGGAGTACTGACAATCAGAAAGAGGACTGGAATGAAATCCCCTAGTTAGTGAGTTGGGGATTGGGAAGATACTTTCAGGTAGATTTGATACTTAAGAAATGAATATTGCTAATTTGATATACAGGGTCATTGTTATTAGCAAAAACAAAACAAAACAAAACAAAACTAGATGGTTTGCAAACATTTCTTTTCAAACACACTTAAAAAAACTTCCCAAAGAGCGTCTTGTCACCTGTCCTTTATGTGACTTAGAAACTGAGGCATAAAGGAGACAAATGACTTGCTTAGATCCAAAAGTTAGTATCTATGGCAGGATAAATTTGAACCTTCCCACCCACATCTTTCTCATTAGACAGGTGGTTCTTAACCTTTTCAAGTATGAGGGCTCTGTTTTGGTTCTGAAAGTTTAAAAATGCTTGTGTGATAGTAACTATATTTTTAGTATCTATTAATTGGGAAAAATCTAAGTGTCATAGAGCTTCTCAGTGACTCTGCAACTCTTAGGGGTGCACAGGTTGGAAAATCATTGCACAAGACATTGGTAGCATAATCCAATGACTTTACACACTGGAGGCTTGAGAAGCTCCCTACCCTCCGGAATTAACAGTGGACAATGAGCAGTGAAAGGGTTGGGGACCTAGCAACTGACCCTTTTAAGAAGAGGTGACTTGCTAATAAACATGCTTTCTAGGATCCGGCTTTCTCCATGGGGAATGGTACAACATGCCAAATTCAACTGAGTCCTGCTCCCATCACCCATCCCGGGATGGTAGACCTGAGATGCCTGCGACAGCCAGATGAGATTCTACATCATTACTCAAATGATAAACCAATGAGGTCAACTCGCTCATGAGCTTGAGATTTTATTTTTGCCACAGTTTTGTTGCTGTCTTTCCTGATAAGTGTATCTCTACGCTTGTCAGGTCAAATTCACTGTCAATTGGAATACAGAAAAGGTGCATCTCCATATGTATACATTTTTTTTTTTCATTTTCTAAAATGAACATCATAAAAAAAGGCAGAAATGTGACCTCCAAAGCCTGGATACAGACTCCAAATATTGTACAGCAGCTTCATCTTTTTATTAGATTTTCTGTGTTTTTTCTCCCTAGTTGCTGGATAAAATCCATACAAATGAAATACTGGCTCACTCAGTAAATAATAATGAAAAGGTAAATTCATTTTACAGAGAAGCCAGTACATGTAAGACATCATCTTGAATGACTGTGATTTCTTGAACTGATCACCAGGCTATTAGAGTCTCTCAAAAATAATATCTGGCTTTTAGGCTCTCCAGTAGAATCTACGACCTCTCCTTAACCTTTTGGATCTTAAGAAAAAATGATTTTTAAAAACATGTGCTGAGTAGGCTGCTAAAATTACACAGGTACAGTTTAGTTCACTTCACATTGAGGTCCTACCAGATGACACACCCAGGGAGAGTCTGGCTTCTTCCTGCCACCTCTTGGCCCTTCCCCTGGTATTTTTCAATTGTTATGATGTAACTATAAGGCTCTTTCAAAGATCATAGAAAAAAATATATTTAGGGCTAAGATCTTGCCTCTTTAAATTTATCTTGAAGCTGATAATTTCTCTAAATCTGTCATGTTAGGTTTCATTTTATATTTTTTTGGAAAAGGACAAATGAATATATTTTTCCCTGGGGTGGTGAGGCTGAACTTTCTGGAGATGCAAACAGGCCCCAAATTACAGGGTTCCTATGACATAGACTTTCAGTGCCCAAATTAAATTTTGTTTCTGTGTCAATTAAAGGTAAAATTCAATTCAATGTCTGTCTTTTGAGAACTTGTTACGTGCAAAGGCCTCCAAAACAGAAGATGACAAAACAAACCCTTCTCTGTCAATGAGCTTTCTACTTGGAATAGCTGGCGAATTAATCCCCAGGTCCCTGCAGGTTGATGAAACACAAGCCAAGTGCTAAAGAAGTGCTTCCCCAGGCTGAAGTAAGAGGAACGAATGACCAGTTCAGGATGGAGGTGAGCTGTGCCCAGACATGCCTTTTTTAATTAAAAATAAAATACCTGACTTTCAGAAATGCCGTATAAATATAATCATGCATTGCTCAATGGAAGGGATATGTTTTGAGAAATGTTAGGTGATTTCATTATTGTATAAACATTCTAGAGCATATTTATGCAAACTAAGATGGCTACGATAACCACAGATGATACAGTCTTATGGGACCACTGGCATATATGTAGTTCACCTTTGACCAAAATTTCCTTATGTGGTGCTGGGCTGTAGCTCAGTGCTTATTGTGTATCTAAGAAGATAAAAATACATAAGGAAGTCCTTTAGTCAGAATGAGTTTATCCACTGCCTTTAAGATAAATCTTGCGCATAGGTGAAAGCTTTGAAGATGAAATTGGGTTGGAAACTCTGATATATTCATCTTTAGTAACAAATCCTGGCAGTTGCCCTGGGAAAGGTACTTGCAACTTCTGAGAATGCGTCCAGGTTCTAGTGGCTTTGAATGTGAGGGAAGAGAATGGGGAGGGGACCAGATGGGCATCCTCTCTGCAGCGAAGTCAGGCTGGCAAACAAGGGTCTTCAGACAGGAGGCAAGTAGTCCTCTGGTTTACTTTTAGAATGGGCAGTCCCTAGCCAGGCATGGTGGCACATGACTGTAAACCCAGCGGCTTGGGAGGCTGAGACAGGAGGATTGTGGGTTCAAACCCAGCCTCAGCAACAGCAAGGGGTGCTAAGCAAATCAATAAGACCCTGTCTCTAAGTAAAATACAAAAGTAGAGCTGGGGATGTGGCTCAGTGATTGAGTGCCCCTGAGTTCAATCCCCAGTACTGCCCCACCCCCGCCAAAAAAGAAGAATGGGCAGGCCCTGGCACAGAGTATAGCTATTAACCGGAGAAGAAGAAAGCATGGCTGACTGAAGGCATCTGTCTCGGTTTGTGTCATGAAGACATGAAAAGCACCCAGTGGCCAATGAATGGAGGTGAAGGGAGGAATCAGCCTGGCACTGTAACCCTTTCCCCACTACTTTTTTAGTGGTGTTACCTGCTGGAGTGGGAGACGGGGAGGGTCTCCTTAATCCCTCTAAGTCTCTTATCTATAAACCAGGCCTTTAATCCCTTCACTATAGTTTAGTCATCAGGATTAAATGAGATATTGTAAGTCATTTAACACAATACCTGGGACATAGTTACCCAGTCCATAGGAGCTATAAAGATTATCATTATCAATCATAATGTAGCCATTTCATTCAATTGCTTCGATGGATTAACATGTGTGAGTTATTTCTCTTGTCAGTTTATGCAGTCTTTTTTTCCCCTGAACTGAATTCATCCTTTTATTGATATTTACTATAATTATGAGCATTATTTTCTAGCTGATGCACAGATTTAAAGCATAACACACCCATTTGATAAATCTCTTAGGATTAAAATTTGACCTCTGTTAAAAAAGGCTGATCTACGATTTCTTTCAGAAGTAATAAGCTTTCTTTCTGGGAGAGGGCCTGGGTTTCCCCTGGGATACAGTGCCTCTTCTCCTCCATTAGTACATGTATACATATACACACACCATGTTATCTGCTCTCATTGGCTGAGGACCAGGATGGAGAGTCTGGGTCTGCTGAGTCCTCAGGGGATGAGAACCATGGACAGCTGTCAGCACAGTATGAAAGTGTGACCCACAATGAGAACAGCTTTAATGTCAAAGCACCCTTGTCCACATAACCACACCTCCCAGGGTTCTGTTCTCCTCCTCTTCTGGGGCAGCTCCACTGACTTTTCCTTACTTGGTGAAGTCACCCTGAAGTCGGGGATTAATCCTCCTCAAGTGCTCTGTCAGTGATGACAAGAAGCAGCAGACACAATAAGGCTAGGTTTGTGCTCAAGGAGGAGAGAGACACATTTGGAGTGCCTGCCCAGGGCAGCAAAGCAAATTTGTCATGTCCTCCTTATCAAGAAGCAGGAAATTGTACATAGGTTGGATGGTAAATGTGCTGAATTTATCCTCACGTGGGCAAATTTTCCTGCTGAGACTATTCTTCTGGTTTCAAAGGGAACCAGGAATTGTTCTGTCTTTTAAAAATTATTCAGGACTAAGCTGAATTAGTCTGAATTTTTCTGCTTAGAAGGCAAATACTTATGCTTAGTTCCTACCAGAAAATGACACTAAAAAGTTAATGGTAAACCATAGGGACTGGCAAATCCCAGGAACAACATTTGTGTCTTAGCTGAAGTCCAGAGGGCCTCTCAGAAGTCCATTTGCATAAGGTGATGGGGAGCCTCATGGGACATGAAGAAGGAACCAGGCTTCCTGAGTCCAATCCCAAAGTCAGGCCAGAATAACATGTTGGGAAGAACAGTATTTGAGAATCTGCTCTCACAAACCTATGGATAGGTTAAACAAATCAAAGTGCTAGGAAGGAGTGACAGCCACTGTACCAGTAAGACTCAATCTAGGTCTTACTACCAACGGAGAAGGCACAAGAACCTGGAAGGTGCCCAGTGTGTATAGTGGAGTTGTGCTGGGTACCTTTGAAGAGAGCAGTTTTGACATGTAGCAAACCTGAATTTTTCTCCTACAGAATGGATGTTGCAGGTTGGGTTTCCTTGTGGCTTAGTCAATTTTCTGCTGCTAGAACAGAATAACAGAGCCAGGGTGATACATAAAGAAAAAAAAAATTATTTGACTCATTGTTTTGGAAGTTCTAGAGGATGAGAAATCCAAATTCACATCCGGTAAAGGCCTTCTTGCTGTGCCATCCATGGCAGAAAATGAAAGAGTAAGAGAGTGCATCCTAGAGAGAAGAGGGCCCATCTCATTTTTTATAAGGATACTACTCTCCTTATAACTAACTCACTCGTGAGATAAAGGCATTCAATAATTCATAATTAGCTCTTTTTTAATTTTTATTTTTTATTGGTGCTGATAATTGAACTCAGGGCCTCACACATGCTAGGCAATCTTTCTACCACTCAACTGCATCCCTGTATCCCTCATAATCGTCCCACCTCTCAACCCTGATGCTTCAGGGATTAGGAATTTGCAACATTCAAACCACTGCATCTGAGAGGTGGATTCTAAATCTAAAATTAGTAGGCAAGGAGTTTGTTAGAGTATGCACTGGGGTTGAGCCCCTGCTGGGGAAGGGTTGGGGTGAAAGAGAGGTTGGGCTGTGATATGGCTGACCCTGGGGAGAATTTTGCAACTGAGACAGCCTTTTGGAGTTGTCTGAGTTGGGGCCTAGAGTCCAGATTGTTGTACTCTTGTATCAATGAGTCATTGAGTGTGAGCTGACCTCAGGAAGGGGTAAGACGTTGGTTGAGATGACAGTCTTCAGCCAGCTGAAGGCAGTTCCCTGAAGCTGAGAGCTGAGTGTTGTTGGAGGATCCCTCATTCTCTGAAGTTGGAATTTGGGTGGCACAGCATAGTCTGTTAGAAAGGGACTTATTTTTTGAGAGACCAACTGAATGAACTAAAGTACTTGTGATATGGGTAGACAGAAATCAGTGTAGACTATCAAAATGAACTATAGCATTCCACAGATTTGAATACCAGACACTAAAATTAATGAGTTAGTCTGTTTTTTAAAGAGTATACCCTGAAATTTTCACATACTCTAGTATGAGTACTCTGCATGCTTCTAATGGCATCTGATACTAGAGTAATGACTATAGGAAAGGTAACAAAAATCATAATTAACACTTACTGAATGGTTACAGTATGCCAGCACTCTTCCAAGTGCTTTATTTATAATCTGATATTTAATCCATATAATCACTTGTTTGGGGTAGGTCAACTTTATTTAAATTTTTTTTTTAGTTGTAGAGAGACACACAATATCTTTGTTTATTAATTTATTTTTTATGTGGTGCTGAGGATCGAACCAGTGCCTCACACATGCTAGGCAAGTGCTCTGCCACTGAGCTGCAGCCCCAGCCCCAAGGTAGGTCAACTTTATTAAGCTCACTTGAAAGATGAGGAAACTGAGGCAGAGTGAGTTTAAATAGCTTGCCCAAGGTTACATAGCTAATAAATAGTGCTGAGTCGCAAATTCAGGCATGGGAAGCAAAAGTGAAAAGACCAGAACCAAAGCAAGGTTTTCTTTGAAAGAGATAATGTCTGATGCTTTGAGAGCTGGTCATATGAGGCTTCCCCAGGCAATGACAGTGGGCACAACTGGCCCATTTTGTTTCCACAAGTAGGCCTACTGTAGAACTGTGATACACAGCTGTATCTCCTGCCCTGGTTCCCAAGTGCCTTCAGGGTGTTCAAAGATTTTGTTTGAAGAACTGAATGAATGTACTAGAAGGAATATTTTTAGAGTTAGAGTTAAAACCCTGAGCAATTTATTTGTTCTCTCTGTGCCTCAAGTTTTTATTTTTTATTTTTTAACCTATAGAAAGGAAATGATGTCTCAGGGATAAAGTGAGTTCTGGAAACAATCGTTAATAATAATCATCTGTCATATGGTGTTACATAGCATTTGCTCTCACTAAATAGGAACTACTCTCATTGTTATCATAATTTTGTTCTACAGGCTGGAAGATGGTAGTTGGCTTTAAAAAGGCAAAGAAGAAGTAAAAATCTCATTCTTTTAGTTAACTTTGGAAGGCTTGACTCTATTATCTCTAGTGTTCTGTTTTAAAAATAAGTAAGGAATCCTAGATTTTGATGTTTTGGGAGGGGCAGAGTTTCTTTTTTTTTTCTTTCTAACAAAATACTTTGTACTAAAGTAAAAATGAAATTTCTTACTTCCATCCTGCCCCACCAAGCCCTCTTCCAATATTTTCAAGGCACGTCTTGTTTTTATTACCCCTGCATTAACAGGCCTACTTCAAGGAGCTTACCATGACCCAGGAAATGGAGGCTGACTAAAAATGGAGGAGGAGAAAGGACGAGGAGACATAAAAGGAATTTTATGTTCTTTTTAAGGAGTCATTAAAGTAGCATAAAATAAAAACCTTAAAATACCACACAATGCCTTGTTTAGATAAGACACAGGAAAGACTTTTTAGAGACAGATTGAAAAGCAGAGGGTGTCTGTCTTTGACAGTTAACTCCTGGGTCACGTTGGGGTTATCGGTCAGCGTGTAGTTGCACGCAGGAGAAACCACTTCAGTTCTTTATGCAGGGACTTAGCATGGAATGGGGAGGAAGTGTGGAAGGACTAGAGGAGCAGGCCTAGGCTGAACCCCCAGCAGCTACCCAAAGGACAACCAAAACTGGCCTGGCAGAGGGCTGTGAGTTGGCACAGGTGGGAAGCTGGAAAATCAGCAGGTCACAGGCTGACTGTTGGTTACAGGGTCATGTTATCTATGATGGGACTCACAGCTCAGATAACATGCCACCTGGGGTCAAAGTCCAGGGAACAGGAAGCTGGCTCCAGCATCCTAGCTCCAGAGCCATGATCTGCTTCCTGAATCTGCACCAGCAAAATAAACATCTCCCCACCCTCTTGACACAGGCTTGAATTTGAGTCTTGACTAAGTGCATCTTCAAACGAGGAATATTTTTAGAGTTAGAGTTAAAACCCTGTGCAATTTATTTTTAACGTGATTTTTATCTGTCCAGATTTTGCCATGCAGAAAAGCATGGTAGACAGAGTTTGAAGTGGGGGCCGAGAAAGCCCTTATACTTACTGCCACAACAGAGGCTCATAAGGTGGGAAATTGGGATGCTTGAGGGCTTCAGATTTTTCTTTTCTGTTCTGCTTGTTTTTGAATGTGTGTGTGAAAAGAATGGCAAGTAAGCATTTCTAAGCATAAACCACATGTCCACCTTATGTGGATCCTGTAATTAATTTCAGTTACAGAACTTATTTGGATCTGAGCAAAGTCCAGTGCTTCTCTAACATGAGGTATACTAAGAGAGAAAAGACAATTTCTTAAGTGGTGGAATGTCATTGGAAAAGGCAGTATCTGTCCTTAGACAATTTATAAGATCCACACCCAGTAACACCTCATGAAGAAATGAATAACAGCTTAAATTCTCACATAGAGACAAACATAGTTAATAACAATAAACTTAATGGAGAGGTTTATTTTGTAATATACTTGAAAAAAACCACCATTCTTCTGTGGCATGCTCAAATAATGCCCAAGTTATTTCCCTTTAGACTATTCGGCTGCTACTGGATGCTTGAATCAAAATCAACTTTCTTTTCAACAATAGCATCAGAGAGTAGTTATGTTTGAGGCTTGATTGACTAATACAGTCACCTGCAATCTCTGTGACTGTGAGGTTGGACATCACATCTTTCACCACCATTAATGCTGTTTCTTCAGTACCATGGACATAGTAAGCGGGCCACAAATATTCATCGATCATCTTAAAAACGAAAAATGGAGTACATGAATGAACAGTTGCTAAATAGATCATATCTTTATTTTTAGTGGCGATGAAGCAATGGGAAAGTTAATAGGGGTTTTCTCCTTTGGCGAAACATGCTTTTAACATTTGAGCCATTAAGAAAAACAAGAATGCTTATGAAACAATCTCTGGATATCATCGGCAATTATTTCCCTCATGAGAGTTTTACTCCAGACCAGTACTTATTTCAAATGAGGTTCACACAGTGATTATAATTTGAGCTTTTCATTCCCTGAAGATAGAACTTTGGACACACAGAAGGACCATCTTCTCTTGGTAGCTTCCTACATCTAGCCTTCTTTTCTGGTCCTCATCATACTTCTCATGTTCATCTAGATTCTACCACTCAACCCAGAATGACAAATTCCTTAATGTTTCTCACTTCTCCTGAACCAGGATCAGTGCTGTCCTTTTGGATCCTTGCAAAGACCAGTGGGCAGAAAAAAAATGTATTCTGCAAATGATAAGCTGCAAATTATTTTTTTCCCATTGAGCTTGCAACGAGTGACCTAGCATTGTATTTTAAGATAGAAACTTCCAGACTGCTTTCTTATTATTAAGTCAAGTACTTTCTTTTGTATGAGGAGAAAGACCTGAGTCCCAAGTCATCTGTTTTCATCACAGAGTGTATTTGTGTGTCTGAAGAAATGTGAGGATTTACTAGGTAAAAAGACCAGAGATTGTTTCATCACTAACCATTCCAAAAATTATTTCTGAGCACTTGCTGTATCCTGGCAATCGTTTCAGTTGCTGGAAACACAGGAGAAAACAAAACAGACACAATCCCTGTCTGCACAGAACTTACATCCTGGTAGAGAGATTTTTTTAAACAAATGCATCCATGTGCAATGAATGTGATGTGTGACTTTGGTCATTGGAATGAAGAAAAAAAAAAAGCAGGTAATGAGGACTGACATTTAAGCAAACAACGATGTGAAGAGGAAGGTATTCCAGGCTGGGACAGCAAGTGCAAAGGCCTTGGTACCAAAATGAGCACAGTCCATGACAGCAAAAGCAGGAGGAGTGTGCTTAGGTTTGGAGGGCAAAAGTTCTTGTTAGGCCAAGATAAGTAGTTTGGGCATTAGTTATGGTGTGATGGGAAGCTGATAGAGCATGAAAAACAAAGGAACAACATGCTCTAATTTATATTTTAAAGGATCTTTCTGTTACTGTGTAGATTGCAGGTGGGGTAAGGATAGAAGCAGGTCAACAACTGGGAACCACTGTTGTTATCTGGATGGTTTGTCCTAGAATGTTGGCAGTGGGTGTGTCTGAAGAATAGTGCAATGTAGTGTTCACTCTTACCCTTCTGTGGACATTATAGGGAGAAATGGGCTCAGGAAGCAAGTAGAGGAATTCAGTTTAAGAGCAGAAAAAGGCTTGGCAAGCACACATTCTCAATTGGGTAAATGGAAATAATGTAGAATATCCTCCTCTGAGACATTTTAGTAAAGGAAAGCACTGAAGATTTAAAGGAGAAATATTCCAAATAAAAGTCATCATATATTCTTCAGTGTTGAAGAAAAGGTCCCAACAACATGACTTTTTAAAAAAATTGTCATAATAGACTTTATGTTTTTAGAGCAGTTTTAGATTCATAGTGGAAGCAAGAGGAAGGTGCATCAACTTCCCATGTATCCTCTGCACCCACAAATGAATAGCACCCCCATCACCAATACCCCCAGCAAATTGGTACATTCATTATGATATGTTTTCTTGATATCATTTCTGATCGTTGGGGCATCTTTCTTTCATCTCCTTGTCAATTAATTGCTTAAGCGTGAGATTAGACTTCTCAAAGTGCATTATCCTAACTGTCAAGGGCAAAGGGGAGAACAGTTTCACACACATACCTAACAAAGTTGGGAAGATGGAAAAAAAATCTAATCGATTTCTCAAAGCACCACATGAGCATCTGAAATAGAGCAAAGTCTAGAGAAAGCGGAAACTTCAAGGACAAATACCTGTAGAAAGGTTCAGAAAAGGAAGGTCAGAATTACTAAAGCAGGAAATGAGATGCAACTTTCAAAAGCAAAATAGAACATTCTTCTTCTTTTTTCCCCCACTGTATCAGGAGCAAGAGAAGACTAGAGCAGAGTGTTGTCCTTTAATTAAGTAGGAAAGAAGGAGACTTCTGATGACATCAAAAGGTCACAGGGCGGTCGATGTCTCTTCAAAAAACTTTTCTCCAGGATCAAGTGAATGGCACTCAGGAAATAGGTAATGCATATATTAGGAGAATGAAAAGGGAAAAAGAAGACATGGAGGGAGATAATTTAAATAAGTGAGATTCACATCTAAATGTGCAGGTCCTTATGATTTGCATTCACGGTACTAAAAGAATTGGCTGAAGTATTGTGAACCATAAATTGAATATGAGTCAGCAATGGATAATGCTATTATTTAAAAAAGGGAACATGAGTGAGAGTTGTATTAACAGGAGTGTGACATGAAGAGGGCAACAGTACATGCTCTAATACTTGGCATTGATCAACCAGCATTTAGAATGGAATTACCAGTTTTGGTTTTTATATATTAAAAGAGGTGATTAGATTCAAGAAAAGAACCACAAAATGACAAATGGAACAAAAAAATATATGAGAAAGTTCAAAGGCCAGGATTTAGAGTTAAGGACTCCATTCCTTTGTCGTTTTGGTTGGGGTACCAACTTCCAGGTCATGCTGCCTTAGGACATGGCTTGCATCTTAAGGGATCTCTGCCCAGGTAGCCATATCCTCTAGTTAAAAGAAGTGGCTCATGTGTAAGAACGATTATTGTGAAAATCATTCTTGTTAAATGTTCCTCCTGTTTTTCAGAGAGGAGCACGAGGGAGTTGGTAAATATTGGTGTTAAGGAGAATTAGACCTAAAAGGTACAGTGATTAAGTACCAGAACTGAGGGTTAGTTTTCTCACAAATCCTTAGCGTATTCCAGGGCCATTATATGTACACTGTTTTCCTGAATTGTTGTAGAACTCTCTGTATCTTGACTCAGTAGAAAAGCAACATTCCCACAAAAAACAGATTGATCAAATTATGTTATGTGCATGTACAAATATGGCACAATAAACTTCCCTGTTATGTATGATTATAATGCTCCAATAAGAAAAAAGAGTCAATGATACATAGGTGCCCATTTCAATGGTAATTCTGGTATCATGCCAAATTGTTAAGTAGCAAGTTTTGTTTCTTATTCCTCCCAATTGCTCTTTCATTATCTCCCCTTTCCATACCCCAGAAGCACTCTTTCCCACATGCCTGGGGCAATTCTACTGCCTGCTGGCTCACTGACATTTTCCCCAGATTGCTTTCTCTGAGATGATTTCAGTATATCTTACTCATTGAGGGGTGCTGTGGGGCTACTGGTATGGAGAGAGTGTTTTAGGTGGCAAACAAACATGGTATTACTTAGCATTGAATCAGGCAGAGTGAAAATTATTCCCCTCTCAATTTCTTCCCAAGTCTTTCTGATTCAGTTGAGAAGAAAGTTTCTTTTCTGGTGCTAGTATGCTTTAAATCTTCTATAACTGCAAATTCTCTTTTTTTTAATAAATCAAGTGCTTCAGGCTCAAAACCTTGGGAACTAGAATTATTTCTTAGGCATTTTTTTGGCATTAAATATAATATACAAATATACTTACATATACATAATATATAAATATATGTAATGGCTTGTATCTGAGGTGTCTCCCAAAAGTTCACATGTGAAGAAATGCAAGAAGGTTCAGATGAGAAATGATTGGGTTGTGAGAGTCTTAACCCAATCAGTGAATTAATCCCCTGAGGGGATTAACTGAGTGGTAACTGGAGGCAGGTGGGGTGTGGCTGAAGGAAGTGGTTCATTGGGAGTGTGGCTACGGGGTATATATTTTGTGTCTGGAGAGTGGAATCTCTCTCTCTGCTTCTGATCACCATGATATGAGCTGCTTCCCTCTGCCATACTCTCCTGCCATGACGTTTAGCTTCACTTTGAGCCCTGAGGAATGGAGCTAAGACCTCTGATACCTTGAGCCCTCAAATAAACTTCCTCCTCTACAGTTGTGCTGGTTGGGTCCTTTAGTCACAGCAGCAAAAAAAAAAAAAAAAAAAAACTGACTAAAACATATAATATAATATGAATTAATATAAATTTAAAGAGGAAAATAGTGCTCTATTACACAGATTCTGAAGATTTACATTTTCCCAGATATTTAAAGCTCTCTGGAATTGTGATGAGTCATGCAAATGATGCTTTCCTACAATGCCCAAGAGCCAGGTTTGGCAGTGTGATTAGGGTGTGTGTTGTCTTTAGTTGACATTGTGGTTCAATCAAGAAAGGTCAACATAAGAGCATTTCAGACTCAATGAAAAATGGGAATTAGTTAACATCATAGTTGGCACTCTGATGTGGAAAAAAGTGGGGATGTGGTGTGGCAATACCTGAAGTTTGGAAACTAGTAGCTTAGTGACCTACTCTTTCCATCTGATTGAGGTCTTTGCATCACAATAAGGGCTCTCTAGAGCTGCAGTGCTTCAACTGCTAGAAGTGGTAGAGCGGTAGAAATTTCGATCCTGTGGTCAGGGAACATGGATTGAAGGGGTGTTAGGAAATATGAATTGGGGAAGGTGAGCTGTAGTTTACATCCTTCAGTGTTCCTTGAATATCACCCCTGTGTCTGTCCCTAAGGCTTGCCTTGCTTTTTGTGACATACATTTTCCTTGCTTAGAAATTGTTGGTATCATGTGTCAGGTTGTAGGCTTATGAATCATTAAGAAATAGCTTTTAGATATAGAGTCTTCTTGTACTAGACTATAGATCAATACCCCTGAACGTTAGATAACTGCCCTTAGACTTGCCCTAGCACCTGGATGAACCAAAGACGGGAAGGAAGGAAGGGAGGGAGGGAGAGAGGGAGGAATCCTGCCTTGGCCCCTGCTTGGAGACTCCAGCTATGGCCGTACCACACAGCTGGAGCAGCTAGGGGCCAGTAGCAGTCTGCATTTAGCTCCTCCATCCTCCTTTTCGGCTCTGGAGGCAATAGCTACACATTTGTATGGCATACCATTTGCATACTCTAACGAGATGGGCTATAATTGGCCTTCATTGATTTTGTTTTCATTGAGCTAAAATAGAGTCAGAGCTTCTTAGGCTAGAAGAACTGATTGATTTGTGGTAGAATTCAGGACTATTCAGTTGAAGAAATAATTAATTATGTTCTTATTTAGTAATCATCAGGGTTGAACCTATTTCTTAGCAGGAGTGTGTTCAGCAGAAATGGACTTTGCCAAGGTAGAAATGCCTTAAAATAAATTCATTGTCCAGACACATGGACACTACATATTATTTTTAAAAGAAAACTGTAAAGATTGGAGACAAACTCCAATGTATATGTAGAGAGTAAGAGACATGCATTCTTTCTTTTTTTTTTTTTTTGTGGTGGGGAGGAGTATGGGGGGTTGAACGCAGGGGCACTTGACCATTGAGCCATATCCCCAGCCTTATTTTGTATTTTATTTAGAGACAGGGTCTCACTGAGTTGCTTAACACCTTGCTTTTGCAGAGGCTGGCTTTGAACTTGTGATCCTCCTGTCTCAGCCTCTGGAGCTGCTGGGGTTACAGTAGTGTGCCACAGCGCCAGGCTGCATTGTTTCTTTTCTGTTCTTTGTTTTCCTCCTTACAGGAACATATTCCTCACCTAATTGTCTTTATCCACCCATCCACTCATCCATTCTTTCCTCTGTCCATGTATCCTTGAATCCATCCACTGGTCTTTTGACTTTTTGTAAATTCTCTCCGAGTTAATTCAGTCTGAGTGAATAATACTTTTCACTTTTGTCCTCCAGTTCTTGGATCTGGGAGTTGGTCCAGATTGGTCCCTTCTCTAGAGGAACAGACAAGGGAATCTTAGCCTGGTTTGATCATCCTGAAGCATGGAACACTTAAGAAAGTAGTGATAGGTCATCCTGTGTAGGTCAGGTACCTTGGAATTTTGACGTAGTTATGATTAAAATCTTTCTAAATGGTTTGGTCCCAGGTCAATCTCTCCCTTTTAAATTTCTTTTGAAAATAATTGAGTACAATTTTGGCGTATAATTAGTCCTTCTTAGAATGAGTTCTATTCTTGAGGCTAAGGCTTTGTATCTTTTGAGGAACAAGGCATAGGTATAAATAACCACATTCTCATTTCATTCAATAGACATTTGCTGAGTAGCCCAGTGTGTAAGGTATTATTGTAAGTTTGTAAGAGATACAAAGATGAATGAAACATCATAGTTGCACTGAAGTGTCTTATGAGGTAGTATAGAAATATTGTCAGAAAATCATTTGTAAGTCAGTTATTTGAACCTATGTAGACAATATTATTCATACTCCATTGCTTAAACCACAAAATATACTAAAATACCAGGTTGAATCATATGAAATTGCCAATGTTTCACATGTAAGCAATGCACTTTACTAAAGCATACAATGAAGAGTAACTAGTGACCATGAATTATGGTGATTGTGTGAGAAAAGTGTGTTCAGAAACATATCTCTTCTTATTGAACGTCTATAAATGAAACAAGGGACCCCTTCCTGAGTGTTCCCGTTTTGGGTGTAGTGGAAATGGGGGGTGGCCTTGCTGCTTGCCTAGGACAAAAGTTCCAACAAGAATGGTGATATAGTGGGATACAAAGGAAGACCTGGAAGAGGTGAGAGAAGTGCTGGGGATGGGGGGAGCTGAGACCTCCTGCAGGTGTAACAGGTGACAATGCTCCATGCTTGGGTTGTCACTACTACCATCTCTTGTCCAAGGCCTGCGTTGTACCTGCTAAGGTCTATGTTGGCAAAATGGTACCTATGCCATCTCTTAAGACCCACAAAACTGGTGAGAGAGTCTCTTCTAGTGCAGCTATGGAAAACTCAAATCCAATAAAACTCATGATGCAAATATGGATATAATATTGGCTGTTATCTTCCACTTAGCCCTCCTTGAGAGTGGGGATGGATTAAGTTCTCATTTTTTTCAGGGTGAGCAGAGTGGAGGGAAGGGCAAACCAGGTGAGCCTGTTATGAGAAGTTGGGAGTCCTGGGGAAGGTCCCTGCATCCTCTTTATTTTCCCCAACCTGATCTCTCTGGATGGGACTCACAAAGATGGACACTAATAAATTAGGAAATTCCTGGAATTACTGCCACTGTGTTGGGAATACTGTTGAGGTTAAAGCCGGAGAAACAATTCCCCTTAGTTTATTCCACTGAACTTCTATTATTGCCACTGTTGACATCAAGTCTGAGCTGGGACAACAATTTTTAGCTGTATAGCCAGAGCTTCAGAACTTTCCAGCTGGGTAGCTGTGTGGCAATCTCCTGTTGATGACCATGATCCTTATCAGTTCTTTCATCATTCATTTCTGGTAGGAAAAGGCAGCAAAGATAGGAGTAGACAATGTGTTCTTGGATACACAGAAGAACACTGAAGATTCATTTATACTTCAGAGGAAAATCCAGACCCAGCAAAGTCTTCTAGGAGCTTAGTACCTCCAACTAGGATGAGAAGGTGATTCTGGGGAGTGGTGTGGAAAGGGGCAGGTGCAGCCCTTGATTCCAACAAATGTGCTGAGGTTGGAGGAGAAGCCTTGGGGTTTAGGTTTTCCCTTTCTTTTTCTTTCTTCAACATCAGTCTATGTTTGGCCTTGCAATGGTGATGTGAAGGGAATGATTCCGGCTCGGGATGATCTCATTAGTGATGAAAAAAATTACAAATTTTCATAAGGATAATTGGACCCTTAGGGATCCCAGGATATCAAAATCTATGGAAGCCTTTGTCCTTAACGCAAAATGGTGGTGTATTTGTATATAACCTGTGTAATCCTCCTGTATCCATTAGATCATCTCTGGGTTCTTATAATACCCAGGACAATTTAAATCCTATGTAAATAGCTGTTCTTTATATTATTAAGGGAGTAATGATAAGAAGTCTCTACATGTTCAGTTTAGATGTAACTATTTTTCTGCAAGTATCCTTTTCTCCCCAAATATTCTTGATCCATCGTTGGTTGACTGTGGATGTCAACGTGTGACTGATACTTCAATCCCCGTCTCTGGGTGGGCTGGGCTCCCAGCCTTTCCACATAACTGGTTGGTCCCTGTTTCCTGCACAGCTCTGTGTTACTTGGTAGACAAAAATCTTAGCCTTTTAACTTTACCACTGTGTCCTCTCTTTTGGAAACTAGTTATTTGTGAAGAATGAAAAAAAAAAGATTCCTTTATTTTCTCCTAATAATTTCTTGGAAGCTATGTCTCCTCACATCTATCTGCCAGTAGCTTCTTTGGATTATGATGAAGAACCCAGAGTATAATTGTTAGCTTAAAGGTTACTCCTGAGTCCTTTCTTCTATTTGGAATCGTACTGATTTGGAATCTTAACTGATTCTGAGGTCGAAGTTCTTCTATAGGCCCTTCAGAAGAAATATAGCTTATTCACAAAAAGGATGAATTCATAAAAATTAGGGGCACACAGAAGAAGATAGGCTTTGTTTTATGTAAATATTTCATATCGTCTATCTACGAATTTTTTTTTTTGTCTCCTTAACATAAACTCAAATGTGATGCTGAGATGCACCATGAGTAACAGAGACACATCTATCCTTGGGAAATTGCCAGGGTTTAGGAGCTCCCCGCCAGGAACCCAAAACAAGGAGAAGTTCTTTATTATACAACAGTATTTTAAGTAGGACAAAGGTCAGTAAATGTTTATTAAATGAAAGCATGGAGGAATGAGTGAAGAAAGGAATTTGATGGACTTTCTGAAGAATTTGAGCGAGGCTTTCCAAGGTCTTTTTTAGGGTAATGAGCCTGGGAACATTTGAAAGTTCCACCCTATGGAGAGTTTTGAATCTGTTGGTCCAAATCCACATGCTTGCAGGGGTCACATGTCCTGGATTCTTGGTCTTAGCTGGATGTGGTAGGGATGATGATGTTTCTCCAGAGGACAGAATACCTTGCATGTGCTGCCTTCACTGCAGCATGTTCATTTATTGAACAGATATTTAGTGAACACTTACCATATCCTAGGAACTGTTTTAGGTGCTAGGAAGACAGAGGTGAACAAAATAGACAAAGATCCCTATCTTTTTGGAACTTGCATTCTAGTCGGGGAAAAATAGACGATAAGCAAATAAACACGTAAAGATATGCCAGTCAGGTGGTGTAAACACTTTGGAAAAAAGTAAATTGCATGCCCACAGCCTGTCACTGCCCCTCTGCAGGCTGGGCAGGGGAGGCCTGGACAAGCATCCGACTCTGGGGCAAAGTTTGTAATTTGTTGTTGCTGCTGCATGCCCTCTGGGTTAGAAAAAAATCTGTTCCTGAATGTTTAGTGGGTCTACTTGGCCTTTTGATTCTGCAGTGATTAAATGCCAGGCTATAGGGAATTAGTTTTATTCTAATTCAAGGTTAAATGTAGAAAAGACCTCCCTCTTCTCCATCTATCAAAATTCAACTATGGATCTTTTAAGGGTGTCAGCCCCTCTTTGAAGCCTCCTCTGACCTCCCCCACCACCTCAACTGCATTTAATTCTTCCTTTCTTTGCATTTATAGCATTTAACTCACAGCTCTCTTGTATCACATTTCCTTCTGTTTTATATGGAATTACATGCTTATGGGTTGTTTTTCCAATAAAATTTGTGATTTCCTTGGAGGCAGGGAGGCTCTTTTTTTTCACTCTATTCTCACTGTATTCATCTCCTCCCTCCACCTCAAGGAACTTTAGAATGCTTGGTACATAGTAGCTGTTCAATTAACTATTGATTGAGAGAAAGATACCTGCAAGCATGCTTATCAGTACTGATATCTGATTTACATTATGTAAGTCTCTCATCTAATTTCCACTGACTTCCCAGATGAATGAAGTTTTCTCTAGTTCTCTAATTTCCAGAGGACATTAGTTGTAACTATTTCTTAGGAAAGTATTTCAAAGTTAAGACTTTTCTTTCTTTTTTTTTTATACCATTATTTTATCTATTTATTTTCATGTGATGCTGAGGATTGAACCCGGGGCCTTGCATGTGCTAGGCAAGAGCTCTACTGCTGAGCCACAACCCCAGCCCAAGTTAAGACTTTTCAATGCACTAATATCTGTAAAAATATATTTATTGCTTCTTTTCTCATTGTAAAGGAATATGCACTCACTATAAGAAATTGAAAAAATATACTGAGAGTAAAGAAAATAAAAAAATCACTTTCATTCATTCATTTAGAGGGTATGTTGAGCTATTACTGTTCTTTAGGTACATGCAAAGCACTACAAAAATAGCAAAAAACAACACAGACCAAGCCTAGCTTTCATAGAGAAATTAAATGGATAATTCCAACTTACACAGTTGGTTAAAAAATTATGATTTATATAATTCTTTTTTTTCTTTTTGTGGTACTGGGGCTTGAACCCAGGCCTTTGTGCATGCACTCTACCAATTGAGCTATATCCCCAGCCTCATTTCCATAATTCTTAAACATGAAGATAGAGTTAACATTTTAGTGTATTATTTATCCAATTTATGTATGAAAGCAATATATTCATACAGATTTTTCAAATGAGATAATACTGAAATATTGTTTTCTAGCCTACCTTTTAAACCTAATATATTGTGAATATTTCTTTGTATCTTTAGCATTATTCTATAATATCTTTTTAAATAACCAACAATATTTTATTTCCAAACTCTCAAACAGTAATATTAACTTTGAACAAATTGTTGGAATGGCTGGTCTGAAGAATTTGGAAGCCTCTGATGGGTATGACTCAGTTGCCTCCACGCCATTTATACTTCTAGCAGTGTATGAGGGAAATAGTATCAGCAGTTTTTTTTATTTAAAAAGGAATTAACCTGGTCTATGCGTTTTTGTTGGTGAATGGGCAATCATTTCTTGTGCATTGATCTCTAATGAGTTCTACTCTAAAGCAGATAATGAATGAAATTTGTAATCAGTGTTAAGCTAGAGAAGCATTTTGCCAAAGTGGATATCAGGACTATTGGATGATGTTAGCCCTTAAGCCATAAAGCGAGGGAGGAAATGAATAATAGGCCCCATTCTTTATATTTATGTTGGTGATTCATTTTGGCCATCTTCTTGCCATCTCTTGAAGAAAGGGCATTGAAGGAAAGTCCTGGCCAGAGGATGTCAGGAACACAAGGAGAGAGCTAGGGCAAATGGTACCAGTGTCACTAATGAGATTGCAAAGGAGAAGCGGACCCATACCCAGGAGAGAGATTGTAAAGAGCAGCCAGTCCGTCCAAAAAAAAAAAAAAAGCTTTCCATACGCAGGAAATCCTAGTGCTGCAACTGGAGTTTGTCCCCTTCTGATAGTGTCATTGTGACACATGATGCCATATGATTACTTCTTTATATTAATATAGTGTGGTCCAGGCCCTAAAGAGATTCTAGTTTTCATCCTAAAATATGCCACATTTTTCCCCATACAAAATGAAAAGCAAGTGTTCCTCAGTAGGGAACATGGCTTTTCTTTTCTTTTTTTTTTTTTTTTTTTTTTTTTTTTTTGGCACTGGGGATTGAACTCAGGGGCACTCGACCATTGAGCCACACCCCCAGCCCTATTTTGTATTTTATTTAGTGAGTTGCTTAGCACCTTGCAGTTGCTGAGGCTGGCACTGAACTTTCGATCCTCCTGCTTCAGCCTCCTGAGCCACTGGGATTACAGGTGTGTGCTACAACACCCGGCTGGGAACATGCCTATGAGTTCTGTGACCTGGAAGGGAACGTCACACCAGATGGGAAACCACTTGAATGCCAGCCAGTGGGCGTGGCTCCCACTCTTGAATCTAATGTCACCTAACTGGGACCTTTAATCTCTCCTGGCTTTAGTCTCCTCATTTTTAAAGTGAGAGATTCAAAGGAAAAGGCTTTCATGTTTTTTCTGGCATTGAGGCTTCTCTGATGCTCTTTGTCACCTATACCAAAGCCCATGCAGGCTCAGGCTGAGGCTCATCTTGACCCTCTTTGCTGTTCAGATACTGGGAGTCATATGTCAGTTTAACAGTAGTTAGTCTATCATCTCTCCTACGAGCTTCTTGTTTGAGTTTTATTAGAAAGAGAGATTTCGGTGTTTGTACTGTCATTTACTACCCACATGGGACAGCACCTTCTGGACAGTTCTGTCTTGATCTTTGCAGTTACCATGAAGGCCTCACTTCATATTCATAATAAGAGCAGAGGAGGATGCCTTCCCAGTCCTCATCACTTTTTTCTGCTTCCTTCAATTAATTTTCCTAACTTCCTACCTCACCTCGTGAAATGATGAACACTTTGCAATTTACTGAAACAGTTGTTCCACAGACGACCCACACGCTCCATGGCTCTCAGTATTGTTATATCTTCATCAGCCCTAGAAAGAGGCGGGTGCTTGTGTGTGTGTGTGTGTGTGAGTGTGTGTGTGTCCAGTTCCACCCTGGGCTGAGAAACGTAGATTAGGAAGAGGAATGATTAGGTGGCTGGGCTTCAAAGGGAACATTTGTAGATTCTATCTGGAACACATTTTATTAAAATTGCAACAAATTTTATAAAATCAGATGTATGGTTCATTAAGAGAACATTACCTTACAATTATGATTAATTAGATTAAACTTATGAAAGTGTGTTATTTGTTCAAATCAAAAGGGTGGGGGAAAATGATGGATGATGAAAGAGTGTGATAAATGAAGAAAGCAGCTGAACTAAATTGAATGTGTATTCATCCGTTTTCACTTCATAACGAATGATAAATTGAGCATGTCACATTTAACAATACATGTCTGGGTTTAAGCACACGGTTTCAGCTCCTGTTCGCTAATGCCTTGTGATAGGTAGTTGAGACCGAAGAATTGAAATTTCAGCCCCTAGACTTTTGTCTGCCCACCTCTTACCTTGCAAAACACAATGGATACTTACTCAATTAAAAGAGCTTATGGAGTTGTTAATTCATAAAAAAAAAATTGTGCTTCCTCCGTCATGATTAGGGTATTTGTCTCACCTGAAATGGGGGTTTTCCCCCATTTGCAGGCCTAATCCAAAGGCAGGGGTAAAAAGCACCCAGAATTATAGAAATAGCTTTCTTTTCTTCTCTCAAAAGTAGCCATGTTTACCTTGGCAATTGATTGGAAGAAACACCCAAAAAGCTCATTAGAAAGTCTGGGAAATTTTTAAGTGAGGGGTAAATATCAAACAGTTTACATCAGTTTCCTGAAATCTCAAGTTTTCCAATATTTTAAGTCACATTTTAGCCTCTCAAGGATCGCAAAGCTGGCATTGGGGGTCAGGGAAAAATTGTGTGGAAAATCTTTCCAGTTAGACTGAAATTAGACAAATTTGCCGCACAGAGTCAGGAATGGTTTATGAAAGGAATTATTATTATTATTTTTTTTGCTAGAACAGCTCAAAAGTTATAATATAGGATCTGACACACAGGCAATATTTCTCTGGCCTTTCATTCTTACTGAATTTGGGTTATGGCAATGTGAAGCCAGTGATAGTTTTTGAAAAGATTACACAGTATTTTCTTTTATTTTTGAGTTTTCTGAAAGGATTTTGGTATGATTCATTTTGAGCTTTGGAGAAGGTTTCCAGTCAGTTTTGATTTTATCTGAATCTCATCTTTCTGGCTACCTCAACTTTTATTTCCACCATCCTTGCTTGAAGTTTTCAGCAACGACCAAGCTTTTAAGGGACCAAGTCTCTGTCATATACTTTTCAGAATATTTCATGCTTGGGGTGTACAGGGCGGGGAGATCTTTGGAGCAAACAAGGCATTCTGAAAGCTAGGAGTGAGACAACTGGGGTCATTTAGGAATTAGGAAGGAAATGAATGGTGGTGTTGACAGAAGTAGTTATTCAGTGTTAGCTGGAAGCAAGGCCTAGGGCTATGGTTGGGGGGGGGCAAAGCATTTTTGCTCTCCAGAGCATATTTGGCAATGTTTCGTTCGGGGACTGATGCTACTGCACTTCCTGTGTAGAGACCAAGGATGTTGCTAAACATCCTATGATGTGTAGGATGGGCTCTCACAGTGGCTATCTGAAGTACCCAGCTCAAATGTCATTCAAGATGAGGTTGAATATGCTAGTAACATAAATTACATTGGTCTTGGATCCCAACCTTTAATTCCTAAAGTGCCAAAATAATTTTGCTCTGCTTAATTTTTTAAAAATAATGTATCCCTTAGAAGTCTATTCATTGGATTGGCATGAGCTTTTTAGGCGGCATTGCAATCTCTCCTTGCATATACAGAGGTATGGAAGGGTAGGCTTTGATCTTATCATTAAATTAGGAACAGAACTGGAAGGAGAATTCAGCTTCCTTGAGGGTACTGCTTGATTTTCCAAGTCAGGCCACTTCCTGTTTCTAGGCCAAGCCACTGCCCCACCTCCTGTAAGGAGATGGTCTCTATTAATGGTAAATTGTCTTCAGGAAAGAATATTCTGGAGGTGGTGAAGGTGGAAAAGCCTTGAGTCATGCTAAACCATTCAAAAGAGGAGCTTAGAGCAAGAAACTGTCACACTTGTCTGAGTTCTGACGTGAAAATACATTTCAGAGCCGAGACAATTCATCTGTCAGGCTTCCTGTTGGAAGAATATTTACTCAGCTGTGGGAAGAGGGCTTCAGTGAACATCCAAGCTAATGAAAATTTGATAATACTCAATATTCGAGAAATAACCCCAAATCAAGTAGGTTCTTAGTGTCAGCATGCAGATGATAAAGAACCTTGAGGACGCATCCTGGGAGCAGAGAGCAATGGAATCCCTATCGGCAGAGTTTTCATACTTCGAGGTAGGGATCATCTCTTTGACAAGAGGAAGGATGGACATGTTGAGTTCACTCTTTTTTCAATTCATTTAAGGAAACTGTGATAAAATATATGTAACATGAAATTTAACATTTTAGTCATTTTAAGTGTATAATTGAGCAGCAATAAGTACATTTACAATGTTGTGTAACTACATATTTATAGCCTATATTTTTAATCATCTGAAACAGAAGCTCTTGACATGAAGCCAAAACTCTTCCTTCTCCCTTCCTTTAGCCCCAGGTAGCTTCTATTCTGTATTGTCACTCTGAATTTGCTTATTCTAGATAACTCCTGTAAGTCGAATCACACATTATTATTATTATTTTTTTGTGTGGTCTGGTTATAGTTCACTTTTGTATTTTTAGTACTTAGGCACTAAATACCTACTGAATAAGTAAGAAATGAATGTCGGAGTTGGAGAATAGGAGTAGCATTTCTCTTCAGGATCTCACACTGAAAACAAATTTTAAACTAGCAATAATAATGATAAAGCCTTGCATTTAAGCAGTGCTTAATGTTTTGTCAGAGAGCTTTGACATTTCATCTCATTTAAAAAAATTTCTTATATGTATTTTTAGTTGTTGATGGGCTTTATTTTACTCAGTTATTTATATGCAGTGCTGAGAATTGAAACCAGTGCCTTATACATGCTGGGCAAGTACTTTACCACTGAGCCACAATCCCAGCCCTCGGACATTTCATATTATTTGATGTTTGATTGTTATTTTGGAAAAAATTGCATCTCCTTTAAAGTTGGATTTAAGTAAAACATGTGTGTCCCCTCATATTACTATCTTAATTTTTTTTATTAAGAATTGTAATGCGGGGCTGGGGATGTGGCTCAAGCGGTAGCGCGCTCGCCTGGCATGCGTGCGGCCCGGGTTCGATCCTCGGCACCACATACAGACAAAGATGTTGTGTCCGCCAAATACTAAAAAATAAATATTAAAATTCTCTCACTCTTTAAAAAAAAAAAAAAAAGAATTGTAATGCAAAAAAGTACATGTATAATGGCATAAATTGGTGTGAACATACTTTATATAGAGAGATACGAAAAATTGTGCTCTATATGCGTAATAAGAATTGTAATGCATTCCACTGTTGTCATGTATTTTAAAAAATAATAAAATCAATAAAGATAGTTTAATTGTACCTCAAAACATTTTAATGTACTGCTTCTGGGACTAACCCCATGTGATCAGGAAATGTGAATGAAATGCATAGTTCATCATCATTCATTGACAAGGTTAAGGTCCATCTCTCTTGAGAAGGAAATTGAAGTGATAAGATATTAAGTGCATCCTTTCAAGGTCCCACAGGAAATTAGCAGCAGAGCCAGAATTAGAATTCACAGCCTCTGGGTCCCCAAGGTTCCAGTGCACTGAGCTGACCCCCAGGCACAAACTTGCCTTTCGCACATGTCTATTCCCAGTGACCTCTACTAGTGCCCACAAAGCATGAAGAAAAAGTAACCATTCTTCCATGAATTCTTCAACAAGTGCAAACAGTGCAAATTGTTTTCTTTTGGGGTCAGAGCTTTGCCACCTGCCATTTTGGACTTGCTGGAAGGCTGGAATACATCATTTGAGGGGTTATACACTTTATGTCACCCGTTACTGACTAGTCCTGACTTCTCCCTTGGAGATCGGCTCATCCTCCTGTTAAGCTCCACGTGCCTCCAGGCGACTGGAGGGGACATTTTGCTCCAATTATAGACGTGGTAGAAAGGAAAGGTTAAGCAATTAAAGGAATGCCCTCTTCATCGCCAACTTTTATTTGTCCCCGTCTCTGCAAACACAACTTTTTTTCTTTTTATGCAGTTTGTGGATTGACAGCCTCATTGTGCTTCCCCTCTGATACTGTCTCATAAAACTCAGGCAGTAATATAATTGCCTGACCAGCTTTCTAGGTTATGTGTCTTTTTCCCCTAAAGCACACGGGTAGAGAAAGCATTTAAGCTTGACACTGTGACTTTCCTGGGCTAAGTTCCGTCTTTTTATCGCAGAAAAGCTTTCAATATGCACTGTAGGGCACTTACTTTTTTCTTAATATAACTTCCATCCCACCTTTTTCATCCGCTTGCCAAAGGAGGAACATGGAGAGGTCTGCTTGGAATGATCAAACGAGACCTGGAGAGGAAAAATAGGTCAGGAATAGTAAGTAGCTCATTTATGAGGGACAATACAGTCATTCAAATTCGTAAATTTTCAAATCATTGACAGGCCTGGGGGAAAAAAATAAAGTTTTAATGGCCATTGTGATATTTCAGGGATAAGACTTGGTCTTTATGAGCCACACTGATTTGGATAACAGTGGAGAGGGGAGAAAAAGGACAGAAGAGTGGGTGAAGTAGTATAGTTAGGACAGGACAAAGTTTTTTCCATTATATAGATGTGCATTTTTAGTGTATGCCATTAGAGTGTAGGTAGTAATTTAGGAGAGTCACGTTGATTGCCTAGCTTTCTTGTCTTATTTCAGGTTCCAAAAGGCAGCTTTCCTATCTCTTCTGGAACTCACCCAGATGATCTTGCATCCATTCTACTTCCCACAAGGTCCTGATGATTCTAATTTAGAATTGTGTATTTTCTAGTGTCTATTTATCCTCCCTGCTACTATTTTGACTCTTACACTTGGTCTCTCTTCAGATTCCCAAACCCGTCTCACCTTCAGTCACTGGAGGAACACACACACACACACACACACACACACACAATCACAGAGTCCTCGTCTACTTTTGTTGATTTTGACTCATTTGGTCTTGGGGCTCAAGAAAATGTACTTTAAAACACTGGCTGTTCTAGTGATCTATCGTATTTGGAAATTTCTTTCTTAGATCATCATGACTGTTTGTTAATTGAGCTAAATGTGTCCCTAGCCTGATCAATCATCTTCCAAGGTTATCATACTGAAAATGATGGAATCACAGTGTAGTGCTCATACTTGGTGGAAGGCTGACATAGGTTTTAAAATCTGTTTTTCCTCTCTCCTCCCCAAGGATTAAATTCAGACTCCTTGGTTTAGCACATAAGGTTCTCTTCAGTGCACTTCCTGACTATCATTTTCAATGTTCTTCCTTCATGTTCCTTTTAATCTGTCCACAGTGAAATTCTCACTGGCCCCAGTACATCAGACCAGGATGTTCAGATGGCTGAACTCTCTCCCTCTCCATCACCATCTGGAGCAGGACTTTTCTCAGAGGGAACTCCCTGCATGAAGCCTTCCTCGACTGGACCCTGTTAGTAGCTCTGTGGTACTGAGGCATCTTCTTTATGCCACAAAGACAACATTCATTAGATTGTACAGTGATTTGTCTTCACTAGATTGCAGATTACAGGATGTTGAGGAAGATTTTATAAATCTTATTGTTTCCAAACCTAGCATAGTGTGTGGAAAACAACAGGTCTAAGAGTTGTATATAGAGAGAATGAATGAAATAGCGTCTATCCATTACAGAGTGGTAAATTACAGCCTGGATTTTGGTCCCAGATTAATTAGGTAAAGGCTTTTTATTATGCTACTTATTTGCTTGCTGTCTCTGTCCAAATCACTTACTTTTCTGTGTCCCATCTTCCGCTAATAGCATAATATTAGTCATCATCATTATTATTGTTGTCATCATTATTATTCTTCAATACTAGAGGAGGATAAAATGGATAACAACAGAGGCTTTGGGTGGAAATAATGAGAGACAAGATCTCCTTGGTGACCTGGGAAGGTAACATGACTGCTCCATAAAATAGTGATTTAAAACCCCATCTGTATTACAGACATGTAGTAAGAATCAGAAATAAGTGTAGTTACTATTTATTGAGTGCTTCTCATGAGCCAGGCACTCTTCTAAGCATTTACACACATTTTCTCATTGAATACTTATAACACCTACATGAGGCAGATATCCTTACATCTCCCTTTACCAATGAAATTGAAACACTTGCCCATGGTCACAAAGCTAGCAAGTATAAGGCCAGGGCTTGGACCATACCTGTCTAGGTCCAAAATTGTACACAGAATCATTCATTCCAAATATGGTAAAAATGCATGTGAAAGAAGTTTTTTTTGATTGAATTTTTTATTGGTTCTTTTTAGTTATACATGACAATAGAATCCATTTTGACATAATTATAAAAGCATGGAATATATCCTGTTCTAATTCAGTCCCTAGTACCTGTCCTTCCCTTCCCCTCTTTCCCCTGACTTCCTTCCCTCTACTCTACTGATGTATGAAAGAGTTTTGATCATATTGCTTTTGCTTAATGGTTGGCTTGGATATAATACATGGAAAGAGGAAGAATTTTTATTTGGGAAGTTCAAGATCAAGGTGCCAGCAGATCTGGTGTCTGGTGAGGGAAGTCTTCCTGGCTGGCAGACAGCCATCTTTTCATATCCTCACATGGTGAGAAAAGAGAGAAGCAAGCTCTCTTGTGTCTCTTATAAGGGCACCAATTCTATTCACAAGAACTTCACCTTCATGACCTAATTACTTCTCAAAGGTCCCACCTCCAAAACACCATCATATTGGGTGTTACGATTTCAGGGGGATGAGAACATTTAGTCTATAATATTTGTCCTTTGGGAGAAGAAGGAGAAAATGAGAGTATTAGAGGTAAGTGCTTTGTGGATGCCCAAAGTGGAGTGCCATCACAGTGGGGAAATAGATGCCATGTAAAGAAATAGAGTGAATTTTTTGGGGAGAGTACTGGGGATTGAATTCAGAATCATCTTACCACTTAGCTACATCCCCAGCCCTTTATTTTTTATTTTTTTAATTTTGAAACTGTTCTCACTAAGTTGCCATGGGCCTTGCTAAGTTGCTGAGGCTGACCTTGAACTTGCAATCCTTCTGCCTTGGCTTCCAAGTTACTGGGAATACAGGCCTATGCCACTGCCTGGCATTAGAGTGAAATCTTATTCCCACTTATTTATTTATTTTTTTCCCATTTGGCCAGTGCTGGTCCTGTCCTATTCCTTTTGCTTAGAAACTAGGTATGAGAGAAGCTTTTACTCATGATGACTTATCTTAGGGAGCAAGATGGAGGAGCACTTATTAACCTTCTCCTGGAAAGTTTAAAGTAAAGAGGAACAAGGAAGGAACAGAATCATTGTCTTAGAACATGGGCATCTCATGAGGGGTTGCTCTCCAGGTTTGGGAAGGATGCCCCTCTCTGTAGCTGGCAGTGGCTGACTATCCTTTTAATATTCAGACTTCTTTTCCTTTTTTATTTTTTATACCAGGGATTGAATCCTGGGGCTCTTAACCACTAAGCCACATCCCCAACCCTTTTTAATATTTTATTTAGAGACAGGGTCTCGCTGAGTTGCTGAGTCTGGCTTTGAACTTGTGATCCTCCTGCCTCAGCCTCCATAGATGCTAGGATTACAGTCATGTACCACTGCGCCAGGCTCTTCAGACTTTTTTCTTGATCTCACCTGAGAACTTCTCCCTTCCTCCTTCCTATTCCTTCTTCATCCATTGATGCTGATAGCCAAGAGTTTAAGGGGACAAATGCCATTTGTGCTTTCTTTTCTTAGGAACAGTGTCTGAGCCACTAAGACCAGCTTTTAGGGTAGGTATGTATGACACCAAACCCAGCTGTCAGGTCAGCACATTACCTGGGCTAGAAAAACCAAGTGGTTGATGGACAATATTTTAGCCTCTTATAATATTGCTTTGGTATTGTGTAGTAGAACAGTGATCCACGTTTGAGAAAATAATCAATGTGAGATGATCTCTGGAAATATTTAATGGAGAAAAATGAAAAACATGGTGTAATTGCATTCCAGACTGGAGGTCAGGGGCCAGGACTTGTGTTCAGGATCTGCCTCTGATAAGCTGTGTGTCCCAGGGTAAGGGGAACATCTCTCTGCATCCCAACCAGGAAATGAGATGATTGGTAGTTATCCCATTTTATAGTTTCATTTGTAATATTTAGGTCAGATGATTCATTAGTAGTTGCTTTAAAAATTCTCAGACTTTTCAGGATATATTGAGGTTTTTTTTTTAATCCCTCATTACTTATGCATTGGCACAGAATCCCAGAAAGGTGTTATTAGAGGACACACTATCAGAGATGCAGAGTGTCCAGGCCTCCTTCTTTTTAAAGGAGGCCCAGGAGAGGAGAGGCCTTCTCTTTTCAGTTGTTCAGGGTCTGCAGCCCCTCCTGTGTCCCTGGTGTTGCTGGAAAATCCTGGCTTCCAGGTTGGTCTTCTTCCCCTTCCTCACCCCAGACTCGTTAGAACCTCTCACCCCTCTCTTCAGAGGCTGATCTCTGGGTTCTTGGCACATTTTCTCTTCCTCTGCTTTGGGAAACTTAGTTTATTGGTTTCCTCATGCTCTTCTGAGTTACTAACCTATCTTTCTCCATTGATTCCTTCCTGTTAGTGTTTCAGTATGATATTTTAAAGAAGTGGGAGTCTAATTAAAAAATGCTTGCCTTGCAATGAACACCCAAACTGCTGCCCTTGGGTTTCCACGTGGGGTTCACTGCTTTAAGAAGCCTCTGCTTGATCTCAGGCCTAGGTGATGTGCCACTCCTATGTGCTTCTTTGTCATTTTGTATTTCTGTTCTTGTGGAAGAAGGTGCCATATAACAGTCTAATTTTGTGTTGCCTGCCTTCCCTGCTGGGCTGGGAGCTCCAGGAACACAGGGATCTCGTCTCCTTCCTTATTCTTTGTTGTATTCCCAGAATCAAAAGTGCCCAACACATAGAAGGATCTATAAAAGATTTGTGAATGAATTAACACATGGAAAAGGGAAAGGGGAAGAGATATAGCCTTGCTATAATTATTCTCAACTGTTACTCTCTGGTACTCCATTAGCTTAGCTCTTCTTCCCCAGGAATTGTATTTGCTGTTTGTCTCCTTGCTTTGTTTGGGAGAATATCTTTAAGTGACATCAGATAGGAGAGGAAGGTACCATTAACTTTTTTTTTTTTTCCCAGAAGGGGACTATCCATTCTAGATTGGAACCACATCCTTTTTATAAAAATTAGTCATGGCAAACATCCAAAGGCCAACAGATTGAGATCAAGTAAGAGTTCAGAAGTCTAGTGCCTATTCAAAACTTTTTGAAGTAGATGTCTGACCTGTTTCACAGGTGATTGTCTCTACTAAGAAAATCTGATGTTTCTCATTTTTGGTTCACTTGAGAATATTGATAGTGGCTGTTTACCTGATGCACTTTATGTTTCTTAGTAGAGCTACCTAGAGAACACTATATGGAAGGTGAGGGGTTTCCAGTGTGCAAATCATGAGAGGTTTTATTTCTGGCTCTGACTTAATTTGCACTTATCATCCGATAAGGAATATTGAGAGAGAAAACAAATCCTTATTATGGCAATAAGGATAAAACAAGGATCTAAGTAATGGAGCTAACTTTCATTGAATACTTAGAGTGTCAGGCACTCTCCAAAGCCCTTTTAGTGCATTAACTATTTTGATCATTTAATTGAAACACATTTTAAGGTAGAGATTATTATACCAATTTTATATATTAGGAGTTGAGTCAGAAGTGAAGTGATGTTCTCCATGTCACATAGGTAGTAAGTGGCACAGCTCAGACTCATGTTTGTAATCGCTACATTCTACCTGCTTTCAGTACAGACAGCGGTTGAAGGCAGAGATTATAAACTTATTATGTAAAATCTACCCATACTGTCTAAATACTTTGTGAATCACATATAGATTTTTTTTAACTTGGTCCTAGAGTTAAACTCTAAGAACAATAGTGAATTTAAGTGATAAATGTCAAGTGGAGTTGTCTAGTAAGGTATGTTTCATTAAATCTTAATTTTTCCAGAAGCGATAAATTTAAAGTATTTAAATTTACAGTATTTGCTGTATCACTATATTCTAGACAACTGATCATCACCTTTGGGCAGTTTATTTTTACAACTGTTTTATTTTGACAAGCCAGGAACAATGGTGCATGCCTGTGACCTCAGTGAATTTGAGGCCAGCCTCAGCGGTATAGCAAAGCTCTGTCTCAACAATAAGGAAAATCAAAAGGGCTGGGGATGTAGATCAGTGATAAAGTATCCCTGGGTTTAATCTCCTGTCCCCCCAAAATGACAAAACAAAACAAAACAAAAAATCTCAACCAACCAAATTTTAAAAAAATTTTATATTTTGAAATAGTTATAGATCCACAGGAAGTCACACAGAAATATGTGAGGAGATGGTGTGTACTTTTCTCCCAATATCTCCCAGTGTTCCTATCTTCTGTAATGAAAGAGCAATATCAAAACTAGAAATTGACATTGGTACAATTCCCAAAGTTTATTCCAATTTCACCGGTTATACATGCTCTTATTTGTGTGTGTAACTCAATCTGTGTTATCACAACTACAGTTTCACGTAAACACCACCATGATTATGATTCTTAACTGTACCATCACCAAAAGGGTCCCTTCTGCTATCCCTTAGACCACTGTACAGCCAACCCCTCTTCCTAATTCTTGGCAGCCACTACTCTCTTCTCTATTTTATAATTATGTTATCTCACAGATGTTGTAAGTATGGAATCATGCAGCATATAATATCTGAGAATTGGCTTTTGTCCTTTAGTTCAGTTCTCTGGAAATTCATCCAAGTTTTTTGTGTACCTTATAATCTGTTCTTTTTATTGCTGAGTAATATATTCTATAGTGTATATGTACCTCAGCTTGTTTTACCATTTACCTGTTGAAGTATTTATGGGTGTTTTCCAGTTTGGGGCTATTATGGATAAAGCCTCTATGAACATTTGGGGGAATATAAGACTTTTTTTTTTTTTTTAAGATCTCTGGGATAAATGCCAGAGATCTGCAATTGCTGGGTCATATGGTAATTGCATGCATGCATAGGTTTAAAATTTTTTTCCTCCATAGGCCTTATTTTGAAGTAGAAACTTGGTCTTATAAATTGGCAAAAGACAGTTGTGAGGATTAAAATAAGAAAGGGGTAGTTAGGAATCTCAGTTGTTGACACCCCCATCCGACTTCCATCTTCCTCTACAGGGTCAACTTGAAAACCAAGGCCACAAGATGTGTAATACATGTCACTATAATTATGAGATTCAGATCAAGAAAATACTAATTATTATTGAAATTCTTGAGCACGATTAGATTACTTTTCATGAAACGCTGCTGGACCTCAGGATTGTGATATATCCTGGAATTATTACTCTGAATAATTATCACTGGCTTCATAAACAGAAAAGTGTAAAATATTTGAAAGAATCTCTACTGACACTGCTGGTGATCACTGTGCAACCTAGATGCCACCTGTAGCAATCTCACCCCTTACAAGTAAAAGTGGATTGCAACTCCAGTCAGTTCCAGAGTCTGTGACAGTTCCAAAGTCTCCCCTGAGTTTTGCTAATTTCTTAAACTCTAGTGATATCCATCTTACAACAAAAAAATATGCTTTAGCCCTCCTAATTTTGCTAAGAAAATTATTCAAAATTTGCAAACAAGACAAAGAGTGAGTGACATGTGCTTTCAGTGTCCTGATGGAGGATTGTTCACAGGTGCTCTCAGTGATCCATTCAATCCAGGGCAGGGGTCGGCAAACTTCCTTAAAGGGCCACATAGTAAATATTGTAGACTCACAGGCATATAATCTCTGTCACAGCAACCCAACGGTGCTGTGGGAGCTTAGAAGCAACCACAGGAAATATTTAAACAAACGGGTATGGCTATATTCCATTTAAACTTTGTTTACGAAACTGAGTGGCTAGCCTGAAGGTCACAGTTTGCCAATCCCTCAAAAAGGGAATGGGCATTTTTTGACATAGTGTTTGCTATGATTAAGAGGCTAGACTGTGAAATTTATGTTAGCTTCTAAATCTTTTTTTTTTCCTGGTAGAAATGCAAATGATTTCTATCTTAAGGTTATGCTTTTATTGACCCTACAGGATTTTAACTGTTTTTGTTTTAAACCTAACAATCTTACTCTAACATTCTCTTTTCATATGGCTGTAGGTACCCAGTTCTTTTTAATGCTCCTGTATCTAGCTTTTCATCCTGCTAGTTCTCTCAGTAATTAGTCATGTGAAGATTTGAGAAAAAAAATTGAAAATAAAACTTTCACATCCTAAACATACAGTTCACCTTATTTCAGTGGTCCTCACCCACCATAAGATATCATTCAAGAGAAACCTAAGTTTTACCAGCATTTTGTCAACATTTAGATGCTACCAGCACATGGCCTCTTCTGTTTTTTCCTCCTTCCTTCTTCCTGCCCTCCCTCCCTCCCTTCAT
>NW_026000119.1:2366495-2426332 GCF_001458135.2 Marmota marmota marmota | reverse complement strand
TCCTCCTCCTCCTCCTCCTCCACCACCACCACCACTACTTTCTCCTCCTCCTCCTCCACTGGAGATTGAACCCAGGGGTGCTCTATCACTGACCTACATCCCTAGCCTATCTTTCATTATTTGAGACAGGTTCTCACTAAATTGGCCTTGAGCTTGTGATCCTCCTGCCTCAACCTCCCGAGATGCTGGGATTACAGGAGTGTACTACTGTGCCCATCTCTCTCCCTCTCCCTCTCCTTTTCCTTGTTGTACCTCCATTTCCTTTTCTGGCATTTCCAAGACTGAAACCTCTAGCACATAGAATGCCCACTGCAAGCCAATAAAGCATTATGAAAACCATGGTGAAGCTGGGTGCAATGGCTCATGCCTGTAAACCCAGCAACTTGAGAGACTGAGGCAGGAGGATCACAAGTTTGAGGACAGCCTGGACAACTTAGTGAGAACTTGTGTCAAAAAGGGCTGTGGATGAAGCTCGGTGGTAAAGAACCCCAGTACCACCAATCCTAACTCTCTCCCCGGCAAAATAACCAAGTGGAGTATATAAGTATTTTTAGTACCTAAATTGGGAAAATAAAACAATACTCTGCCTGAATTTTGGTCTAGTTTTTCATGTACATCATTGACAAATAAAACTATAATTTCAGTCCAAAAAGTTGGTCAAAGAAGAATGATTATTTGAATGTATGTGTTTTATTATGTATCTGAACAAAATGTATAGCTACACCAATTACCTGTTCATTTACCCTTAAAAGAAGAACAACTCAAATTCCTGCCATCCTAAATGAAACACTGGTTCCTTGCTTTTAGGAATAAGCATACGATGAGATGAATAGATTTTCACTAAGTAGGTATTATTTTGTACTATGTAAGCAATGATTTTTAAAAGTAAAGGAAAATTGTGTTATATAATCATCAAAGAGTTGATTTGTAGGAGCCTGAAGTTTTAACACATGCAAGAATGTTTGTTATAAGAGTGATGCCAAAATTTTACCTATTAGATTTTTGGTTTTTGTTTTTAGTGCTGGAGATTGAACTGAGGGTGACTTTACCATTCAGTTATACCCTCAAATCCCCCTACCCCCTTTTTAAAATTTTGAGACAAGTTCTCACTCTGAGGCTGACTTTGAACTTAAAATCTCTTGCTTCAGCCTCCCAAACTGCTGGGATGGCAGGCTTGTGCTACCATACCTGCCCAATTAGATTTTAATTTAATAAGCATTCCCTCCTGTTCTTACATGAAAAATTGAAAAATCAGGTAGTGATCAAATCTTTAGAATTCTTTGTAGGGTGATTTTTTTTGGAAGACATTCTCAGTTTTGTCTGTTTGAAATGTCTTTTTTTTAACTTCATTTTTGAAGGACATTTTTTGTGTTGTGTAGAATTCTAGAGTGTACATCATTTCCTTTCACATTCAGTTATTTTTAATCTTTCTTTTGGGACAGGGTCTTGCTAAGTTTCCAAGTCTGACCTTGAACTTGCCATCCTCCTGCCTCAGCCTCCTGAGTCACAGGGATTCCAGGTGTTGCACCACCATGACCTTCTCACTTTTCCAATTTTTATTGTAATTGTTCACTGAAATTCTTTATAGTTTTGTCATTCAAATGTGCTTCTGTATTCCAAATTTGTTATGATTTTAAAATTCTTTTCACTTATAAGTTGTTCTTTCATTCTTCTTTTTATCTTAAAGTTGATGCATTTAAGAGTATTTGAGTGCTATGACCTGCAGAGTTTCCTACTGTCTAGATCCTACTGATTGATGCTCACAGGCAGTTCAGTTTTCCTCTGGTCTCTGTATTTTCTGTAAATGGTAATCTGGACACAGAGTCTTCATAATACTTACGATTAATCCCTTTGGCAATATTATAAGTTGGTGTGATTTTCTTTATTAGGCAGCATGTAATTAAAGTCAGGTGTCTTTTCTTTTATGGTATTAGAATCCACTGGTGCTCAATTCTACCAATTTTTATATTAACTTTTCTCTAGTTATTTTGTTTTTCTGAAGCTCCTTATCCAGTAGATTTTTTAGGAAGGATTTATGGGTGTACTCTTCTCTTTGCTCATGATATAACATTTTGTCCGTGCCTTTTTTTCTTAAAAATCATCTTTGTTGCAGTTACTTTACATTTTCTTTCCTTGAGTATTGTGATGGTTAATTTTATATGTCATGGTGCCTAGATATGTGGTCAAACATTGTTTTTCTTGTTTTTGTGAGGGTATTTTGGATGAGATTAGTATTTGAATTGATGTTTTGAGTAAAGCAGATTATATTCTATAATGTGCAGTGGACCTAACTTAATCAGTTGAAGTCTTAAATGGTACAAAGGACTGATCTCCCCTGAGCAAAAGGGACATTTGCAGATGTCCTTTGGACTTAACCTACATTTGCTCTTCCCTTGTCTCCAGCCTGCTGATCTACCCTTGCAGATTTTGGATTTATAAGCCTCCATAATAATGTGAAATTGATCCTTAAAGTATCTTAACTATGTTATCCTACTGTGTTTTAGAATCAAATTTGATGTTGAAATGTTTGATAAAAATCTTATTTTCTTCCTTTATAAGTCATTTGCTCCTTTAAAGAGGTCCAAAGGACTGACTTACTTCCCCTCCCCCCACCCCTTTTTTAAAGTTCAAGGCTCAAATTATGGAACCAGCCTAGGTGTCTGTCAGTGGATGAATTGATCAAGAAAATGTGGTATATATACACAATGTAGTTTTCTTTAGCTATAAAGAAAAATGAAATTATGTTGTTTGCAGGAAAACAGATGGAACTTGAGAATATTGTTAAGTGAAATGAACCAAACTCAGAAAGTCAAGAGTCATATGTGGGAGGCTAGAAAGGGAAAAGAAAAGAAAGGTAGTGGTAGGGGGAATCTCTTGAAAATGAAAGGGTTATCAGTAAAGGAAAGGGATTAGGAGGAGGGAGAAAATGGAAGGGGGGAAGTACTGGGGAACAATAATGGCCAAAATATATAGTTATATTGTGCGCATGTTATAAGTAATGAATCCTACCATTATGTACAACTATAATGCACCAATAAGAAAATGTGAAAAAAAATGGAGTCCAGGTGTTAGATCCTGTATATGTTAGATTTATATCTAAGTTTTAATTTTTTGAAGTTATTACAAATAGTGTTGATTTTTAATTTTATTTTCTAATTGTAAATTGCTAATGCATACAAATATGATCAAATTTTATTTATTGACCTTAGTGCTATGACCTTATAGTCATAAACTGTTTAATTGTAGGAATTAAGCAAAATATTTAGTATATTCTTTGGAATTTTCTATACAGATAATCACAGTGTTGTGAATAGGGACAGCTTTTTTTTTTTTTTCCTTTTTAACCTGTATGAATTTTGTTTCTTTTTCTTGCCTTATTGCACCAGCTAGAATTTCCAGTGTAATGCTGAATAGGACTAATAAGATTAAACTTCCATGCTTGCTTTGTTCTCAGTCTCATGGGAAAGCTTCCAGTCGCTCACCATTAAGTACAATATCAGATAAGTGTTTGTGGTAGATGCCCCTTTTCAGAGTGAGACTGCTCTTTTTTATATTTTAGTTTTCTGAGAATTTTTATTATAAATAGATACTTAGATGATCTCATACTTCATCTCAAAATCCTTGAAAAAGAAGAGCAAAACAACAGCAAAAGAAGTAGAAGGCAAGAAATAATGAAAATCAGAGCTGAAATTAATGAAATCGAAACAAAAGAAACAATTGAAAAAATTGACAAAACTAAAAGTTGGTTCTTTGNTGTAAATCAATGGATGTGTAACTGATGTGATTCTGCAATCTGTGTATGGGGTGAAGGTGGGAGTTCATAACCCACTTGAATCAAAGTGTCGAATATGATATGTCAAGAAATTTGTAATGTTTTGAACAACCCACAATAAAAAATTTAAAAAAATAAATAAATAAATAAATTCATCTGTTTAAAAAAAAAAATAAAAAAAAAATAAATAGATACTTAGTTGAGTAATTTTTATGCATAATTGTTATGTTCCTATAGTTCTTTTCTTTAGATTGTTAATATGGTGAATTACATTGATTAATATTTAAATATTAAATATAAATGTTTGATATGTCAATAGTGAATATAGATGTTCATATTGAATCATCAATACTCCTTCATTCCTGTGATAAACCCTAAATGTTTTGGGGATATTACTATTATTATTATTATTTTACCTTAGAGTCTTTATTCTTGATGATTTTGTAATATGTTTATCCTAATGTGGTCAAGCAAATTTTCATTTGGCTATGAGAACTCTTCCAAACTTAAGAAATTATGATGATAAAGTTATACTACCTGTTGGAAAGAATGTCCATGAGATAACATGACTTTTACAATTGTCAGGTTTCAATTAGAATAATCTAGAAAATAGGGCTAAAACATTCAGTAGTCACATCATTCCAGAATTAATTATTGCCAGACTATTAAAATGAGGGGGGAAATGAGGAGATTTAACAATAATAGAGTGCTTGCATAGCGTGTGTGAGGCCCTGGATTCAATCCCTAGTACCACACAAAAAAGGAGGTGGGGTGGGAAAAGGAACACATAAGCACAGTGCTGATAAACAGGTGTTTAATGATACATTGTTCTTCACAGGGATGACTACAGAGATTTTTTAGAACTAATTTAGGAATTTATAACCATGCATCACAGATGAAATAAATTAGTTTCTTACCACAACTACCTTGTAAACACTGCGACCTTTCTTCTCTCCAAAATGACCCTAACATCACATGACAACAGTTAATGGGGGAACCAGAAACCTAGATTTATGAACAAAACTATAAACAAAAGGAAACATAGTAATTCAGTGGTTTGGTGAAAGCAGGGGATTCAGTGCCTTCACTGTCCTGCTTTGCTCTTCTTACTATTGCTCTTTTTGTCTCTCCTTCAGCCCCTCCATGTTAGCTCTCAATAGGTTTAAATAAGCCATCTGAAACGTATTCACTTCTTTGGAGCGCACCACTGTGCTGATCTTCTTTTTTCCATCCATTGCTCTCAACAGACACGTGTTGTCTGAAGGCTCGACACCCTCCACGGAACCCTTCCTCGGTGCGGGTTTAGTTCGACCATCATACTTCTTCAAGGTGATGTCCGTGCTGCCCACAACCGACTCTTCTGGAAGAGCCTGGTCAGCTCCATCAGGAACTGCTCGCTCTCCAGGAGCACCATCGCAGTGCTGCTGAACCCTCCTGGTCAACATAAGCCCCCTGGTTTATTAGTCTTCTAATATATTGTAGGGGTTCCATTTACTAACATATTTTTGTATCTATATTCATGAGGGATCTTATTCTATAGTTTTTATGCTCTCTTTTTCTAGTTTTGAAATTATGAGATTTTATTAACTTTTATTTTCTTAAAAATAGAGCATAAGCAATCATGCCAGTTACTTATTAAAAAATCTACAATTGATTTTCCATTGTCCAGTAGAGTAAGTCTGTCATATTGATAGTAATCTACCTTGTCTCAAGTTTTTAAATGTATATTTACCTTACTTGGTAAATTTCCCTGTTCATCTCTCTTGCTGTGCACCTTCTTTTACCTGAATTTCCAGACCCGTCATACTCCTGATAACCTGATTGCGGTTTCCCAAGCAGTTATAAAATTCTAGTTTCTTCACTAGCCATTTTCCTGCTACGAGGAATATCCTATTATAAGTCCATTTGTTTTTATACCTTCTAATTTTTCTGAACTCAGTCCTTGTCATCTCTTCATGATGTTCTTAAACTCCATGTATTGTGATTATTTTTCTCTCATGCCTCTATTCTTCTCTATACCAATGCCTTTTGGAGCACTTATGCATTTATAACTGCCACCCCAATCCCCACCCCCCAGCCCCAACCCCTCTCTATTGGTTAGTGAATACTTTAAGGGAAGATATTTGGTTTTAATTTCTA
Source organism: Marmota marmota marmota (assembly GCF_001458135.2). NCBI lineage: Eukaryota > Metazoa > Chordata > Mammalia > Rodentia > Sciuridae > Marmota > Marmota marmota. The sequence goes on along the minus strand of NW_026000119.1, from coordinate 2,420,421 downwards.
AGTACTTAACAAAAGCTGGTACACAAGTGGTGCACATTATATATTTGCTAATTAAATGAATGAATAAATGTCTTATAGACTCCAGTGTTGTCTGAGTTTACTGAAAGCTTTACATTGTTTGCTTACCATGAAGGTTTTATTTTAATATTTATTTTTTAATTGTAGTTGGATACAATACCTTTATTTATTTATTTTTACGTGATGCTGAGGATCAAACCAGGGTCTTGCACATGCTAGGTGAGCACTCTACCACTGAGCCACAACCCCAGCCCTACCGTGGTGTTTTGCAAATAATTTTTTTTGTTGCTAACAATTAAGTCTTTGATGATTCAGATATTACTACCTGAATAGTTTCAATGTATAATTTTAAATATAGGTTTTAATAAAGAATTGTGATTACAAGTTGGTAGAGTAAGTGTGATTTCTGAGGATCTTATAACTCTGGTTTCTAATTAAGACTTCTTTCCCCTTCTTATTGGTACATTATAAATTATTCATAACAGTGGGATCTGTTGTTATATGTTAATACATGCATACACACATAACAAAATATAATTTGGTCTATTTAATTCTCCAATACCTCCCCTTTTTTTCTCCCTCTTTCCTCCCCCAACTCTCTTCCTCTATACTACTCTTCTCTCTTCTATATTCATGAGGCCCTTCCCCACTCCACCTTCTCTATCTTCCACATATGAGAACTAATATATGACTCTTAACTTTCTGAGTTTGCCTTATTTTACTTAGCATGATATTCTCCAGTTCTGTTTACCAGAAAATGATATAATTTCATTCTTCTTCATGACTGAATAAAACTCCATTGTGTGTCTATACCACATTTCTTTATCCATTCATTTGCTCATGAACACCTAAACTGATTCCATAATTTGGCTATTGTGAATTGTGCTTCCATAAACATGTGCTATAGTATGATTACTTTAATTTTTTAGGATAAATACTGAGGAGTGGTATAGCTAGTTGGGTTATATGGTAGTTTCATAGTCTTTTGAGGAAACTCTATACTAATTTCCATTGTGATTGATTGAACTAATTTAGAATCCCACTAACAGTGTAAAATTATCCCCCTCCACATCCTCTCTAGCATTGTTATTTGTATTCTCCATGACTGCCATTGTAACTGGAGTGAGATGAAATCTCAGTGTAGTTTTGATTTGCATTTCCCCACTGGCTAAAGATGTTGAATAGCTTCTCATGTATTTGTTGATCATTTCATTTCTTACATTGAGCAGTGTCTGTTTAATTTATTTGCCCATTTATTAACTGGGTTGCTTGGTTTTCTTAGTGGTAAGTTTTTTCTCTTCATTTATTTTTTATATATTCTAGATATTAATCCTCTGTCAGAAGAGTATTTAATTAAGATTTATGAAGCTTAATGGGTTTAAGATATAATAATGAGTATCATTGAGTTATTTTGAATACTGCCCAAAACACATGAGATATCATATGTCAACCCTGATGAGGTTGTTCAGGTCAACCAAAGTATTGAATTCTTTGATTTTGAACATATTTTTTTTTTATGTGGTAAATCAGAAATTCAGAATAACAGTTATAATCATTTTACAAATAACTAATATTTAATGATTACAACTTGGAACAGAAAATCTTTCAAATTGTGATGCACATGATGGTGAGAGGGAAGAGAATGGTTCCCTGAGTTTATCTAAAAAACAGGTTGAGGATGAATTAAAAAAAAATCGTCTGTGGGCTGGTAACTTATTTGCAAGTATGCTTTAAGCACTGTCTCATCTCATCATCCTCTATCCTCTAAAGGGTGGCAATGACCTTGGCATTGATCTAAGTGTTACAGTAGATCCAACCCTAGAAAGACAGATTCTTATTCCAAACATTTAGGAGCTCCAGTCAAGTGGAGCCACTCTTGCAAGATCATAAAACACTTTAGAAAATTGAAAAAGAAAAGTCCTATACTTCCCAAGAGGTGCTTTAAAATATCTTCTTTTTCCATCTTTGATGGCTGTGGCTGTCCAAAATGTCTTGTGGCCAAAGACTTTAGCTTTGGCTGCAAGCAGCTTCAGTCCTGGGTCCATCCCAGATGACTCCACCCTCTGGAACTCTTCAGCTATCCCCAATCCAGTCTGAGAGGAGCCCCTTCCCTACCCATAACTAAGAAAAAGTCTATACTTAGCTGGCAGAACACTGGGCATGTATGAATATGACCCCCACCCTTTTTAAATCTATATAAGTACCCTTCTCCTTCTTTTTAGTAGAACAGCCTATGTACTGCTTTCCTTTTTTCTTAATAAAACCTGTTTTGTATAATTTTATTTCACCTATTCATGATGTCTGTCTCTAATACAGCAGGCTGAGCTGAGGACATTAAGAGCTGGTAAAACTGAGGCTGGTGGGCACTGAAAGCAGCCAGAAGCCAGCAGCCAGGGGTGGTAATACTGTGGCTAGCCCTCACAGAACAGTGGAAAGCAAAGGTGAGCAATGGAGAGTCACCATGAGCTGCTAGCTCCATGTGCTGGAAGAGTTCCAGAGAGCTCTTGGTAGCTACTGGCTCCCGCTGCATGGAAAACAGCAAACAGGGCCATTAACACCAAGAACTCAAGGCTGCTAATACTCAAAGGTCAGAGCTGCTAATACTAAGGGAGCTGCTCTGGCCTATCCATAATTTCTTAACAAATTGAATGAAAGAACTGATTGGTTACAAGAGGGCTGTGTCAGAGGTTACTAGCACCAGAAAGAAAATTATTTTTATGATAATTTTTGTTATACTTTATGTTCCTATAATTATTTTTTCTTGTTTGTCCTGAAAGGTTAGGATTGGGAAATGTCCCAATAACTGAGAAGTCTACTGAGTTGGTTTTCAGTGAGTTATTTGAGATTTTATAGTTAAATTGCTCAGAAGAATAGGCCAAGTTCACAAACTAAATTTCTTAAAAAATTGCAAGCTTTCCTTGTAACTTCATGGTGAATCAGTGTGTTTTCTGTGAATTACTTTGACTTCCCAATGAGCTCTATTGAGAGAATTATATCCTTTAGCAGCTCAATTCACAAAGATGAATCAATGATATTTTTTTTTTCAAAAAACATCTGCCTTTTCTGTGTATAAGGCCAAAAGCATGGATACTCTGGCTGTTTCTCAGAAACTTATTTAAATTAGTATTATAGTCTTGCTTCAGGCTGGTATAGAAAAGAGCCTGTATATAGTTTTATATAAATAAGGTCATATTTGAATAGTGATCTTTTTGATACATTTATCCAAAATATGTAGATTATAAACAACTAGAAAATTCGAAAAGCTAGGCTATTTTTTTTTTACAGATGGAAAAAGTCATAATGTTTCTATACCATTTATTGATTATAGTAAGAACAATTGAATCAGAGTTTGAGACAAAACTCAAAATCTCTGCTTCTGTTGGTAGGTAGGGGCTGTGCAAGTTGCAGACCTCTGCAGTGGGGAAAGCTCATTTTAGCAGCTAATCACAGTAGGAAATGCCTTCTGCCATCAGCTCTGAGGGTCACAGATGGCTAAACCTGATTCTTTTCTGCTAACATTGAGTGGTGTATTACAGCTCTAAATGTGGGACTATGCTTTCCAGTGTTGCAATAGACTCTAGCAGCTCACCACCAACTTCTTTCCAGGTTCTTGTCTTAAAAATCCGATGAATGAAATTCATGGGACAACAGAAGGCAAGAATGAGAGGAGTAGGATTTATTCAAGTGTGAAGAATAGAAAAATAACCCTTGTAGGGGAAAGAGGAGACTCCGTTACCAGGTTACCACCTGAGTGTGCTAGTCTAGGGGTTTATATAGCACTTGGGGCAATATTATTGGTTGGAGTTTATGCTAATCAATCCGGGTTTGGAAAAGTACTAATGCTATTGGTCCAAACTTATACTAATGAGGGTTTGGAAAGTACTAGCTATTAATCCTTGAGTCTGAACTTCTATTCAAGTCTTACCCTTTTTTGTGGTGCTGGGGATTGAACCCAGGGCCTTGTGCATGCAAGGCAACTTAGGTACATCCTCAGCCCCTGACCCACATTTATTATCTCATTGCTTACCTGCAATTCCAGATTCCCAGGTGGTTAAGGTCAGCTTGGGAGTTTGGAGCGTGGTTGCTGTGTGGAGTAGGCATTTGTACCAGGCTTGGGTCTGGCTGACAAGGTTCATAGGTCAGCATGCGCTGGCTTGCTCCAGTCCTGGCTTGCCATGCCTCAGGCCCTGGTCTACCGAGCCTCAGGCCCACACTGGTATGGTGGGCTCTGTATGACTGCATCTGGGATTCACCACCCGTGTTCTAGCCTGCTTCTGCTGCTGTTCCACTGTTCCACCACTGCTTCTCCAAGGGGATTAGTGGGCTGTCTGCATAGCTTGGCAATTGGGGAGCTATGTCACAGTGACTAAGCAATCTCTGCCACAGAGACAGGCTTTCTTTCCCTCAGCATTTAATTTTGTTCTAGGGTCTGGTGCTCATCATAATGAGCATCTAAAAGTCAGAATTTTAAATTTGAGAATTTGATTTTCCAGAAGCTTATTAAGGTATGTTTGTTATGATAGAAAGAGAGATCACACTCTATTTAATAGTTAGTCAGCTTGATTTAAAATTTTTAAATATTTAGATGTGTAGTATACGGGATTTCATTTGTACTTTTATTCCAGGCCTTGCAAATATTAGAAATACACCTGACCAAATGAGTCAATATAATAAAAATCTAGTATGATAGTAGTTAAATGAAGGTCAATGACATACAGTACAAAAGAATTTCTAATTCTAATTTAATAAGCCAGGCTAGTGAAAAGATCAGTGATTTAGAACTCCCGTTAGTTATCTATTATTGCATAACAAATTATCGTAAATTGATAGCTGAAAATAGTAAATATTTATTTTCTCATAGTTTCTATGGATCAGGAATCCAGAAGCAGCTTAGCCACTTCTAGTTCAAGGTTTCTCATGAGATTGCAGTCAAGATGTTGGCTGGGACTGTAGTCGCGTTGGGTTTGACTGGGATTGATGGGGCTGAAAGATCTACTTTCCAGTTCACCCAGATGGTTGGAAGGTGCATAGACTTCTCTAAGCAGCCTTGGTGACCTAATGAGATGACAGAGCTGTCTTCCTTCATAGTTGGTGATCTGAGAGAAAGTGCCCAAGACGGAAGCAGCAATTTTTTTAAAAACCTAATCTCTGATGTGATATACCACCATTTCTTCTGTATTACAGACCTCTTTCTGGTTCAGTGTGGAAGAGGACCAAACACAATTAAGAGTAACAAAGACAGGGATCACTGGGAGCCATCTTGGAGACTGGCTACCACAGAACTCTTTACGGAATATTTCCAGCTCACAAACCTTTTAGTTCTCAAGATCATGAATTCCATCCCACCTCAGGGCCTCTATCTTATGGTCTCCGCCTGGTGTGCTCTTTCTATTGATCTTGCTTGGCTGACCTTCTATGTTAGATCTCAGCTTAAATGTTACCACTCTACTGAACATGTAATATACAGTAATTTTCTATCCATTCTCTATGGTATCACATTATTTTAATTTCAGGTGCCCAGCACATAAATATATGTTGAATCAATGAGTCTTAGTAGTTATGTGACCTTGGAGAAAAGCTCAGCTACCTGAGCCTCAGTAGCATAATCTGTGATTAATGATCCCTTATCCTCTCTCACTATGCAGGTTTTTGTGAGAGCCAAATAAACTAGGATTTTCTATGACAATTGGTGAGATTTTTATTGTTAGGTTGACTTTTCCTCTCTCTTTTTTCCTCTGGGGAAGAGGAATGTATTTTTCTATTTTATTTTTCAAGTTCCTTTTATCTACCTGTGTTGTAAGACAGCTTTGTTCATTTTTTCATTTATCCATTCACTAGACTCATATTTACTGCTCTATGCATGTCTTAGAGGATTTATTTTGAATTAAAGTTATGATTTCATGTGAGAAAAGTACTCAATTGGGACCAAATTTAGTAAGGCTACTTTCAAAATGTAAAATGACATGTGGTTTTGGATCGTAACTAACCATAGCATTCATTGAACGTAGGAGATGGTATGTGTTTTTTAGAAGCCTGTTATGCACAAAGGAACAAAAACCCAAGAATCAAAGCAAACTTTTAATAATGCCCAATTGGAGTTCTGGTCATGTATGAACCATTCAGAGTCTAATCAGTAAAACCCCCTTGAGTCAATAATTGCCTTCTCCTGGAATCATTGCAGGTATCTATTATGCTGCACATTATCCACATAGAAATGAACATATGGTTATTGAACACATAACAAAACAGACTCTGTTGGAGAATGTTTCCTTTAGGATACCTTAAAACATTCTTGAGCAGAATATTATGTAGACTACTTCCTATCCCTTCTGTTCCTGAGTTTATAGGAGGGAAGTTGCTAGTCGTTTGCATCAAGAACAGCGATAAGCACCTTGTAAGAAGCAGAAAACCTCAGAATTTATTTACTTATTAAGAAGGAACTGTAAGTATCTTCCAAGATAAAAATGACAATAGATGTGATTTCTATTCTTTTCTTTTTAAAAATATTTTTAAAGTAAGTTGTTGGTAGACCTTTATTTATTTATATATGGTGCTGAGAATTGAACCCAGTGCCTCACACGTGTCAGGCAAGTGCGCTACTGCTGAGCCACAGCCCCAACCCTCTTTTTATTTTTAAAATATTTTTTAGTTGTAGAGGGACACACAATATCTTTGTTTATTGATTTATTTTTTATGTGGTTTATGTGGTGCTGAGGATAGAACCAGTGCCTCACCCATGCTAGGCAAGCACTCTGCCACTGAGCTACAGCCCCAGCCCCTAGATGAAGTTTCTTAAAAGTTGAGGAAAAAAAAAAAAAATATATATATATATATATATATATATATATGGATGAAGTGTTTAAAAGAGAGGAAACATAGTGGAGCAAAACCTATATGAACTTGAGCCTGGTTAATTTTTGCTCTGAATTAAGTGGATTTTCCCAACTTATAGTAAATGCAAAAGAAACAATTGAAAGTATATATAAGAAGTAATCTTATTTGAATCAAATAATTCAAACAATAATTTTTAAATACCTGTGTTCAAAATTTTTTATAGATTGATCAGAATGCTTATTTCCTAAGCGTTTTAAAAAATTGGGATATAAACCTAAGAAGTCATCTTTTTTGTATGTATGATAAATATATACATTCCAGTGTATACATACACATCCAGGTATATGTATAAGATGATGTTCAAGGGGTATTTCAGCCAGGACTCTAAATTGATAGATATTAGATATTAAAGAGATTGATGAGATGATCATCTGGTAGGACTTAAAAAACAGGCTAAGACTTTTTCCTTAGACTTTTACTAAGAGCAACTCGTCGAGGAACCATCAGACCACAGCAGAGTGAAGCTGAGGATTCCTAGGGCTGAGAAGGAAGTCACACCCACCAGCAGAAAGAGAGATGAATTTACCAATATTAAGGGAACCAATATTAAGGTGAGAGAACCACAATACTACAGGTGGAAGAGTGACCTACAGAAATGTCTCAGAATCAGTTTAGATTTTTGAAGGCCCAGAAAATCCAAAGCCAGCTTATGACAATAAATAATTAAGAAATATCCTCCCTTCTCACATAATAACATATGAGGGAGCAGGAAGTAAAGTTAAGAAGGAAGAGTAGAAATGCTAGCTGGTGGAAGAAAGAGGAAATCAATCATACCCTCCTTCTCAAATAGAGTAGCCCTATCTAATTCAACTTTGAGCAGAATCTCCACATTGCAAGAGAGACACTTGAACTTGACATCAAGAATGCAGTTTTGGGCTGGGGATGTGGCTCAAGCGGTAGCGCGCTCGCCTGGCATGCGTGCAGCCGGGGTTGGATCCTCAGCACCACTACAAACAAAGATGTTGTGTCCTCTCGAAACTAAGAAATAAATATTAAAATTATCTCTCTCTCTCTCTCTTAAAAAAAAAAGAATGCAGTTTTGATTATTATTAGAGATTTGAGCCTTTGTCAGGGATGTAAACTGACCACAGGATTGACTGTTACCTAAGAGAGACTGAAATAGTCATGGCAGCCATGTGAGATGTCGTCGGGGCAGAAGATGTATTAGTTGCACATATTTGTAAATGTTTAGAAAAATGTCTGGAGGGATGAACATTCAACTGTTCATAGGTGTTACCTCTTGGAGGTGGAATTAAAGATATAGGAAGTGGGGATGCTGAAATATTTTACTCCGATGCTTCTACTCCAAAATGGTGTTATTTTAACTAACCTTTCTTTTTAAAATGTGCACTTTCAAATTCTAATAAATATTAACTTCTTATGCATGCATATATTTATTTAAATGAACAAAATACTGGTGCATACATATTGTGTGTGTAGGTGCATGTGTGTGTGTGTGTGTGTGTATTTAGAAGTGAAGAGTTATATTTCTGGCATGTGTCATGACCATCAAAAGCTTTATTTATTAAAAAAAATAATTGGTGTGCACAGTGCTGAAATCTCCAAGAAAGCTACTTGTGTTAGTGACCTCTGCTCAGGCCACCGCTTCTGCTTTATATGTTGGAATCTGGTGTGTGCTGGAAGGAAGCACTGTGTCTTGTTTCACTATGAAATTCATGGAACCCTCTGCTTGAAATTACATAAAAGACCTTTATTATTCAACCTGTGCATTCATCTATGCAACCACATCTCCTTAGGGAAATGTTTGAAAATGGGATTTTTGTGGCCTTCTTTCCCATTTGACTTTCCTTCCCGCCCCCTCCCTTTTGGCCACCCTCATCCAGGTATCTATTAGTTATCTCTTTCAATAACACTGTTCCGGCTGCATCGAAAGTGCTTTTTAATGTAGGAGACGTACTTCAGGCATAACGCGAGGTCACTTTCTGAGTAACATTTTATGGGATTGATTAAACTTTACCACTATAACTGTTGACTTTACAGGCCAGAAAAGAGTCTTGAAGTGTTATGCTCTGGATAATTTGTACCTCACAATTTTGAAAAAATCAAATAGAGATAACAGTATAGTGTGTTTGAAAAAGAAGCTGTCATCTGCTCTTGAGTTCTTATATTTAAAAGACCTCAACATTTAAAATGAAATAATCTTTTACACTAATGAAGTTAAGTTACAGTAAATAACTATATGTATAAAAGAAGGTGGACTTTTTAAGCACCGGGGGAGGATAAAGATTTAAATTGTCTTCTCCTTTGCTTTAAACCTACTTATTTTCTCCCCTTGTATTACTAGAAAATGAAGGACATTTACTCTTGGTAGGATTTTCAAGGTTCTTTTTATTATAGAAACATAACTTTTGGTTTAAAAAAATCAGTGAACTCATAGACCAAAAAAATAAAAAAATTCCCATCTGAATTGGGAGTTGGAAATCCAAATTATTGATTTTATCTGCACACAAAAGTACATTGCCAGTGAGGAGAGTAATCTTACTGTTCTGTCTACAGTGGTTCATTGATGTGGTTCATAATTAGTGGAACCCATCATGGAAAGAGGAAAGCAAAACAAAACTAAGAAGAAAAAAATCTGCATGTCTTCATGGGGTTGGTTTGCACTGTGTGTTCACTAAGTTCCACAAAATTTCCTTCTCTCTATGGTTATGGATTAGGGTTGAACAATAAGTAGAGTGACATCTGTGAGAACTGCTAGGCTGGAGGGTTACAGCAGTCACTGCACTTTGAAAGTTGAGCGTGGTGTTGCTGATCTGCTGGAGGGTCCTGTATTGATGGCTGAGCTACTAGCCCACTTTCTTGGTGGGGGACAGCAGCTGGGCCTATAGTTCACCCAATGCTGGCTGGATACACAACTTCAGCTTCTCTGAAATCTACACATACACAAACATCCATATGCTAATTTAGGTTGCAGATTCCATCGTTGTATGATTTATGTTGTGTACCTCTCTTAAATGCTTAAGTTTAAATTCTAATCCTGGGAAGTTTTTTTCAAACATGTTCCAGTGATAGGAAAATATACGGTAGTAGCAAGGCATAAGGTGAAATTAGATAGCCTATTAACAGCAAGCTGTTCATATTTTTTGTTTGCTTAGGAAACAGAACCTCTACATACATGTGTGCATACATGTGTGTACCCAGGAATTGATTTCAGGATACCAAAATCCACAGATGCTCAAATTCTTTAATTTGGTCCTCCAAATCCACTTTAGAACTCACATATACAAAGAGCAAAGAGTACGACGTGTGTGTGTGTGTGTGTGTGTGTGTGTGTGTGTGGTCTCCATCAACAGATTGCCTTCCACCAAAATATCTTCTACCTTTCTCCAGTCCTCCTATGATCTTTGTGTGAAACTTGCTCTGGTTTCCAGAAGTGAGTACCATAATTACAAACTCTCTCCTTACTGTTGGCTCTAGTTCTATATACTTGGGGATTTAATGGTAGCATTTTTTATTCTTTCCTTCCCTTCCTTCCCTTTACATACTAGTCTCCTATTCCCTTGTCCTGATATTCCTACTAGCTATTATGGCTTAAGATAAATGAAAAATTAGTTGCTTCTCAAATGGCTGGAGACTCATGATCTAAATTCATACAAATGTAAATTTTATATATGCAGATTTTTCTGAACCAAACCCCTCTCACTCCACTGAACTTGCAAATTTCCCAAATACTGTTATGGTAATACTAGGTGATTTATTTTACATAAGGATACATCTGAAGGGTGCAGCACATTGTGATTTGCAAACCATTTAACTTGCTAAGATCAGATTGTTCTGCTTTATCTGCAAAGTTCACCCACAAGGAATTTAATATAAAGGCTTTTATTCTTGTTGTTTCATGTATTGTATTTTCCTGAGATCTGATGGATGAGTTTGAAATGGGTGTGTGGGGGAGGAAAGGAAATTAGCCACTTTGCATCTTCTATGGAAAAGCAACCCCTAACCCTCCATTTCCCACAAGACTGTTGAGAATATTCAAGGACTCCTAGGAGAATGACAGCACAGTCTCATGGGGAGACATTATTACTCAGATGTAAGGTGAATGGGCATGGGCCCAGGGAGCAATGAATCAGAATTGTGTCCCTGGAGCTCTTAAGTATTACCTTGAAACTTGAATGGAGAAGAAGTGACAGTGCCAAGCACCCTTGCTAAGAGTAAAGGAGACATTTAGCTTGTCCCATCCTCTCTCCTGCAGACAATCACTGTATGCTGCTATTGTACCAGGGAGTCATGGGACCAAGGTGGGTGTCCTAGCTTTGTTACTAACTTGAGTAATTTTGAACAAATTGATTAACTCTTTGGATTCCTTATGTGAGAAAAAAATGAACATGACAATGAACCTGATTTCTAAGGTCCTTGCAACTCTCACATTTTATCTATCAGTTTCCTTTCCTTGCCTTCTCTCCCTGAACTATGATTTCCCTTTACTTACATCCTTCTATAATAGCCATTTATTTTTTAAAATTATGTGCAAACTTTTTTTTTTTTCCTTTCTCTTGAGATGGGGTCTCACTATATTGCCCCGGCTGGCCTCCAACTCATGATGTACTTGCTATGCAAACTTTATTTTGGTGAATGGCTTCTTTTCTTTCCATGGACACATTTACTTAAGTATTTATTGAGCTTCTACAAGAGGCCAAATGCTGGGATGTATGTATTGAACAATTCAGCAAAGGAAACATCCTTTCAAAAAATAAGGGATAAAGAGGCTGAGGAGGGATAGCTCAACGGTAGAGCATGTACTCAGCATGCTCAAAGCCCTGAGTTACACACCCATACACACACACACACACACACACACACACACCAGAAAAGGGATACAGAGATTAAAATATTTTATTACATAGTCTGACGTGTTAGGACTGAGGAAGTACAGTCATGGGATCAAATCAGTAAAGGGAGGGGCAGCTCTTAGATACTAGGAAGGAGATTCTAAGATGTGGCATTAAAGTGGAGACCTAAACATGTAGTAGGAGATAACTAAAGAGATGGGAGATATTGAGGAGATCAATGGATTGGGTTTGGTGGTTTATAGACATAGAAGGTGGTAAGGAAGAAAGTGGATAGTGGATGAAGATTCAGAAAACAGAGGAGAAGAGGCAGTGAGTAGGTGAAAGTATCTAGCAGAGGCTGATTTTATTAGAAAGCCACTGGTAATGATAATGATATTTTATATTGCTTTTCAGAGCAGAACACTCCCATGTCTATTTTCTTATTTAAGACTCATAACAAAGACATTTTATTTTTGATAGTCAAATCCTAAGAAAAAAATTTCACAACTTGGATGTAGACAAAAAGATAACTCCACATCTTTTCAATGTTGTAGCATCTAAGAAGATTATTTGATTCTCCTGGGATAGGTATCTTGGACAATTACTGTTGATTAGGATATTTTTACCCTGGAAGCATAGATGTTAACTTGTAGAAAACTGATAGAGATGGAAATGATTCCTAGCTGGTAGAATAAGACCTTTGTTTGGTAGGCATGTACATAACTTCTGTCTGGTGAAATAGTTAACCCCAAAGGTTTTATTGTTCTGTAAGACACTAGTTAGTAGCACATTTTATTCTATTGTGTTACTTAATTTAGCAAATCTATGCCAGCATCTTTCTTTCTGCTTCTTCTATAATCCTTTCAAATGGCTTTACCATTCAGCTGGTTTCTTTATTAATGAGTTTAAATGTTTGGCATGTGTTCATTCTATGTATGTAGGATAGTCATGATTTGGATTTTTGAAATGATACTTTGAAACAGATGAAGCAAGAGAAAAATTTCAACAGATAAATAATCAACTCAAAATCATACTGTTATAGGCAGAACAGACACTGGAACTTCAGATTTAAGGTTTTAAATCTGGTATATTTCATGATGTGTAATATATATAAATTACATGTATATATGTTTATATATATAGCATATATAGTATATATATGTATATATTTTCAAATAGGAGTTCTGAACAGTTCATGGTTGCTGCTACAATTTTGTTTTAAATAGGAATTGATGCACATCCAGAGAAATAGCAAGTAGGAAAGCTAATTCCAATTCATTAACTTTTAAAATTTATGAGTTAAAATTTTTGAGTTCTCTGTGATTGTACTTTTTTTTTTAATGTTCATAGCAGCTTCATTAATAATAGTTAAAAAAAAAACCCTGGAAACTGCCAAGGCATCAATCAGTAGTTGAGTGCATCAGCAATTACGGTATGCCCACACAATAGAAGACAAATTAGCAAAGCAACAACAAACAAAACTCAAACCCCAAATTACTGATACACACAAATATAGGTGGATCTCAAAAATGTTATGTTGGGCAAAAGAAACACAAATTAATACATTTTGTTTGACTTCATTTATGTAGAAATAGGAGCACTGACTGTATTCTAGTTGGACTTAACACAAGCGAAGTAGGCCTAGCTGAGACTTTCTTAGTGCATCTGCACATGGAAACCTCCTCTACCGCGTTGTGTGTTTCCAACCGAGGCCAACTGGTCTAGTGGGAAATGAGAAGACTCTGACTCCCAGGGCTGGTGTGTCTACTAGTAAGTAGCCCAGGAGAATTTAATGGATTTATGGAAATGTTCTATATCTTGACTCAAATGATGGTTGATGGGTGGATAATTTATCAAAATTCACCAAAATGTAAACTTAAAATCTGTATATTTACTCTATATAAAACATATCTCATTGAAATTAAAAATAACAATTTGTAAATAAACAAATGCAGAAATATACCTCCTACCTATAATCAACTGAATTTCTAGATCTTTCCTAGCACAACAGGCTAGTGGTTGGAACCTCTTAACCCTGAATTATGGGAACCTTCAAATCTATAAGGTGTTCTTCAAAGATTGCACTCTTCTATTTATTTTTTCAAGCATTATAGATATCATGATTTTATATATAAACACACCCAAACTAGTTTTAGACTCAAATTTTCTAGAAACAGTGGCATTTTGAGGACTAGGAAATATTTTTGCATATGTTGGTGGTCTTGTATCCTTAGTTTCATGATCAAAGAATTGTGTAGGTTGCCAGTCTAAACTTTCACCTCTGAGATGGTTAAATTTTATTTGTCAATTTGACTAGACCACAGGATACTCAGACATTTGGTCAAACATTATTCTGAGTGGTTTTTGATGAGATTAAAATTTAAAGGTATAGATTGAGTAAAAGGGATTGCTCTCTCTAATTTGGGTAGGCCTCTTCCAATCAGTTGAAGGCCTTAGTAGAACAAAAATGCTGACCCTCTCCTGAGTAAGAAAGACTTCCTCCTGCCTGACTGCTTTGAACTGGAACAATGGGTTTTCCCTGTCTTTTGACTCATTCTGAACCATCAGTCTTCCTGGGTCTCTAGTCTATGGGCTTTTGGACTGGAGTGATACCATTTGCTCTCCGGGGGTACCAGCTTGCCTACTCACCATGGGGTCTTGGGGCTTGTTAGCCTCCATAATGCTGTGAGCTAATTCCTTATAATTCTACCACACAGGAACAATAACCATCATCATTATACTACCTACTTCCTTTTAGTCTTTCTCTAGAAATAATTTAAACCATTTAGATCCTATTATATACACAAATATATCTCCTTCTTTTACCTTTGAGCATGTTTAGTTTGCCAGTAGTACTATAAAAAATATTTTAGATTGGGTGGCTTAAACAATAAAAGTATATATTCTCAAAGTTCTGCAGACTGAAAGTCCAAAATCAATGTGCCAGCTGGGTTGGTCTCTCTTGAGGCCTTTCAGTTTGGTGTGTGAATGGCCACCTCTTGTTATCTCTTCACATGGTTGTTCCTCTGTGCACATGTGCCCTTGCTGTCTCCTTTTGGTGTGTCTTAGTCTCCTCATCTTATGAGGACATGGATCAGATTGGGTTAGGGTACATCTTAATGGCCTCATTTTAACTTAATTACCTACGTACCGACTGTATCTCCAAATACAGTCACATTCTGAGGTGCTGGGTATTCAACATATGAATTCAATACACAAATCGAGATTGCAGTGCACATTTACCTATGCATTTAGCATCTTGTTATAAAAACACATCCCATTTGGTACTTGATACTCTTCTTTTATTAAATATTTATATATTGTATTAAAATTATTAGTCAAATATTTTCATGCTTTAAGTTTTAAAAAATTAATTCCCTGTAAATTGAATTATTTTTTGAGGATATTCCTCAAAAAATTCCAAAAGAGGAGTTTCTGGATCAAAGTGCAAGAACATATTCCATGCTCTTCATTCATATTGCCAAATTTCTTTCTAGAAATGCATCATTAATTTATGTTTTTACCAATATTCTGTGAAAGCATTCATTTCAGTATACTTTTGCAAATATTAGATGTTAGAGTCTGTAAACAAGTCAAAATAACACCTGGCATTTTGCCAGGGGAATGTTAAAGTTCGTAAACAAGTCTGGATGGTGCCTGGCAAAATGTCAGAGGGAGTGGTTTGAGAAGTAACAAAACCGAGCCATTAGGTGTAGAGATTCCTGATTGGTTGACTGATGTATCTAGTTTATGCTAATTACATAAGCTGTGTGGAATGTATAAATAATGCTCCTGTCCTGCAATAAACGGCTCCTACTCCTGCTGTATCAACGTACACAAGTTATTCGTCACCCTCCGCTTATTTTGCCCAGCCAGCCGGGCTGCGGCAATTAGATTTTCTTATTTTAAAATAATTGTTAAGTTAGCAGGCAAATGGTATTGTATTATTTTATTATTTGATTATAAACAAAAAATTTCAAATATTTGTTATCCAATTTTATTATTCTTTTGTGACTTGTCTAGTTGTTGTATTTGTTTATTTACTAAGGTCTTAAATTTTTAATCAATTTATTGTGAAGCTTTTATTTTGTCCAGGACATTAACCTATTGTCTTTAATATCACTGCAGATATTTTCTCAAATTCTTGTTTACTTTTTATTTTTTCTTTCCCCCCCCCCCAGAGACTTCTTTCTAATTTTGTTATAAAGACATAAAATAGGTCTTACATTATTTTCAATGTCACCTATCTTTTTTATGATTTTGTTTATTTTTATTCCCAGAAATTTGTTCTTCATTCAAGAATTAGAAAAATACCTACATTTTCTTTGCCTTCTTAAATTTATTTACCTAACTATTAGATTCTCCTGGAATTGTTTTATGGGCAAAGTATGAATTGATCTAGATTTTTTAAAAATGACAGTTCTTAGTAGGACCCTTAGTTCTTGAGTGACAAAGTAGTTCTCAACATATATTACAGACCTGTTATTTTCCAAATTCTGCCAAACCATTTTCAAGCCAGTTACATGATGATTTATTTATTATAGTTTTTTCCAATTTTTTAACATTTGATGGGATTCGTACTCCCTTTTTTTATACTGCCTATTTTTATTTTTGTTTCTGTTTTACCTTTTAAAATTTGTTTTTAACTGTTACATAAAACATAAAATTCTCTATGTCAATGGACTACCATGTAATACTTCGATACAAGATACATGTATACATTGCATAATGTGTAAGCCAGGTTAAACATATCTATCTCCTCACACATGTATCTTTTTTTTCTTTCTGCACTGGAGATGATCTAACACTGAGCTATATCCCCAGCCTTTTTAAATATTTGGAGACGGAGTCTCACTAATTATCCAGGCTGGCCTGGGACTTGCTATCCTCCTGCCTCAGACTCCTGAGTTATGGGGATTACAGGCTTTTGTCATGGCACCAGGCTTATTTATCTTTTTTCTACGGTGAAAAATTCAAAATCCTTTCTTCGAGCTTTTTGAAATATACAGGATAATAGCACAGTACAATTTCTCACTCCTATCATAAATGTAACTTAGTACCCATTTGATCAACCTTTCCCCTTCCTCCTCACCCCCACCTCTCTTGAGCGTCTAGTACCCAACATTCTACTCTCAAGTTCCCCGAGCTCAAACTATTTTCATTGTAAATGTGACTGATAACCTTATGGCATTTGTTTTTCTATTCCTAGCTTATTTCACTTAACAAAATGATCTCCATTTCCATCCATGTTGTTGTAAATGACAGGATTTCATTTTTTTTATGGCTGAATAGTATCCCATTGTGTATATGTACTACATTTAAGAAAACTTATTAATCAGTTAATGGACACTCAGAATGTTTACAATTCTTGGCTATTGTGATGAATACTGCAATGTATGTAGGAGCACAGATATTTCTTGGAGATACTGATTTCATTTCCTGTGGATATATACCTTGAAGTGGAATTACTGAATCATATGACAGTTCAATTTTTAATGCTTTTCTGAATTGCCATTCTGTTTTCCATAATGGCTGTACTAGTTTACATCACCACTAACACTGTACAGTGCTCCCTTTTCTCTATATCTTTTTCAGCACTTTTGTTTTGTCTTTTCATTGTAGCCATTGTTCCTGAGGTGAGTTGTTATCTCATTGTGGTTTAATTTGCATTTCCCTGATGATTAATTATGTTGAGAATTTTTTTTAATCATATATCTTTTGGCCAATTGTATTTCTTCTTTTAAAAAATGTGTATTTAGGCCTGTTTCCCATTATTTAATTGGGTTATTTTTAATTTTAATTTTCAACTTTTATGCTGTTGAGTTCTTGGGAGTTCCTTATATATTTGGGACATTAACTCATTGTTTAATGTATAGTTTGCAATTTCCCCCCATTCTATAGGCTGTCTCTGTACTCTTTTTAAAATTTTTAAATTTTTTTAGTTGTAGATGGACACAATAACTTTATGTTATTTATTTATTTTTATGTGGTGCTGAGGATCGAACCCAGTGCCTCATACATGCGAGGCAAGTGCTCTGTCACTGAGCCACAATCCCAGCCCCCTGCACTCTTTTGAACATTGCCTTTGCTTTGAAGAAGCTTTTTAATTTGATGTCATCCCATTTGTATATTTTTATTTACATTTTCCCATGCTTGTCTGAAAAATCCTTGCCCATTCCTAAGTCCTAAAGAATTTTACCTTTGCTCTCTTCTAGTAATTTCATAGTTCCAATTCTTACATTAAAGTTTTTATCCATTTTGAGTTGATTTTTTTTAACTGGTGAGAGATAAGGGTCTGATTTCATTTTTCTACTTGTGAATATTCAATTTTTCCAGAACCATTTATGAAAAAACTATTCTTTCTCCAATGCATGTTCTTAGCACATTCATAGAAAAGAAATTGGCTGTAGATGTGAATATATGTCTAGGCTTTTTATTCTTTTCCATTGTTTATATACCTGTTTTTATGCCAAAATACCAGGCTGTTTTGATTACTTTAGCTTTGTAATAAAATTTAGTCAGGTAGTGTAATTCCTCCTGTTTTGTTCTTTTTGCTGAAGATGTTATGGCTATTTGGGTTTTATTTATGATTTCCTATACATTTTAGGATTGTTTTTATAGTTTTGTGAAGAATGTCATTGGAATTTTGATAGTGATTGCATTGGGCAGTATGGCCATTTTAACAATATTGATTTCTAATCCATGAACATGGGATGTCTTTTTACTTTTTAGCTATCCTCTTCAATTTCTTTCAACAAAGTTTTATAATTTTCATTATAGAGATCTTTCAATAAACTTATGGGTTAAATTTATTTCTAGGTATTTAATTTTTGTATCTATTTTAAGTGGAATTGCTTTCTTGAATTCTATTTCAAGTAATTTGCTATTGGTATATAGCAGCACTACTGATTTTTAGAAAATCTTTAGTTGTAGATGGATACAAAACCTTAATTTAATTTATTTATTTGTGGTGCTGAGGATTGAACCCAGTGCCTTATACATGCCAGGCAAACACTCTACCATTAAGCCACAACCCCAGCCCCACTGCTTATTTTTTAATGTTGATTTTGCATCCTGCAAATTTGCTGAATTTACTTATTAGTTCTAATTTGGTGGGGTTTATGGGTTTTCTATATGTATGATCATGTCATCTGAAAACTAACAATTTCTTTTTCTTCTGTTCCAAATTGGATGCCCATTTTCTTTCTCTTGCTTGGTTGCTCCAACTAAGACTTCTAGCACTATATTGAATAAAAGTGGTGAAAGTGCACATCCTTGTCTTGCTCCAGATCTTAGAATGCTTTCTCCTTTTCCCAGTCCAAAATAATATTTGCTGTTGGCTTATTACAAATGTCTTTTATAATGCTGAGTTATATTTCTTTTACACATAATTTCTAGAACAAAATATAGACCCTTAGTTTTTTGGGGGTGGTGGTGGTGAGGGTAACCAGGGATTGAACTCAGGGACACTCAACCACTGAGACACATTCCCAGACCTATATTGTATTTTATTTAAAGACGGGTCTCACTGAGTTGCTTAGTGCCTCACTGTTGCTTAGGCTGGCTTTGAACTCACGATCCTCCTGTTTCAGCCTCCTGAGCTGCCACAGGATTATAGGCATGTGCCACCATTCCTGGCTAGAACCTTGTTTTTTTAAAGTTAAATATACCTATGGTACTACTGGCATTAGTGGGACTTCTTTTATTAGGTCACAGTTCAGCTTGAGGTTGGCTTGTGGGCTGCTATTTATTGAATGTGGATATTAGGATTTACATTATTCTTAGTCCATTTTATCTTATTACTTATCATTTGCCAACCAGCTGTCAATTCACTTAAAATTTGTGAAGCTGGCAGTCCTGTGCATGGTTAGCATTTCTTCTCATTCTGCGCCAGCAATAATATGAGAGACAAGTCTTCTTTTACAAAAGTAATACTGAGTGCACAGAATCTTGTACATATACTCCAGCTACCAGCTTCCTCAGGGTTCCTTCAATTACTTAATTAACAACACAATTCAGTCAACTATAAATATTGCATGTTCCCATTCATCCAGCTCACATTTCTCCATCTTGAAAACAAAGATCTGAGGCATCTTCATTAAATGCTCTAATAAAATCAAGATGGTTTTTGCCTCTTCCTGCTTGCCAGTCTAGAAGTTCCAGGGGAAAGGGAACTAGTTCAGTTTATCCAGGTGAACCCTATTTTCATTTCCCAATGTTCATCCTTGGATTCAATATAATTTTCTTTTGACCCACTTTTTATTTATTTTGAAAATATAGATGTTTTCTCCTATCTAATATTTGGGAACTTCCCTTCCCCTGTTCTTAGGATTTTGACAGTGATTGTGGGATTACTGTTGTGGGATTATTGCTGATTATTTTGGATCATAAACCTGAATTTATGTAAAATTCCTGGACATTACCTTATTATCTTCCACCTTTCTTGGGCTTTAACTGCTCTTAAAACATATTGGCCCTTTGTTCTCTTGAGTGAAAATCATGTTATAGATAGATAAGACTGAAACAAAACAGGATAAACCAGTGCTGACCTCTCTTCACTGTCAGTAAAGTTACCCACCTTTGATGGTTTGGACCTTTGATGATTCCCCAAAACTTATGTGTCAGGCAATTTAGGAATGCTCAGAGGTGAAATGATTAGATTGGGAGAGCTGTAACCTCATCAGTGGAGAATCTGCTTGATTGTTTAAAAAATTAAATAGACTATTAGGTAGTAACTATAGACATGTGGTACATGAATGGAGGAAATAAGTTACAGGTGTGTGTCTTTGGACTATATCTTGTTCCTGGCTCTTTGCTCTGTCTCTCTGTTTCCTGGCTGCCATGAGCTGATAGATTTCCTCCACCATGCCTTTGCCATGATATTTGGCCTCATTTTAGGCCCATAGCTGTGGAATCAGTTCACTATGCACTGAACCTCTGAAACCATGAGCCAACAATAAACTTTTTCTCCTCTAAATTGTTCTGGTGAGGTATTTTGGTCATAACAACACAAAGCTGACTAACTCACTAGCACATACATTGAGTTTGCTATGTTTCTCTCTTTGCTTCTGTGACAATAAACATACTTAAAAAGGCATATTTTTTAAAATAGAGTTTCTCCCAATCCTTGGTCATTCTGAATTTTACCTTTCAGAAAAGAATATTCCTACAGCTTTGTGCACTTAGAAAAAGTTATTCTGGATTACGTGATCTCTTTTATTTTTTCATTTATTAGTTTTAAACCTAAGAATATCAGTGTATACCCTTTATGCAGCAAATTTTTCTCTTTCATTGGGATCATTTTTTTTTTCCTTGTATCGTCAGCTTCTTTTTTCTATCCCTCCAGAACCATTTTTCTTCATGGAGCTTCTGTTTATGTACCTTCAAGAAGAGCTGAAGAGACATACACTATGGAAAGATCATTTGATGGAATTTCAACATAAATATTTGGATATTTGCATATATGAATGGAACAAAAATATTCAGAGATCTATCTTTACAGAGTTTTTCATGTATTTAGTTATCAATATAATTTTAAGTTATATTATAAAATATATTTATAATGTTTTATATATTATAAATGAGATTAATATATTACATGTTTATAATATATAACTATTGCATATTTATATACAATATTTACATATTATATAAACTATGTTTATAAATTATATATAATGCTTATATATAATAATTATATAATTGTACACATGTAACTATAATTTTATATAATACATATGAAAATCTCATATATATATATAAAACTTTAAATATTTTATTTAAAAACTGTCTTTATATGTGTAAACCTTAAATTCAACTAAGAATAAGTTTGCTGAAGAGATTTGCAAGTATTCTTTCACCAAAGATCACAAGTCTCCATACAACTGGACAAATATTAGTATTTTAAATTGGAAAACCATAGAGAAAAGGATCAACTTTAAAATACTGTTGAATGTTGCTGTGACGTGGATGTATTCTGTGGATCTGTGCTTTCCTGAATGTCCCTGTCGGGCAAGGAGTCACTCCATGTTGAGGTTATTCTGCTGTGACAGATCAGCACATCTCATCCTGTGGTTTGAGACTCACTGACACAGCAACTTGAACTTTCCCTTTGACCTTTGTGAAATTCAACTTTTGGCTTGCAGTGAAATCTGTGTTTCATTGACTGTGAAATTAGGAGAATCTCCAATGAGTAAAAAATGATTAGCTTTCACTTTTGGATGAAAACATGCCAAGGACAAACATCGATTTTGAGAGATCCTTTATAGAGCATTGCACCTTATAAAACCTCACTCAGAGGCAGCACCACTGAAATATTAGTGCTATAGTATTGGAGCCAAAATCCTAACCTTCCAGTTCATTGCTTCTCAGCTGTTTATTTTTTATTTTTTATTTTTTTGTGTGTGACTTTCTAAGTTAATTTGTTTATGACCTTGAAGAGTTATATTTTTAGGTACGATGGTACAATTATCAATGCCTCAAGTGGTGGGTATTCAAATACCCTTTATTTTTCTGAATTGATACCTTCATTCATTTGCTCTTTCTAGCTGAGCAACTGTTTTGTAGGGAACCATAGCTCTTTGTTTATGCTTTTATTATGTCACCTTATCATGGTAATTTAATTATTTATTTATGTGATTTCCCTCCAGACTTCAAGCTCCCCAAAGATAGGGCCTGTCTTTTACATGTACTTGCACTTCCAGCACAGAGCATGGGAGTTGGAACACGGTTCTCAAATAAACATTGACTGGATGGACTAATTATGTGAAATTTTAAACACATAAGATTGGCTTAGTGTAAAGCAGCAGGTGTGAGTGTGAAGATAACATATTACTTATATTCCATTGGCAAATTGATATATTTGGAGAACTACGTTGTATAAAGGTCCGGGTAGACAAGATGAGCCCCTCTCTCTCTGCCTCTATTTTATTATATTCGAGCATCCATACTGTCAATTCTAAAACTTGTCATTTTCCCTAAGTAGAGCTCCAAACTACAAGGAGACCTCCTTCACTTTTAAGAGAAAACCCTGAACTTGACAAAATGCTGAGTGAGGCTCAAAAGAAAACACCCATTTTTTTCCCCAGGTAAATCTTACTCTGTAGACAAATGTTTAAGCAACTGTTTTAATGAAACAAAATGCCCACCAAATTGGAAAAGGCAGCCATTACTTCAGCATCCATTTTATACCTTTCCCTCAAAGCCAAGGAATTATATTGCATGTGTGAAATAACTTTCTTTCCTTAGTTGTTCAGTTTGATTCAAGGATTTTTGATTAAGCATTCAGGGGTTATGAATAAATAAGAATGAGCAGTCCAGTGACTATCTATCCTTACTATCTAGTAGCACATTTAACACTCAGTTCACTGTGCTACATAACCTTTTCCTTCCATCTTCCTCCATGATGGTAACCCCGCCCCCACCAAAATAGGCAGTAATATCATCTCAAGCTTCAGAAGTTAGCATTAAAATGAATACTTTTTAATTTCTTTGGATGAGATGGGGCTCTGGGCTCTGGGACAATGCTGATGGATGATGTTTTAATGCAGCTGAAATGTTATTTTTACTGAACCAGGGAAAACTATAAATTTTGCTTCATTGCCACTGATGGCTCTATGCATAAAACTATGGTGGCGCCCATCGGCCGTGAATAATCACCTTAGCACGGCAGATGTTACTTTGCGGGGAAAGCAATTCTTATGCCGAAGAATTGTGGAAAGATTAATTGTCTACAGCTGTTTCATGGCCCACAGCAATCTTGATACATTTATGATAAGTTTAAGAGCTCACTAGAGGCAACTCCTATTCCCTGTTGTGAGAAGGGGGGTGGGGGAAGAAGCCTGAGGCTTTATTTTGACACCTGGATTCATAGAATCTGTCAGCTCCATTACAGCCTTCATAGAAATCTGGCAGTTGGCAGTTCTGAAATGATTGTGAGTGAGGTAAGATGCAGGAATTATCCATACGTAGATAAAGAAAAGGAGACTGAGAAGAATTATTCAAATTTGTGCAAATGAATTGCTTCCATTTTTCCTCCCTCTGCCAAGTGGAAATTGAACGTGACCCGCTCTGACCTTTCTCTATTAAGTGCTGCAAATTGCAGTAAATGCACAGTTCTGAGTGCCCTAATGAGACAGAGCCCCAGCAATGCCTCATTAATAAGGGGAGTTTGACCTTGCTGGTCAGCCCTTCATTCGATATTGAAAAGAAATAAGAAAAAAGAAGAGATGACCCACTGTAAATTTTGAACAATACATTTGATTTAGTTTGCATATACTCCCAGCCAGATGCTTTGCAACCTTTTCCATCTCCTATTTCCCTTTAGCCACAGGCTAGAAAAAGTGGTACTGTGCTTACCTTTTAAGCGCCAAAGGAATAAGGTGACAAAGGTGCGTGTGGTATCTTGGCAAAGTGAGCGCCAGGCTTCTTCCTGGGTGGAAAGTACGTTTATCTCCTCCCCTTCCTCCTCTGCGAACTAGACCCACCGAGTTCTGGTCTTGCTCTTTCTCCTCTCTGTCCTCCACCCTTCTTCTCTCCTCCCCTTTTCTCTCCTCTTTTCCCCCTCCCTTTTCATCCTATTCTTTCCCTCCCTCCCCTCCTCTTTTTTCCTTCCTTCTCTCCCTCCTCCTTTTTTCGTTTTAAATAAAAGAACTTCTTCTTTTTTTTTTTTTTTTTAAAAAGAACTTCTTAATTTAAAATGTGCACGTGTCTGTGCGCACCTGTGCACATGCGTATAGGAGTGCACAGTGAAGGTTTGGAGCTCTGAGTTTTACTGTGGCTTTGTGCAGAACGAGGCTGATTTACTTTCCCCTTGGCTGTTGGATTAGAAAATCTAGAGTCAGAGATGGAGCAGTGCTACTTGTTTTGGGGGAGAATTACTTATCTTATTAAGTTTGGAAGTCGATAATAGATGTGGAACTGGGCTCAGAACTCCTGGATCCTCTTCTTAAAACCCTCACCAGCTAAAAATTTAGCTCTTTAGAATTCCTTTAAACCAATGCTAATAGAATCTCTACCTCCAATCAGGGAGTTTCCCAGTTACCAGAAAGGCTATGAGCAAGGCAGGCACAGGTCTCAAATTTATTTAAATAATGACACTTTTCACAGAGAGATGCAATGGAACTTAAAGTATTTTCAAGATGCCTGCATGCACCATCTTTTGGCATCTTAATGTATGCAAGGATCTTAGAAGGTATTGTCTCCAATCTTCTACCCAACACAAGAATTTGTTTTACAATATCCCTTATGGTGAAGGTAGGCAGATTACTTTGGAATTTGACTATTTGATTGTCAGAAACTCTGATTTGTGCCAGTTGTTCTTTCATATACATGATTAAAAGAAATATATTTTGTTTCTTTGGTTTTGGTATTGACCATTTACCAGGTCCAGTTTTAATGGAACATGTGAATCTATCAGAATGAGATGGCCAGCCCCTGGGAGAACTGCTGTTGAGTTATGCTTTTGGTTTATCTGGAGGGATGCCCCAAGAATCAGCAGCCTGAAAGTCACCATTGAATTTATTTTGGAATAATTGTTGAAGACTGGCCCTATACAGTGCTCCCTTCATTGTAAAGGACTCCAGGAAAACTGTCTTGTTTTTCTTTATAGCTGGGGATTGAATCCAGGGCCTTATACCTGCTCAAGCAGGTGTGAAAATCACCTCTTTGATGTTGTTTTTATAGTAAGGTACACCTGGGCTTGTTCTCAGGAGCTGGTTTGGTTTTTATTTTAATATGTGACTTAAATATGGTCATTTTCCCCTCATTTCTTGGCTATCTGGTTGCTCAGGACCAAATTTGTAACCCACCTATTATCAAGATGGAGAGTCAATAACATACTTTAAAAAATACCTTTTGAATGGATAATACCTTGTCATTGTACCAAATTAAACAGCAATAAAAACAGTACAGAGTGAAATATAAGTCTGTCCTATTCCCCTGGTCAGCAGGTTTCCCTTCTGAAAGAAAGAAACTGTTGCAGTTTCTGAAATGTTTCTGCTTTTATGACACAAACTGAAATGACTATAGGTTATTCTCTGAGCAAAAGATGACGAAGAACCATTGAATAGTCTGATGCCATGCTCAGGCTGAATTGGACATCCAGTGGTAGAGAGAGGTTAAGTCTGGTGCCAACAGGAGGGAGGGATCAGGTTGCACAAGAAAATAGCAAGATGCTGGGCATGGTGGCACATGCCTGTAATCCCAGTGGCTCAGGAGGGCTGAAGCAGGAAGATGGTGAGTTCAAAGTCAGCCTCAGCAATATGGAGGCACTAAGGAACTCAGTGAGATCCTGTCTCTAAATAAAATACAAAATAGGGCTGGGGATGTGGCTCAGTGGTCGAGTGCCTGTGAGTTCAATCCCTGGTACAGGAGGAAGAAAAAAAAGGCAAGATAACAAGCAAAGACTCTCAGAAGACTGAAAGTTTATGGTATCACCTGGGGAGAATGAATATAATGAGAAGAATGTAGACAGACTTGGAGAGATTAAAATGCTTTGTCTTTATTTCCTGTTCTCCAACCTGCTTCCAAAGCTTAGTGCTATCTCTGGCACCCAGCAAGTGTTTAGTGGATAATACGTTATTTAATCACTAACTAAGAGTGTGTGCAAAAATTTTCTCCATGTTCATATTTCAAATACTAATGTGATATAAAAAAATATTTGGATGCAGTACTCTAAATAAGGTCTGATCTGGGCAGAGGACAATGAGATTAAAACAGACAGTTTTTTTTTTTTAAATTAATGTATTATAAGTTACTATTGGATCTTTTTAACAATTACTTCATTCTAAGGACACATTACATTTGTAAGATATTAAGGCCCTAAATGCAGTTTTATAGTGTAGCATGTTCTAAACTTGTATTTGAAGAACGCATTTGACAACATAAATGAGTTTATAGTTAGAAAATAAATGTTTATTTTAGTCAATAATGCTAAATTGTTTTTCTAAGTCATTGTATGAATTGTACTCCAAGGTTATACAGTAACTTGTTTTGCTTCTTATCTTCATCCTCCTTGAAGGATGTCAGATCTTTCATTCTAGCCTTTCTTTCTCGTGGACCTATAGTGTCTCATCATGGCTTTAATTTATATTTCCAGGATGATTAATAAAGTTGAACATCTTGTGTTTCTTGTTTTTTTGAATATTGTATTTTTTCTATTAGATTGCCAGTTGTTTTGTAGCAAATCCCTTTGTGTTTTGCATATTAGCCCTTTGTGAGTTATGTATTGCAATTTTCTAGTATCTGTCAATTGAAGAATATTTACAAAAATTGACATATAGTCATGTGATGGAATGCTATATAGAAATAAAAATAAATGAATTTCAGCTCTCTATAATAATATGAATGAGTCAGACAGTACACATTGTGCAATTCCATTTATGCAAAAACAAGAGACAGGTTGTTCTAGGTGTTTGGCTGCTTTGACCAAAAGACCTGACAAGAATAACGCAAAGGAGCAAAAGTTTATTTTGGCTCACAGTTTCAGAAACCTCAGTCCATAGATGGCTGACTCCATTGCTTGAGTCCAAGGTGAGGCAGCACCTTATGGCGGAAGGGTATGGCAGAGGAAATTAGCTCAAGACATGGTAACAAGGAAGCAGA
The DNA here is from genome assembly GCF_001458135.2 of Marmota marmota marmota. Classification (NCBI taxonomy): domain Eukaryota; kingdom Metazoa; phylum Chordata; class Mammalia; order Rodentia; family Sciuridae; genus Marmota; species Marmota marmota. Next base: position 2,393,113 of record NW_026000119.1, on the reverse strand, counting down.
GAAAGAGCTCTGTTTCCCAGAGATAAAATATATGCCCCAATGCCACATCCCTGTGACCTACCTCTTCTAGCCAACCCTACCTGCCAAGAGTTACTGCCCAATTAATCCATATCAGTGGATTAATCCATTGTTTGGGTTGCAGCTCTCTAATCTAATCATCTCACCTCTGAACATCCTTCATTGTTTTACACATAAGCTTTTTGGGGACACTTCACATCTAAACTTCATCCATGGTGCTAGATGTTCATTTGGTCAGTGGTTGCATTTACAGGGCAGAGTGGGAGCAGTGATTGGGAGGGGGTTTCTGAAATGCCACTGATTTTTTATTTGATATTGGGGTGGGGTGGCTCCATGGATGTGTACATTTTTGATAATTAATTAAACTTTATAAAAAATTTTGTCCACAGCTTTGTTTAATTTATTCATAAAAAGTCAAAAGTAGTACAGAGATGTATATTTTTAAAAATGAATTTGGTGATGAATTTAGCAAAACACTGGATTATAATGTTTCAAAGAACAAGAATGTACAAATTCCCCTATTTAAAAACAAGAGGTGAGAGGAAGAGTGGAGAGAAATTAGAAGTGAACAAAATTCAGCATTCTATCCTGTACTGAAAGTCCTTTCTGAGACAATATTCTGAATGTCCCCTTCAGAGTGGATGTAAGGCCTGGATGTAGGCAGGGTGCAGTGGACAGAAAGACACACAGCTGGCGCAGAATGTGGACTGGATGCCTCAGGTTCAACTGTGCACAAATATCCTGAAGATAAACACAGAAAAACACTCTCAAAAGACAAATATCGCACGATTTCAAGATGTAAATAGATTATGTTCCTCCCTCCTGCAGGGATGAATCAGAAAACAGTTCTCAAAGAGGTTTTACATAATTAAAGAAATCTCTCTGGCTAAAAGAAACCAACTAAATTGAAGAGTGGAACTTGGAGCAGATTCCACGATTCTCAATTCACTATAAGGATTACGTTTGCACAGAATTCGAATGACACCAGTCCTTTTGGTGTGGTTAAGAGTGTGACCTCTGCAGCTAGACTGTCTGGGTTCAAATATGAAATCAGTCCCTTACAAGTTGTGTGACTGGGCTCATTATTTCATCTTTCTGAGAAATGGGGATAGAAATAATATGCTCCTCATGGCTCCTTTTGAGGAATGTATGAGAACATATATGGTAGATGTTTATAACAGTGGTTGCCACATAGTAATACTTCAATTAGTGTTAGTTTTAATTACTATTATTAATCACATTAATATTTATCACCATTGATCCATTTGATTATATCAAGGGGAGAGTCTCTGGTTGGGACTAGTATTTAGCCTGTATAACATTTAACATTGCTGTTGAGGTACCCCTTATTGCAGGTTTCCAAGTTTGTCCATGCTCTGGTGTATTAGGTAGGGTTCTCTAGACAAGTAGAACCAATTGGCTTATACAGTCAGAGATACTGGGGTAGCCAGTAGCTGCTTGCTCCAGGAAACCTCAGAACAGGCGGGAGCAGTGATGTAGCCCCAGTCTGAACCTAAAGTCTTGAAAGCTCCAAGAGAGTTTCTGATTCATATTCAAAGGCTGAAGAACCTGGAGTCTAATGTCAGCAGGCAATGGCAGCAGCAAGGAAAGCACATACTCTAGAAGAATGGAGGTTGTATCAGTTGCAAGTTTTCCTGTTCTTCCACTTTTTGTTTCACACAGGCCCCCAGCCTATTGGATAGTGTTGCCCATATTCAGGTGGGTTTCTCCCTCAGATCACTGATCTTCATGCCAATCATCTCTGGAAACATCCTCACAGACACACCCAGAAGTGTGCTTTACCAGTTTCCTAGGTGTCTCTCAATGTAGTCAAGTTAACAACCAAGATTACCCATTGTATCTGGTAACATTCTTCCCTCCTCTTGCCCTTGGGGGAGAAATGGAGTCCTAATATTGCTAATCTCTGCAGCCTTCGCCGTCTTTCATGGGTTCCTTTACTCCCTTCACTACTTCAAAAGCTCTGATAAGTCAAGCCTTTTGAGAATGCCAATCTGTTTTGTGGAGGGACCCTCACTAATACATCTATGTCACATTTAAATAACATTGGAAACTAATGGGGGAATGACATACTTTAGATTTAGGTTTTAATTTAATTAAAATTAAAAATGTAAAATTAAGTATTAATTTTACAGAGTAGCAATAGAATGTTCTAATGTACAAAAATGAAATGATTGCTGATGAAGATGTGCCATCTGATGGATCCCAATATTGTGCTCTGTGGTAACATCATACTTATCACAGAGAAGGAACTTTTTTTTAATCTGAGTAAATTGATGAATATTGCCTAATAAGATTATACAAGTATAGAAAATGATTAAGCCAAAATTTAAACAGGTTTTTCTCCAGACACTGAGATTCCTGCTTATACATGGGCTGGCCAAGGCCAGTAATTTGTGTTTAATTATCTACCTGTGGTGAGTTTTAGAAATTAACTGTCTGCTTGGGACTGGTATTCTGCATCTTTACACATTTGGATTGATAATGGGCTTCAAAACATGCTACCCCAGTATGACTATAGGAGCCCAGAATATGCCACCCCGCAATACGTCTGTAAGAATTGTTTTGGGCTGATTATTTTGAGAAACTGCAGCCACAGGAGAAACTGTAGGCAGAAGAAACAGGGTAGAAGTTGTGCTTTTGAAAGGGAAATTTATATCTAAAGAGGAAATCTCTATAGGAGTGTCTCCCTGTCTGTACCAGAAGGATTGACCAAATCACTAAAGACTCTTAATTTGTGGAGAAGACACTGAATTAAATTGGCACAACAAAACTTACCCTTGTTTACTGTATACATTTCCTGGGAATCTGTCCATAACCAGCTTTCTCCATGCCTTTCTTTACTTAGCAGAATGATGGCCTGAACTCAGAGAGTCATCTTTTTGAGCTTTAGTCATTTTCCCTTGGGTATTTTGCATGCATACATGAGGCATAAATGTTTTTCTCCTGTTAATTTTTCCTATTTATACATTCGAAATTTTTAAAAAACTTTATTGGCACATATTAATTATACAAAATAGCAGGTTTTGTTGCAGTGTATTTGTACACGCATTTAACATAAAACTTGATCAGTTTAACTCTCCCATACCTTCCCTTTCCCTCTCTTTCTCCCTCTCCCAAACTCCCTGCCCTTAATGATCTCCCTTCTATTTTCAGAGATCCCCTTTACCTGCTTTTTTCTCTCCAACATCTTCATGTGAGAGGAAATATTCAACCATTGACTTTCTGAGTTTGGCTTATTTTACTTAACATGATATTCTCCAGTTCCATCTATTTTCCTGCATATGACATAATTTTATTCTTTATGGCTAAATAAGACTCCACTGTGTATATGTATCACATTCTTTTTAATCTGTTCATTTGTTGATGGACACCTATGCTGGTTCCATAATTTGGCTACTGTGAATTGCGCAGCTAGAAACATAGAAATGCTTGCATCTCTAAATTATGTTGTCTTTAATTCTTTTGGATAATTATCAATAAGTGCTATAGCTGGATCATATGGTAATTCCATTTTTAGTTTTTGAGGAAACTTTATACTGATTTCCATAGTAACTGTACTAATTTACATTGCCATCAATAGTGCATAAGGATTCCTCCCCTGCTCCCTGCATACTCACCAGCATTTTATCATTATTTGTATTTTTGATGTTTGCCATTCTAGCTGTAATGATCATGATGGAATTTCATGGTAGATTAAATTTGCATTCCTCTGATGGCTAAAGATGTTGAACTTTTTTTTTTATACACTTGTTGGCCATTTGTACTTCTTTTTTAAAATATTTATTTCTTTGTTTTCGGTGGACACAACATCTTTATTTTATTGTGGTGCTGAGGTTCGAACCCAGTGCCCCACGCATGCCAGGCAAGCACGCCACTGCTTGAACCACATCCCCAGCCCCCATTTGTACTTCTTTTGAGAAGTGTCAGTTTGGTTAATTGGCCCATTTATTGACTGGTTTATTATTATTACTAATAATAATATTATTATTTTGGCATTGAGTTTTTTTTAGTTCTTTGAATATTCTGGATATCAATCATTAATCTTGTATAAGAAGAGTAGCTGGGAAAGATTTTCTCCCATTCTGTATGTTCTCTCTTTACACTATTTGTTTCCTTTATTGTGCAGAACATTTTTTAATTTGCTGACATTCTATTTATTGGTTCGCACATTATTTTCTGAGCCATGAGTCTTATTAAGGAAGCCACTGCCTACACTTATATGTTAAAGTGTTTCCCCTACGTTTTCTTCTAGCAGTTGAAAAAATTCTGGTCTTATTCTTAGGAGTTTCATGGAGTTGACTTTTATGCAAGGTGAGAGAGAGGGATCTAGTTTTGATCTACAAGTGGATATCCAGTTTCCCCAGAACCATTTGTTAAAAGAGTCTGTCTCTTGTCCATGTTTTTGGCACCTTTGTCAAGAATCAGTTGGCAATAGCTGTGTGGGTTTGTCTCTGTGTCTTCTATTCTCTTTAATTGATTATGTGCTTACTTTTAGTATCATGCTGTTCTTGTACTATGGCTCTGTAGTACAGTTTGAAGTCAGGTATTGTGATTCCTCTGGCATTGTCCTTTTTATTCAGGATGGCTTTGCTATTTTGGGTCTTTTGTTCTGGGTCATATGAATTTTAGAATTTTTTTTCTAGTTCTGCGAATGTTATTGGTATTTTGATGGGGATTGAATTGAATCTGTAGATTGCTTTCTGTAATATGACCATTTTAAGAATTTAATTCTGCCTGTCTATGAACATGAGAGGTCCTTCCATCTTTTGGTCTTTTCAATATTCTGTAATTTTCCTTGTAGAGGTATTTCACCTCTTTGGTTAGATTTATTTTTGTATTATGGCTACTATGAATGAAATTGTTTTCCTGATTTCTTTCTCAGCCAATTCATATCTATATGTAGAAAAGCTATTGATTTTATATCCTGCTGCTTTGCTGAATTTGTTTATCAACTCTCAAAGTCTTCTGTTGGAACTCTTTAGGATCTTCTAAGTATGTGATCATTTCACCTGCAAATAGGGATAAATTGATTTCTTGCTTTTCTATTTGTATCCCTTTATTTTTTTCTCTTGCTTAACTGCTCTGGAGAAAATTTTAAGTATCATATTGAATAGGAGTGCTGAGACTGGACATTTTTGTCTTGTACTTGATATTAGAGAAAATACTTTCAATTTTTTTCCCATTCAGTATGATGTTGGTCTTGGGTTTGTTATATATAGCCTTTATAATATTGAGGTAAATTTCTTCTATCTCTAATTTCTTCAGAGTTTTTTTTTAATAGCATGAAGAGATATTGAATTTTGACAAAGGACTTTCCTGCATCTATTGAGATGATTGTGCAATATTTGTCCTTTGTTCTATTTATTGATTTGTGTATGTTGAACCATCCTTGCACTACTGGAATGAAACAAATTTGATCCTGTAATATGATCTTTTTAATATGTTGTTGAATTTGATTTGCTAGCATTTTATTAAGAATTTTTGCATATATGTATATCAAGGGATATTGGTCTGTAGTTTTCTTTCCTTGAAATGTCATTATATGGTTTTGGTATTAAGGTGATAGATACTAGCTTCATAGAATGAATTTGGTAGTATTTCCTCCCATTACATGTCATGGAAAAATCTGAGGAGCATTGGAATTAGTTCTTTAAAAATCTGGTAGAGTTCAGCTATGAGACTATCTAGACCTTGGCTTTTCTTTGTTGGAGTTAATTTGTCTTTTGTTATTGGGCTCTGTCCCAATTAAAAACTATGAATGATAGAGAGAAAGTTTATGTTTTTTGTTCACCTGAACAACTTATTGTCTTTTTCAAGAAAGGATATTGGTCTCTTAGGATGAGCAAGTCAGGAGATAGCTCCTCGTCAACTTTCTTTTGTGTGTGTGTGTGTGTGTGTGTGTATTCTTTCATTTTGATAATTTGAGCAGGTGCTACCCTGCATTTTTTGCTCTTCATTTTTTGCTCTTCTTGTGACTTTGTCTCTGATTTTTTTTTCTGGCTAGACTAGGTCTATGGTTAGACTACGCATTAGCAATCATCATCTGAGGTGGGTACTAATGGTTTTGCTTTCTGCATCTGTTTTTTTTTTTTTTTTTTGCTTTCTGCAGTTTCTTTAGTGGGAATCCTAAAATGTTTAATGGAAAATTCCAGAAACAAACTATTTATAAGTTCTAAGTCTTGTACCATTCTGAGTAGCATGATGAAATCTCAAGAAGTGCTATTCTTTCCCACTAATATGAATCACCTTTGTCCAGAGTATCCATATTGTATATGCTACTTCCTAGTTAGTCACTCAGTAGCCACCTCAGTTACAGATCAACTGTTGTGATATCATGGTGCTTGTACCAAGATAAGCTTTATTTTACTTTATAATGACCCCAAAGTACAAGAGAAGTGATGCTGGCAATTTGGATATGCCAAAGAGAAGCTGTAAAGTGCTTCCTTTAAGTGAAAAGTTCAAAGTACAGTAAGACATTTTGAGAAAGAGAAGGGGAGAGAGAGAGAGAGAGAACCCATTTACATAACTTTTCCTAAAGTATATTGTTATAATTGTTCTATTTTACTATTAGTTATTTGCTAACTTCTTACTGAGCCTAATTAATGAATTAACCTATATAATAGGTATATATACATATATGTATGTATGTAAATATACATATATATGTGTATATATATATATATATATATATATATATATATATATATATGAAACTACATAATATATATAGGGTTTGGCACTATCTGTAATTTTAGGCAGCCATGGTGGGGTGTTAGAATGTATCCCCTGCAGATAAGTGGGTGGAAACTATTATACTGGGAGGATGGTGTGCCTCCTCCATTGTGGAAGACATGAGGGCAGATTTAACTGGAGGCTTTAGACTGAATTCCTTGTGCCCTCTATGCCAATCTAAGTCCGGCTCCCTTCCCAGGCTGCTGCTTTTCTACCTCCCCAGTCCTGCTTGATTCTGAACTCTTAATGCTAGAGGTACTGTACAACTTCCTAGTGGGCTGATAATTTTTTAAAAAATTTCTTTCTTTCTTTTTATTTTTGCAAGAGTGAAAGGAGTAGGATTTATTCAAGCGTGAAGAATAAAAACAGAATTCTTGCAGAGGCAAGAGGGGACCTGATAGCAGATTATCCCATTTTTTGTTTTATTTATAATTTTCAAGTTAAAAATCACAAACTTTACACACATTTTTATTAACTAATCCTGATGCTGATTTAATCAGCCAAGGAATTGAAATATTTCTGGAAGCAAGGGAAACACACAGCGTGGAAGTAGATGAGGCATCACTTGCTATTATTTCTTTGGATCCTCACTTCTCACAGGACAAAGGTGAGACACTGTGCTTAAGGTATGATCTACTTTGTGTGAAAAGTTTAATTCTTGCTATGTTACTGCACTTTGACTCTAGAAAAATTCACAAACAATCTGCGAACTCAATTTGGGAGAATGTTGATGAACATATTGGGCTCTCCTAGTTGGTGGATTATCCTGAATCAGCAAAATTACATCCTCATCTGAGCTGTGGTGGGAGAAAGCAAGGCCAAGTTCCCTAAACAACATCTGTGCTTCTACCTCCTGTGTTTGGAGAGCTATTTCTTTAAAAACCCTGGTTCAGCGGGATGCTATCAGACATTTATGTGGGAAAAAAAACGTGTCTTTGGGCAAATATGTAAATCTTCTTGAGCATTTGATATGCTGAATTACCAGTAAGGGAGCTATGGTAGACAGGATTCCTTAATTTATTGACTCTCATGGTTTTTGTGCAAATGTGTGATCCAAATGTCCCTGGGAAACTGATATAAAGCCTTCTAATATGGACGTTTTCTCTGGTGTTTGGAAACCCCTTTACTATGTGGTGGCATCACTGAAGGGGTTATTTTCACAAATTCCACACCTGGGATTTGTGTCATCACCAACCTGGTCAGCAGATACTGAAAGTGAAGAGTAGATTGCATCATGGAGGATATTATGGTTCTTATCAGAAATAGCCCAAATTTATATCTGCCATTCCTCCCTAATCCAGCCCTCTTCTATCTTTGAAAGTTTCCTCTTGCAGCCATTGGTCATCCAGTAGTGCTGTGGCTATCACACTCAAGTGGACATTTGACTCACTTACTAGACTCCACCCTCAGAAAGTTTAATGGAACTGGGAAGGAATCTTTCTCTCCATCCCTTTTGCATTCCTAACAAGCTCCCAGCTGCTAATCTTTATTTATTTATTTATTCATTCTGATTTGTTATACATGATGGCAGAATGCAATTCATTTCATATTATACATATAGAGCACAATTTTTCAAGACACTGATTGTACACAGAATATTTTCACACCATTTGTGTCTTATACATGTACTTAGGGTAATGATGTCTTAATTCATTCCACCATCATTCTTACCCCCATCCCTTTGTCCCCTCACTTCCCCTCCCTCCACTCTGCCCTATCTAAAATTCCTCCATTTCTCCCATGCCCCCCCCACCCCTGCCATTATCATTAGGCGTTGGTATCCTCATATCAAAGAAAACACTTGGCTTTTGGTTTTTGGGGATTGGCTTGCTTCACTTAGCATTATATTCTCCAACTTTATCCATTTACCTGCAAATGCCCAGCTGCTAATCTTGATGCTATTGTTCTGGTATAGATCACACTTTGAAGACTACTGTACTACTTACAAGTGCCCAGTAAGTAGCAGATAGTATAATAAAGCACAGGGACTTTGGGGACACAGAGAACTAGATTTGAATCGTGAATTCTCCATTTAAGCCAGAAATGAAACACAAATTCCCCAGTGTCATTGATAATGACTACAGAGATGTAGGCTGTCCTTGAAAAAGTAGTTTTGGAGACTGTGGTGGCTTGGAGATGGTTTGCCCCTGCAGAAGCCATGTTGAAATTTGTTTCTCAATGTAATGTTGTTGAGAGGTGATGGGGCCTATAAGAGGTGATTAGGTCATCAAGAGGGATTGTGCCTTTTCTCCTATGAATGAATTCTCCCTCTAGCAAGACTAGAAATGTTACCACCAGAACAGGTTGTTATGCAGTGAGTCTGTCCCTCATGGCTTTGCTGCTTTTATACATGCTCACTTGCTTTCCACTGTCTGCCATGAGTTGAAGTAGCACAAGGCCCTTGTCAGAAATGTGCTCTTGAACTTCTCAGGCTCTAGAACCATGAATCCCACATAAGCTTTTTTTTTTTTCAATATAAATTACAGTCTTAGGTATTTTGTTATAGCATAGAAAATGGACCTGAATAAACTCAATCAAAAGAGAAGAATGTAAAAGATAACAGGGAGTGAGGAATTGAAGAAATGAAGCAAAAATAAGAGAACAGGAATGAGAGAACATAATTTGATTTTTTTGTTTTTGTTTTTGAAAATCATGACATGCCTTTATGAATTGTTTAGACTTAAAAGTTTACATTTCAGTCTGTTTGTGAATAACCACTTAATTACCTAGTGCTAGTTTCCAAGGAAGGCCAGTCTGTTTACTACTGTAAACACATGGGTGTTTACATGTAATTAAATTTACAGTGATGTATTTGAATCTATCTTCAGGCAAGTTTTACCATATACTTTCATCTTTTATAATGCAAGGACAATTTATTTATTTTTATTTATTTTAATTAGGCATATATAACAGCCAAATGCATTTTGATTCATTGTACAGAATTGTAGCACAACTTTACATTTCTCTGGTTGTACATGATGTAGCGTTGCACAAGATATGCAGTCATACATGTACCTAGGGTAATGATGTCCATATCATTCAACCATCTTTCCTACCCCCATGTCCTCCCCAATCTCCCCCTACCCTTTGCCCCTCAAATTCTTCCATTTTCCCCATGGCTGCCCCATTATGGATCAGCATCTACTCATCAGAGAGAGCATGTGGCCTTTGGTTTTTGCAAGAACAATTTAAAACTCAAAACAGATATATCCTACTTAGAGGAAGCCTATTCTTTCTTTCTCTGTCAATAAACAGATTATAAGAAAAGTCCTAACCTAAAGCATGTCCCTGGGTGATACTAGCTTTCCTTAAGATGCTAGTCTGAGATAGCTCAATACTGCTGGAGAAATTACTGTTTGTTCCAGCTAAAACCTGACAATAGGTCTCTGAAATCATCTTAGAGTAGTAACTTTATGAAACCTGCAACTGTAAATCCTTCCTCTGCCCTTTTGAGATATATATCTTCCACCACCCAAAATGATCTCTTTAAGGCCCTGTCCTGTCCCTTTGAAATACAAATCTCCAAGGAAGCAAAGCAGGAAGGTGAGGCTTAATTTTGATGAGAACCTTGGGCAAATTTGCAAAACCACTTCCTGTCCTGAGGATCTGAGAAGTTTGTTTTTCCTATGGAATAGGAACAGTAGTGGTGGGTACAACATAACATCTATATTGTGCCTAAAGGAAAGGAGCGAAACCTACTTAAAGAGTGCTTCTTCCTCTTGCTGACGGAAAGTGGGCTTGATGTCCTCTAGAGCACATCCTCCCATGTTCTCCTGGACTGGGAGAGGTTGATGATCACAGTGCATAAGGTAAAAAGAGTTGGATCCTTGATGCTGGTGGGGCTGTCATACTATGCCTGGATCTTCTAGCCAAACTATTTTGTGAGAAGGAAATAACGATTCTTTTTTAAGCCACTGTGATGTTCAACCCTTTTGTCACAACAGATATACAAACAGTACAAGTAAATAAATAAATATATGCACATGTAGAGCGTGCGCGCGTGCGCGCGCGCGCACACACACACACACACACACACATACACACACACTTCAGTTACTAAACTATCCTAACCAGAACAACAACTTTTTGATGTGGGATGCCTTAGATTAAAAATATGTCAACATTATTTCAACTTGTACTTTTTTTTCCAAATCAAAACCTTATACCTCTTTATAATCAACATCGTCTTTCAGCAACCTCAGTGAAACTTCCCGTTAGTTAACTGCAGAATGATGAACAGGCAGTGGTAGATTAACTAAGCATGAATCCATGGGGCTCTTTGATGAGACCAGAAACTACAATAAGGGAATATTTTGCACCAGTAAATTCTCAAGTGCCTGATAGAAGCTTAAAATTTGTAGACGTTTCCAAGATAAGTATAATTTTTAGATTGGATATAAAAAGAGTACTTGAACTCAGAGGCTAAATAGGAATAATAAGATAAAATCAACAGCTCCACGCTCAGTTCTTTACCCTAGGGAATGGGAACATGTCTCTGAACTCTTTCATGAGGATAAATTTACCAAAAATTGAACATTCTATCAGTTTTTTCATAAAAGGCATCCATAACCGATTTGTGCCAACCTCTCAGAAGATTTTGTATATGACAGTGTTGATTACTTACAGTAAACCGACTGAACGCTACTATTCCCAGGGAATTGGAAAAAAGTGCAGGGTATGGAGAGAGATGTTGGAGATGGGATGAAACTAATAATCAGGAGAAAAGAGGAAAAAGCAAATGGCCCAGAATGTTCACCAATTCATTTATCACACATTTATTTAATGCCTGTTATAGTTCATATATAATGCTATGTTCTGAGGGTTCAAAGCCTAATGGTATTTAATTTAAGATGTTTATAATATTGCTGAGTAGGCAAACAAGTAAACTGTAAAACAAATGAAATCATTGGTTTTTCATTTCATTAATTTTTATTAATTTATAGCAGCATTTCTATGTTGGATCAGTCCACATTTCTGGACACAGTAATTAGTGCAAGGATGTGTAGATAATTATGACTATTCAGAGACTTTCCTGAGATTTGATATATACAAGTTGGGAAATAAAGGGTCTGTTTCTTCTTGATCATTAATTTTTTTATTAGTTGTTCATTGATCATTAATTTTTATACTTTTAACCATGAGATTCTTTTTTCCCCCAATTTAAAACATTAGTGCATTATAGTTGTGCATAATGGTGGGATTCATTGTATATTCACACATGTTCACAATACAATAATATAATTTGGCCAACATCAAGCCCCTTTCCTTCTCTCCAACCTTCCTCTGGTCCCTTTATGCTACTCCATTGATCTCCCTTTGACTTTCATGAGAACTTCCACCTTACCTTTCTTTTTCTTTTCCCTCTCTAGCTTCTACATATGTATGAGAGAAAACATAGTGACCCTTGACTTTCTGAATTTAGCTTATTTTGCTTAACATAATGTTCTCAGGTTCTACCCATTTTCCTGCAAGTAGCATAATTTCATTCTTCGTGACTGAATAAAACTTCATTGTGTGTAACATACTATATTTTCTTTGTTCCTCCATCCATGGATGATACTGAGGATTAACCATGAAATTCTTAATGCATGAATTTGATAATTTAAAAAATTGAGTAAGTGGGTAACCTTTTGTGTGTGTGTGTGTATATGTATGTGTGCACAATTATAACCCATATGAGGTTTTCCTTGACATTTGTCTTTGTTCTTACCCTCTTCCCACACTCATACCCACCACCTTCTAAGGAAGACTCAGTATTTCTTTGCATTACTCAAGGTGAAATTGATTCCATCTGGTATATTGTGGGAAATTTATTTATTTATTTTTTTGGAAATATACAAGAAGAAGAGGGAGGAGAAAATATATTGCATAACAAGTAGTTTTGTATTGAGAAAACCCTTCTTAGTCATCTCTTTCTAAACCTCTGCTCATCCCTCTGATATTGACCTTCCTTTTTTCTCTTATTGCTCCTACAGTCTCTGCATCTCTCGGTTCTGGTTCTCCACCCTTGGATCTGTCTTGCTTAGAGGAACTAGCTCTGCCCCAGCTCATCTAAACTTATTTCCTCCACCTATCACTTAATTCAACAGATAAGGGTGCCCCAGATACTAGAATCTATATTCCTTGTATAGCAGAGAGAATACAAATCACAAAATTTTTGAGTCACTTATATAAACTGATCAAAAAATGAAATGTATCTGCATATAAAGATTATTTAAATTAGGGAAATAAATTATTTAAATCGGGTGCCCAGCAACAGAATGATGCCTTCTGGTTTAGGAATTTATCTTTCACTGGGTATATACCATCAAGTTTGTGTTCCCATAAGGAGTTCATGTGAATTTGTATTTTTACTACAAGATATATGGCCTGATGGATACAGTATTGATAGATACTTGGTCTGGGGGGTAGGTGAGTAGATGGTAGAGCAGGATGTCATCATAGCCTGTGTTTAATGTCTTGATAGAGTTTGCAAGTGAGAGAATGGGCTATCATGACTGTTCTGCCATCAGTTTCTCCTTTTTCACCCGTGCCTTTCTTCTGATTCTAATCTTTTCAGGGACTGAGGTTCAGAAGGAAACGTTGGAACACTTTCAAACCCTAAAAAACGGGTTTATAAATTTGGACTCACTGAGCAACTGTCCACAGTTCAATTTTCCTGGAACATATCATTTTGATTCTTTCTCATATCCAAGGCAGTTTGTCCCATTTTTATTTTGTATTGCTATTGGTTTAGTGTATTTTTGTAAGGCATCTAAAGTTATCTGGCAGTTAGGAAGAGAACAAATAACCTTTACTGTTACTATCAATATATGTAGCATTCACTCTGTTTTGCTGCCATTAATAAACCATTCAAGCAATGTTGTTGTAATGTATGATATTAATGGAGAACCCCCTGGGGACACATATAAGGGGATGTTTAATATTCTGCTTGCTTTTCAGTTCATCTCTTCATGGGCAGAGATATTAGAATATGTTCAAAGTTCAATTGAAAAAATATATAAGATCTATGGGATCAAAAACATATAAACATGTTACTGTAATTCATAGAATTGTTTTTGCTTTAGCATTTTTGCTAAATTAGGATATCATAAATTAGCTAAGTTACTCTTGAAATTTTTATTCCTTTTTAAATATTTTCAAGTAAATATACAAAATAATTCCCATGGGCCTATATATCAGAAATAATTTCTCAGCAGCTTGGTCAAACTAGTTCAGTATAGATAGATGTTTTAGTCAGTTTTCTTTGCTGCTTTGACTAAAACAACTGTAGAGGAGGATAAGTTTATTAGGAGGCTTAGGATTTCAGAGATCTCAATCCATAGACATCAGGCTTCATACCTCAGGGCTTGAGATAAAGTAGAATCTCATGGTGGAAGAGTGTGGCAGAGGGAAACAGCTCACATGGTGATCAGGAAACAGAGAGAGAAGTCTCCACTGGCCAGATATAAATATATAACCCCAAGTCCCACCTTCTCCAGCCACACCCTAGCACTTCAGTTATCACTTAGTTAATCCCTTAGTTATTCACTGAATGGGTTAAGACTTTCACAACCCAATCATTTGTCCTCTGAACCTTCTTGCATTGTATCAGACGTGAACTTCTGGGGGACATCTCACATTCAAGCCATAACAACAGATTTGGAAGCTAAGTGAGTTTTCTACTCAAATACTCAATTATGAACCTAGCTTTTGAAAAGAAATAGTCTGTACTTCATTTTGTTTTTTGGCCATAATGTATCATTGACAGCTTGATAGAATTATCCTTTAAATATGAATCTAGTAAGAGTATAGTCAAACCTGGAACCACTAGCATTTGAAGATATGGAGTAATGCATGTGAATTAGTATACAACTAAGTGCTGTTTTGAAATCTGGCCCTTAAGATTTTCAGAGAAATTTAAAAATCTCAAGGATTTTTCTTAGTTTTGAAAACGAATCTCCTGGACCCAGTGCACATTGCCATTGACTGCTAGATACTGTGGTGCTTTTGAACTAATTAATAGTAGCTTTCAGCTTCATGTAGAAATACCTTTGAGTTTGTTTGGGGAGTTATATCTTTTAATTTTTTTTTTCTGTGTAACAACAAACTAAAAAATTAGTAGATTAAAACAAAAACCACTGATTTAATTTAGGAATCTGCTGTTCAGCAGTTTGAGTTGGACTCAGTTTGGATGCCCATCAGCTGACCCAAACGGGTCTCTCCCTCACACCTGTAGTCAGCTGCTGGCCAGCTATGCTGTTGTACATCTGGGGCTGGCTGGCTGGTGGTGGTGTGATGACAGGAATGACTGGGTTATATGTCCCTCATTTCACAGGCTATCCTGGTGATATTATTTGGATCTGGAGTGTCCCCAAGGCTTATTTGTTAAAGGCTTGGTTGCCACTCTCTGATACTTTTGGAAGGTGGTGGAAACATTAGGAAGTGGGACCTAGAGGGAGAAAGTGAGGTTTTTTTGGGGTGTGCCCTTGAATATCCCTTTCACTCTTGCCTCTACTTCCTGGCCATCATGAGTGACCAGCTTTGATCGGCCATGTGATCCCTGCTGTGATGCTCTGCCTTGCTGCAGGCCCAAAGTGACATGGTCAAGTGACTATGGATTGAAACCTCTGAAACTATGAGCCAGAATAAATATTTCCTCTTTACAAGTTGATCTATCTCAGGTATCTTGTCACAGTGATGGAGAGCTGTCTAACACACCTGGTCTCATTCACATGGTGACTCACAGTTCTAAGTACAGCTACAGAGATGAGAAGCCCCACTGCACAAGTGCTTAGCAGGTGTCTGCTTGGTTAACTTTGCTACTGTCCTATTGGTCAAGTCAAGCCACTTGGCTGAGCCCAGAGTCAGAATGGGACTTCTTAAAGTTATACGACAGAAGGGCCAGGATATGGGAAGGGAATAAGTTTTATGTTGCAGTAATGATGATTTGTATAGCTAGAAGTAGCTAAGGACAAAGTCTACCAATAGCTGTAATAGTCTTTGAGAAAGCATGTTATTGTGTCTAGAAAGGTATTGTGGTGTTTGGGGATATCCTTGACCCAGAACTCCAGGGAACTGGATGCTAATTCTGGCACTGCTCCTCACACACTCTTGATATAGGAAAACTCTCTGACCGTCTTTGGGTCCCTAATTCTTCACCTTTTAAATTGAGGTCTTCGGTCTAGGACTGAGATAGTTTAAGATTTCAAATGAATGCTTCTGTCCATTCTGATACTGGAAAGATTTAGAAAATAATTAAAAAAAAAAAAAAACAATTGTAGAACCATAGAGCCCATTGAGCCTGACATCTTGCTGTAAATGATGGGGAAAATCAGGCCCAGAGAGACTTAGTGGTGGAACTGGGCCTAAAAATTACATCTCTCTAATTATTAGTTCACCAACATGTTCTCTGTCCCTGAGTGTCTTGTCAACAAGATGTCAGGAACCTCTGTATTTCAGGTATGATTAGCAGCTCACACAAAATTTCAGTTAACGTACCCAAAGTTTGACTTTTTATTCAAAGTTCTTGGTATCATGTAGCTAAATAATTTCAAGAGGCATTTATAAATTCTTTTTTTGGGCAGGCATGGTCATTAAAATGACAGAGTATTTGAGGCTGATTTTGGGGGACTTGCTCATGCATCTGTGGTCAGCTAGGTAAAAGCCTAAGAATGAGATATTTTGTATGAAAAGTCAAAGAAATGCTCACTGAGCTTTCTGAAGTTCACTGCCATTTGCTTCTGAATCCTGCTGAGTCAGGCTCAGGAGTGGACACATGTGGGGGCTGAAGGGGACAAGGGATGAAAAGCTCATATTAGACGACATTAGATCTGGCATTTGGGAGCTCTTCCTGTGGCAGGTGCACAAATGCTGGTGCTTGTTTTCAGAAGGCCCTTGGATGAATTCATTAGAGGTCCTGCACTGGGGACCTCTAACTGCAGCTTCCTGAACTTCTGTTGTCTGCCTCTCTGTTGAGATGGCATTCCTCTGTGGGATAGTTCTTTTTGGTGGGAAGTTCAGTCATCTTCCTAGGGGGACCTTTCTCTTTATTCTTCGCTGTGATCTAATTAACTATGGTCTTTCAACCTTAGACTTATCCTCTTCAGAGTCAGGCACCGGTGTCTGAATCTGGCAAATTCCTGGGGCTACCTGCCAAGTTTTTGTTGTATCTTGTCAGGGGAGGACGTGCCTCCTTATTCTCCTTGGACGGTGAGGAAGAGACATGATGCAGGTCAGGGACAATATTCTGTCTCCAGTATCCTTTTCCTCTGTTACCTGCATTGAGACTCTCTGTAACGTCTCAAATCTTTGTCCAACATCCTGAATTTTTGTCTGATCTCATATAGCTTGAAAGTGGGAACTGTGTTTTGTTAGCATGGTTTCCATTCTCTCAGCACAACAAACTTACACAGTTTAATCCTTCATTTTAGAATGTGGGGCACTTGGAACCTGTTGTATGATTTCAGCTCTTAATTTTTGCTGAAAATAGAGCATAAGAAGAATAGCTTAGTTCTTTATCTGGAAGACAAAGAGGTTAGACTTCTTGATCTTTTGATGTTGCTATGAACTGAATTCTGTCCCTCCCATAATTCATATGTAGAAGTCCTAATCCCCAATGTGGCTATATTTGGAAATAGGGCTTCCAGGCCAAATATGGTTGTAAGTGTAATCTGGTAGGATTATTAGAAGAAGAGAGAGTGAGAGACAAAACATATTTAAGGGCATGGCAAAAAGGCAGGCCTCAGCATGCCAGGGATAGAGAGCCCTCAGCAGAATGGAACCTTGTGGGAACTTTGCAGCCTTGGGAGCTGTGAGAAAAGAACTTTTCATTGTTCTTGACCAATACTGATGCTTTCACCTCTAAAACCCTTAAAAAAAGTCCCAAACTCTAAAACTGCTCCTGGCCTATAAGAGTTCACATATCTCTAAAAAAGAGTCATCTCACTGTACCAGTGGCCTGGAGCCTCAAGGAAGTCCCTCCTTGACTGTTGAGACCGTTGGTCGGTCTCTACCCCAGTCTCTCCAAATGGCGCTCTCAGCCATGGCACTCACAGCGTTAATGTTATCTCAACAACCAAACAAGCTGCATTCCCTCAGCTTTCCATTTTGTCAGATTTCTAGGGCTTGGCTATCTCATGTACTGATTTCCTCATCCATGACATCAATAGTATAGCAATTTCCTGTAAACTATGGTTTGATCATACTGAAATATATTAACTGTGGTGAGCGATGAAATTGCCAGTGCTGTTATTGTGTGGGCCACACTTTCGGAAGGGACAGTGACAACCCCTGAGAAATTACATTCACAACTTGGAATCTGTAATCTCTGAACCCAGAGAAATGACATTTGTTTGCAAAGAGGAAGCTGAGAACCAAGAACAGAGTTATTTTAAAATCAACTTAGCTGCATATTAAAGTTATCTGTCTCTTAATATTAGAATCATGTTTGTATCCCCAGTAACAGAGATTGGGAAGAGGGAATACTGTAAACTAAAATTTCTTTGGATTCACAAAATGTCTCTTTCTCCTCTCAACTCCTGCAACATCTTTTGTTAGTATAAGCCTCTGGCACTTTGAATACAGGGAATGTGTTTTATCATCTCTTTTATCTCTGAAAGTCCCTAACTGAATCCCCAGAAGGAGAATAATTCAGGTAAAATTCTGAGCACAATTTATGTTCTACAATAAGAATGCAATGAATATTAGCTGGATTAGTACAAAGCTATGTGCTGTAGTGATTGATACAATCTATATCAATGGATGGATGATTGGTATTGATGGATTGATTTCTCTTTTGCAACTATTGTCAGCTTCATTCATTCTGTGGAAAGTTATGTGAACTATAAAACTTTATTCTATTTTCTATTAAAGGTAGGGCTAGAAAAATCATAGGGGAAGTATAATTGTTCTTTGGCTTGTATCATCAATTAATATTAAGTGAATTTGTGTGTGTTTGCATACACCAAAATTCAATCACATAGAAGGACGGGTAGAGGTTGCTTTGTTTAAAATTACTCTCTTAAATGATTCCAAGTAATGCTTGAGTCCTGCTTAAAAAAACTGCCAAGTCTTCTTGCATCAAAGTCCCAATTTGCATATTACTTTACATATTGAGTCCCAAAGGCTTCAATTCAAAGAATGGAAAATAAAATTAAACGAATCAATTAGTGTATCTTACTGCAATTGTATTCAAACTCAATAGTAAGGGCATTACATATAAATTACATAACAGATTTAGAAAGCAATTCAATTTAATCACATCTTAGATTAGGAGAGACAGGAACCCAGCTCTTTGCACAAGAGAAATGCCTGTCAGCCCTGATGCTGGGGGTCTGCAGTGAGGGGAGTTCTTTTCTGTCTGGATTGAACAGTACCCGGCCTTTCCAGAGCAAGTCTGGCTCTGCAAGGCTGACAAGTCTTCAGTTCCCAGGAGGGGCCTTTATTTTTTCCAAGAGTTGATCTTTTGGTCTGTTGCTTTTTTGGTCATTTGATTTCTGGTAATGTTAGAATTTTTAAAGTTGGTTCTAAATAGCCACTAATTTTATACAATATGCTTGTGCTAAGAACATACTTTGAATGATTAACCGCTCTGTGTATCTTCCCAACCCTTCCACCCATTTAAAAAGTTCCCTCCACCTTATTCTCTGAGGCTCTGCTTCAGTGCAGCCTGGGCATATAGACCTGCACTGTTAACTAGTCACATGTGACAGTGAATTGAATGTTTCATTTAATTTCATTTAAATTAATTTACATCAAAATGAATGGTATTGGATTCAGTTACTGGGAGACTTTTGAGTACATCTGGATCAACATGGGTATATGGATCTACTTTTCCTTTCCTCATTTTATGAAATCTACATACTGATCGAATATTTAGCACTGGGATTGAGAAATATTATAAGTATAAAATACGCACCAGATTTCTGAGTATGAAAAAGGTTATACAATATTACAGTAACAATTTTTATGAAAATTGTGTTCTAAAATGATAATATTTGGGGTCCATTCTATTCAACAATTACATTTGTCACAATGACTTTTGTCTATTTTTTTAATGCAGCTATTATAAATTTTAAAATGACATCTGTGCCTCAATTTTTTTTTTCCTTATTGGTACCAGGGATTGATCTTAGGGGCACTTGACCACTGAGCCACATCCCAGTCCTATTTTGTATTTTATTTAGAGACAGGGTCTCACTGAGCTGCTTAGCACTTTGCTGTTGCTGAGGCTGGCTTTGAACTTGTGATCCTCCTTCCTTAGTCTCCTGAGCTGCTGGGATTACAGGTGTGCACCACTGCACCTGGCCTGTGCCTCATTTCGAATTTATTTTGGACAGTGCTGGGATAGACAGAATGAAACAAGAGAACAAAGGTGTTAAATATTTAGTTTTTAAATTTGAACGTCACAGTTCACTAACAAAGGAGAACATATGAGTGAATACATGCTTTATTTATTTTCTTACTAGACAAGATAAAGATTTCTTGAAGAGAGAATAAGAGGAGAGGTACCAGATGAAAAGGAGCAGACAGGCACCTACAGTCCTTCCAGGGTCCATGTGGGAGTCCCTGTAGTGTTAAATGTCTTCTTGGCCAGGCGGAGCCAACAAGGTGCCAGCCATCACAGCACTCTGCAGCAGGCTGATCTGTCCCCCATTACCTTGTTCAGACCCCTATGTTCCCCTCTGTCGGATGACATCACTTTCCATTGTATTACCCCTTCTCTCTGCTGTCTTAATGCCATTATCGTCTTCTCCTCCTCCTCTTCCTCTTCTTCCTCCTCTTCCTCCTTCTTATTTTTCTGGGTTCAAGGTGGTTTTTCTTTGTTTTTAAATTTTTATTGGTGCATTATGATTATACATCATAGTGGGATTCATTGTGACATCTTAATGCCTTCTTTTAATGCCCTTGTGTACTTTTAAATCCTCAGAATGCAGAATGGAGTCTTGGACACCTGCAGGGAGGTGATAATGTGGGAAAAAAAGTCACTGCCCTTTCCCAGGGTGATCAAGCCGGACCAACAGAAGCTCTGCCACGATCTGAGCAGAAGTTGAACTCAGGGGTACTCGACCATGTTTTAACTCTATCGTTTAGCCTGTTTCATCCTTTCCAGGAACATGTGGTCTCTTGAGATTTAAAACTGGAAGTATGTTGTGTTCCCTATTTTTTAGTCTTATTTACTGAATTTCATGTCAGTCTTTGCCTGTGGTTCATTATTCCTACCTTGTTTCTCTCCCTGAACCCTGTTTCCAGTTAAGATTATGTGTCATTTCTCTGTGTGTGTGCAGCATGGCAGATCAGGTTGTCCAATAATGGCCACAGTAGTATTTTTAGTCCCCCATGCTCTCCAGAATCTTGCAGCTCTCATTAAAAAAAAAAATAAAGTCTATTTCCTGCCCCTTGAAGTAGAGCGTGATTTGTCACTATCTTAGAGAACACAGTGTGGTAGAACTGACTCTATGTGACTCCATAGCGAGATCCTAAAAGATAGTATGGTTTCCACCTGGTGCTTACTTGTGCTTTCTCTCCCTCAAACTGGTCTTCTTTGGAACTTGGCCAACATGCTCTAAGAAAGCTGGAAGTGGCCCATGTTGACCATGGAGATGCCCATATGGAATGTACTGAGGTACCTAGATGACAGCCAACTTCAACTGCCAGATGCATGATTGAATGAGGAAGTCTTCAGATGATTTTAATTACCCAGTCTTCAAGTTTTCCAGCTGAGACCTAGCCATCACAGAGAAGATTCAAGATCAGCCTCATGCCCTCTTGTAGATCTTGATCCACACATAAGAGATGGTGGCTTTCCATAACTAAGCTTTAGGTAATTTCTTTGCAGCCATATTAACCAACACATATGGTATCCTCTGCTTCCTCATACTGTTTTGCCCATAAGACTATGCTCATTGTAATTGATTGCTTTTCTCTCACTCAGACTCTAATCCCTGTGGTCAGATACCAGTCATATTCATTAGTCCATTCTCTGTACCTTGCACTGTGTCTACAAATTAAGGGCCCAACAATGTTTAATTCTTTAAAATGGGTGACAAATAAATGGTTTTGTTTTCTGATAGAAAACAGGAATTAAGGAGTGAGAAGATAGCATTATGTCAATGATGGATGAAGGGAATATTTACAGGTAGAG
Organism: Marmota marmota marmota; assembly: GCF_001458135.2. NCBI lineage: Eukaryota > Metazoa > Chordata > Mammalia > Rodentia > Sciuridae > Marmota > Marmota marmota. The sequence goes on along the minus strand of NW_026000119.1, from coordinate 2,371,218 downwards.
TTCATCTGCATGTAATAGGCATTTGACAGAGTCCCTCATCCTTGTGGGGGCTAGATTATAATAGTTAGGAGGACTTGTAGTCAATTTTAAATCTAGATTCAAGGAGTGTTGATGTAGAATTTGTATTAGCCTCAAAGGAGTTCTCTAGGGGCAATTTACCAAAATATTTAACATAGCTTTTAACATATTGAGTAAAGAGATTCATAACATGCTTATCAAATTGGGAGCAGATATGTTAGCCAAAGACAAAGTAACCACACTGAATAAAGAATTGGGATTCCAAAAGATCTGGCAGTCTAGAATAATGAGCTATAATAAACAAGATGAATTTAGCAGGGATAAATGTAAAGTACAAATTTTTTATTAAAAATATAATTATGTGTGTATAACATAAATCATAAGTAATAATAAACTACAAGCATTCACATAATATATTTATAAATATACAATTAATATATAAATAAGTTCATAATTTTATATAAAATTTTTAAGAAATTTATAATCTCTGGGCTATGGTGCCTATTGGCCTGGAAATGGTGATATCTAAATATTTAACAATTAAAGGCATGGACACTTGACCAGTCAATATGAATGGTCATAGGGGATCCCTGATATGCCAGTTAATAAGGTTTTAGTTTGAGGACATGGGTATCCTAAAGGAAGAGAATTTGTGTGGCACTTCAGAGGTCACAGGAGAAATCTTTTTGAATTTTAACAATTAGACATAGGCACATCAGCATGTGCCATTAGGATATCAGCCCTGAATGTTCAAAGAAAAATTTCCTAAGGAATCCTCAAAAATTAAAATTAACTTGGCGGCACAAAGAAAACTGTACCCAGAGACCCAGGATTAGAAGTCAGATCTTCTTACTCCCAATCTTGTGCTTGTTTCTCAATAGCAACAGGTGTCTGTAGTGGACCCCAAGAGGATACGTCCATGTCCTAACTCCTAAAGCCTATGAATATGACTTTATTTGGTAAAAGGATCTTTGCAGATGTAATCAAGTTAAGTATCTTGAGATGAGATAATCTCAAAGTGGGCTCTAAATCCAAAGACTGAGGTTCTTGTAAGAATTAGGAGACATAGGCCCAGGAAGAGGAGGAGGCCGGAAGCTGGAGTGAGCTTGGTAAGGAAGCCAAAGAATTCAGAAGTGGGAGTCAAGGGAGGATTCTTTTCTGGAGTTTTTGAAGGATTGTGACCCTGAAGACACTTTGCTACAACCACGAGGAAAATAAATTTCTGTTGTTTTAAGCCACCAATTTGTTGTGGTAGCCTTAGGAATCAAATACAGTGTCCAGATGGGAAATCAAATACAGTTTTCATATGCCCCACCCCCCATACACACTAGGGGGCCCCAGTGTAACCAGCAAGTTTAATCATCACCCCAGACCCCAGCACCCTTTCCCCAGTACTCAGTGACAATGGCCATTGAGTTTGTTATGAAAGTGCATATAAGCCAACAAAGAAAAAGAAGCACATATTAAGATGTCATGTTAGAATACTTCAATTTCACCAGATAAATAAGTTACCAAAATTGCTTTAAAGTGCCTCATAGAGCGGGACATTAGCTAAGCATGTTATGTTTAAACTGGTGTCTTTGTAGAAAAGAATTAGTATGAATGTTTCTTAGCCAAAGAGAATTTATTCTTGGCCTCTGTGAAGGAATTAATATCATACCTGATAGGATCATCTTTATTTAGGGTTGGGGCTGGCCACACCCGAGAGTCCTAGGGTGGAAACTGGCTACTCTGGAAATACTAATATTGGTATTTGGGGCAGTTGGGGCCTGCCCCCTCCCTCTCTCTCTCTCTCTCTCTCTCTCTCTCTCTCTCTCTCCTCTTTGGTATTGCAGATAAACCCAGGGGTGCTTAACCATTGAGCCACATCCCTTGCCCTTATTTTTATTTTTTTTTTATTTTGAAATAGGATCTCACTAAGTTGCTTAGGTCCTTTCTAAGTTGTTGAGGCTGGCCTGGAACTTGTGATCCTCCTGCCTCAGCCTCGCAAATGGCTGGGATTACAGGTGTGTACCACTGTACTGGCTGGTAGGGTATGGACTTTGGATTACTCATCTCAATTGACCTGGAGGATGAGCTTAACCATATAGACAATCAATTAATCAATCATGTCTATATAATGAAGCCCTGTTAAAAAGTTAAGGGGTGAATGCTCCTGACTGGCAACATTCTGAATGTTGTCACATATCAATACCAAGGTTATAACATATCTAGGGAGACAATGGAAACTTTGAGCTTTGGATTCTCCCAGTTTATGCTTCTGTTTTTTTTCTCTTCACTGGTTAAAATTTGAATTTCCCCCCTGTAATAAAAATACAACCATTAGTATTATAGCTTCTAGTGAAGTCTGTGAGTGCTTCTAGAAAATTATCAAAACTGAAATCAGCATACTATAGTGACACAACTATATCAATGTTGATAGCTGCTCAATTCACAATAGCAAAGCTATGGAACCAAACTTGGTGCCCTACAACAGATGAATGGATAAAGAAAATGTGGTATATACACAATGGAATATTACTTATCCATAAAGAAGAATGAAATTATGGCATTTGCCTGGTAAATGGATGGAATTTGAGACTATCATGCTAAGTGAAATAAGCCAGTCCCTGCCAAAACAAAGTCTGAATGTTCTCTCTGATATGCGGATGCTAACACACAACACAGGGGTGGGGAGAACAGAAGTTCTTTGGATTAGACAAAGGGGAATGAAGGGAAGGGAGGGCAATGCGGGTAGGAAAGACAGAGTGAATCAGACATAACTTTCTTATATTTATATATGAGCATGCGACCAGTGTAGTGCCACATAATGTACAACTACAGGAATGGGAAGTTATACTCCATGTATGTATAATATTTCAAAATATATTTTCCTGTCATTTATATCTAAAAAAGAACAAATAAGAAAAAAGAAACTAATGTTGCTTTGGGGATACATCTGAACTTGCAGTTGGTTTCAGAAATGAGGGTGGTCTTGTGAAGGATAGTCCCTCAGATGTCTCGGAATGACCAACTCCAGGAAAAAGACCACTTGTCAGGGTATGGAAAGTAAATGGGGAAGCCATCTCCTCACCCTGAGGGCCCCCTAGCTGGACATGATATTTCAGACTCCAGCCCTTCACTTCATATTATGTCACGCACATTCAATTAGGGCTGTGTCCATCCATGCAAGCCCCTGGGGAGGAGCGGCCTCCTGTGCTGCTTCTCCCTTTGATTCCATGGAACATCTCAGCTCATCGGCCAGTGGTGGGACAGCAGAGGCTCACTGTCCATCTGCTGAAGGCCCCATTCTTCAAGCCAAGAACCAGAAATAGAAATGCTACTTAGCTCCCTGCCCCCAAATTATCCTGTTAACTCTTAGCTCAAAGGTATTGCTTTTATGTAGTTTCAGTTTAAAAAATTGTCAATAATAAAGAACTGATTATGAAACTAAATTAGGGTGTTTGAAATTTAATTACAGCAGGTCCAGAAAAGCAGGAAAATAATGTTGCTAAGCTATGTTCTATACATTGGAGATTGTGAGAAAAAAAGAGATACAGAAATTGGGTATTTTCTAGAACAAATTTATGTGATATTCCTTAATAGTAGTTAATAAGAGATATTTTTGAATTTTTAAAAAACTGTGTGTGGGAGTGTGTAGATGTGTGTTTGTGTATGCTGTCACTGTGTGGCAAAATTAATTTCTGAAATGTGCATAATATGAATACTAATTAACTAAATGTGTTAATTATTTTTAAACTAACAAATGCAGGCAATAGGAAGCCATCTTACCTCATGGCCCTTTGAGTAAGTATAGGACTTGTGCCCTTGTATCTAATCAGAAGAAATTAGGTCTAACAGAATTCAACAAAAGGGAAGAAAATCACAGAAGGGTGTTTATACTAGTTATTGAATATAAGGTAGGACTTCAGAAGTTCATCTTTTCAGGTGGCTCCACCAAGGCAAAAGAGACACTCCCCTTCTCAATGTAGTTGTCTAGAGTCTGTTTCTTTAGATGATGTCAGATAATTTCTGACAAAGACCTTAATGAATTACTTTTTCTGATTAATCTCATATTTATATCTTAATCAAATTGCATTAAATTTGATTAAGATATAATATAATTAAGATATAATGTAATATTGCATTAAATGCATCACTTTATATCTGTATAGTCTGATCTACTTAAAGTAGGTCAGATTATGAATTGTCACCTCTGTTTTGATATTTTGATTGCATCTATTATCTCAGTATATATAATAATGACAATGAGACTTTTAGGAGAAGTGGGGGAAGGTAGAGGAGTCATGTCAGAAGCCCTTGTTATGTTTTGCAAATCTTAGCATGAAGTCCTCCTGGGAAGAGTTGGCACTCCCAAGCCCTATATGTTGGAGAACTTTTTGGGCACATATAGAACTGTTTCTTGGATAAATTAAGCTACTGAATCTTTTTGGTTGAAAAGTATCAGAGGGCACCAGCTGGTGTACACACTTCTTTGATATTTATAACTGCCATGCATTTATTATTTCAAGAGAAAATTCACACATTTACCTAATTAGGATTCATACTCTATGTCTATTCCTGAAATTCCCTATGTTCCACATAGGTGCACATCCACACATCTAAACAGGCAGGCTCGCCTCACAAGGGAAGGAGCCCAATAGACAATAACACTATCATTATGTTAGGCACCTAATTTATGAAATTTTGGAACTAAAATCCATTC
>NW_026000119.1:2328995-2361495 GCF_001458135.2 Marmota marmota marmota | reverse complement strand
ACATTAGTGAGCAGTTACTATATGTGGAGTGTACTAGTAGGCAGTTTATGTGTATTACCTCACTTTGGTCTTCCCAACAACCTGATGGGATCAGGTGGGAACTAATACTGTTCAGGTTTAATGGGTGTGGACTGAGGCTTGGGAATAGCATATACTTACGTCTGGTCAGCATCCTAGTGAGCAGTGATGGGGATTCAACCTGACTCTGACCACCATGCTTGTGCTACTCCTGCTTTTGGGGTGTGATGGTTTCTAGGGTTGTTCCCTCTAGGATGATGTTTATTCTCAGCTGTATTCTGGGAATAGGGAGCTGGTTCCTTAACTGATTCTCCTCAGGGGGTTTCTATTTCACTTACAGTAATAACTCTAATCAGCACCGACAACATCAAGCCTTGATCCAGGTTTGTGGCAATGCAAAACAAACAAACAAACAAACAAACAAACAAACAAAAAAACCCCCTGTATTTTGCAAACACGAGATCAGGCAAAACGTGATCTCACAACTCCATTCAGGAATATTTTTGATACAGGGGTTTCGAATAATAACTATCATTTCTGTTTTCAAAAATAGCTTAACCTTAAAGAAAGTTACAGACAGTTACTTCTCAAGCCTGAGGATCATGCAGTTTCTCATTTACAACCATTTTATCTCCTCTTTTCTGACAATAGTTAATAGCTGAATTTCTTTTGGTTCATTTGGCATTAATTATTTCTCTCACTGTCCAGAAATAACAGAATGTGAGGAGGCACTATGAAGATATTATTTTGGGGGCTGGGGATGTGGCTCACACGGTAGCACGCTCGCACCTGGCATGCGTGCGGCCCGGGTTCGATCCTCAGCACCACATACAAAAAACCAAAGATGTTGTGTCTGCCAATAACTAAAAAACAAATAATAAAAAATTCTCTCTCTCTCTCTCTCTCTAAAAAAAAAAGATATTATTTGGAAAACTGAATGTGGGTTTAACACCTAGGGAGGAGGCCTGATGAAGGTCACAGAAAAGGCATTTGAAAATGAGAAAATGGTGAAACACTATTGCAAAATATTGCCAGGGACCTTGTAATATCAACTTTGGCTATTTAGGTTCTTCTTTTTTTTCTTTTAAATCAGTTTGCTTGTTTTTTTCTCTAGAGTCTTGATAATTCCTTTGTTTATTAATAGGTTAGGTTCCCAAGGATGTTCACAAGTGCCAAGTGACTGTCACCCCCATCTGTTGGTGTTGGGAAAAGCTGACTACTCAGCCTGTACTTATGTTCCTCTCTATAAAAGTTCTTAGATAAAGAGGCTCTGTAAAGATAGTGGCAGATGAGAACATGTCAGTACAGAAGACATTTGAGAATGCTGTTTCATATCAAAGGTGCCTCCCACTCTGTTATTTTGCTAAAATAAAAATCTCCACCGTTTGCTAATGATAGGTTTCTTCCAGCAGCTTCTATACCGTAGATATGTGATCATCAGCTAATTCATAAAAATCATTAAACATAAAAAATGGTTTACATATTAAAAAAATGGATAAAAGTTGGAAATGCAAGCAATGCTTATAGAAAAGGTAATAAAGGTTCCGAAACCATAAGGGAGACATTCATGGGAAAGCTCTGAGTTAGCTGCCCTTGGGAAGCCAGGAGCTGCCGTCAAGTCTCATTATCACCACTGGGTGTCACTCCAGGCAGCCCCTTAGCAGCCGTCTAGTCAAGGTTAAAACACTGTTAGGGGAACACTCAGCTAAACAAACCAGGGGAAATAATGAAAGCAACAAAAAGAGTGTCTAAATCTCTCAACACACACAAGGCTTTTGAATGAGAGGGAAGAGAAGCGCCATGCTAAAAATGGCGTCGGGTGGCTTTCTGGTTTTGGACTGAAGCTAGGGAGTTTTAGAATTTAGCTGTGGGAAGTTTTAAAATTTGGAGGCCATGCCATCTCACTAAGTTCACTGAGGTAAGAACACTGATGGGGTGTGGGGGAAAAGAATCTAACTAGATTTCTAACAATATGATCTTAATATTTTTAATCATTTTGATCTGTGTGGCTTTCCAGAAAGCCCATACCATTTCACAGCACATGAAAAGCATTTCTCTCTTCTGTTTCTTGCAGGATCAGCAGGATGCCTGGGTAGACTCTCCCAAAGGAAGACTCTGGTTATTCACCTCAGCCTGTGGAGGTCCTTAACCTTGGTGGCACAATCTTGGGGAGCTACTTGACACTCATTGCCTTTTCTTGCTCCCCACTTTATCCCAATTTGTTGCATTTGATCCTGTTTACATCTAGACTCTTTGTCTCTAAGATCAAGTTACAATTTTACAGGGACTAGGACCTGAGCCTAGTTAGATGAAGAGACAGAGACAGGAGAGCGTCAATTGAGTGGCTATTGCTTCTTCCATTTCTTTCCTCACAACCGATCCCCCAGACCAAGGGGCAGGCTGAGTAGTGTCCTCACCACAGTTTTGTCTTCTTTCCCCAAAGGGGTCTCTTGTTCTGTACCCACAGTACCAGGACCAGTTCCCATTATTTTTTTTCTCAAGCTTAGAGAAACTCATCATTTCTAATGAAGATTTTATGCTTTTTTTTTTTGGAAGAGTATACATCTTAAAAAGGAAGATGTTTTCTCCTTATTATGAAAATACACTTAGGTTTAGAAGATTTCAGAAGTATAAAAAAGAAGGACAAGAAAAGTCCTTTTCTTGTATTTCTCTACTTAACTTTAAGGTGATATCTAGCTCTTCAGCTTTTTCCTCATTTGTGTGTTTATCATTTCTTTATCACAGAAAAAAAAAATCCTTCAAAACGTGATTTTTAACGACTGCCTAATATTCGCTGAGGTAATGTGCCATCGTTTCAATATTTTCCTCCTGCTGAACATTGAAGTTGCTGGAAAATTTCCTCTTTCATAAATGACAATTGCATTGGTTATTGCCCAGTAACTGGTTATTATAAAACTTAGTAACTTGAAGGGACAGGCCTTTATCATCACGCAGTTTCTGTGGTTAGGAGACCTTGGCTCTGCTCAGGGTCCTGAGGTGTCCCCTGGGCTCCAGTCATCACAAGGTTCTTCCTTGCCATGCAGACCTCTGCACAGAGCAGCTTACAGCCTGGCAGCTGGCTTTCCTTAGAGGAAATGAACCAAGGAAGGCGCGGGAGAGTGTGCCCAAGACAGAAGCCCGTCTTTGTAACCTAATCTTGGAGGTGATATTTGTCACCTCTGTTGCATTCTATCTACTCCATCCTGCCCACACTCAAAGGGAGGCCATGACACAAGCATGTAGATGTCAGGAGCTGGATTTTTGGGGATTGTAGGGGCTCATCTTAGAACTGGCCTTCTAATAACAAGGGAGTGGATGTCCTGTGCATCCTTGAACATGAGCCCTATGGTACACATATTATTGGGATTTAGTTTGCCTCCAACTTGTTAATATAATCACTTGATGCAAAGAACATTTCTTGTTACCGAATACTGTAGATTATTGAAATTTCTACAAAATTTATTGAACATTTATGAGTATGCACAATGTTCTGAGTGGCCTCCCTGATAGACTTCTAACAGTACAATATTTGTATTTTAAGGATTTGACCTGTATTTGCCTAATTGCTTCTCAGAAAGGATGTGCTCTTTTACACTAAATGGGATACATTTTCCCCTATTGGCTGCTCCCTCTTAGTATCAGCAGGTACATTCTTACTAAACTTCAAAAAAGCTGTGTACTTGCTTTCAGAGGCAAGGAAAATAATAGACTGGATTCTGTTTTGGAATAGATTAAGGAAGATGAGAAATATAATTAGGGGAGAGGATTGAGAAGTCACTTCCTGCATAGTGAAGGAAAAAAACAGCAAAGGCTTTCTCTGGGTGTGGTGTGGGGTGGTGTGGTGAGTCCACAGGTATTTTTTTCCTGGCAAAAATCTCCAGTTCTTCATTTTTTTTTTTATTCTGATTTCTTTGGAACCCATGTGGACATCACTTTTTGACTGCCTTTCCCCCTGCTAGCCCTGTACTGAGGGGAGGGTGAGGACCATCAGTCATTTGAAGCTGCAGATGAGGAAAGAGCTTCTGAAAATAGAACTCTTGACCTTCACTGCCCAGCCAACAGAGGAAATGGGCCGTCCATGGTTGAGCTGCATAGAAGCCGCATGGGTCCAGATTTCCAAGATGGCATTTGTTTCACTTAGGAATGCTTTTGGCTGCATGTAATAGAAAACTGAACACTGACTATTTTAATATAGTCATTTATCACATGTAAAAAGGAAAGTTGAGTTATTCAATTTCTGCTGTTGGTTTGTCTGCTCTCCAATGTTATCATGGACCCTGGCTCTTTCCAGACTTCTGCTCTGCCATTCTTACTGGGCATTTTAACCTTGTGTTTATTGTCTCTTAGTCACAAGAAGGTTACCATAGCTCCAGGCATCATGTCTGAATCTAAAACAAGAAGAGAAAAGTAGCTGGAAAGTTTTTCTTTTGTCCCCTCCACTCCCCGTTATAAAAAGTAAAGCTTGCTAAAGATTGATTAGTCTTCTGCTTACCTGTAATTAGCTGGAACAATTTCATGTGGTGACCCATAGCTGAAGAGAAAAGACTATGAAAACAAATATTTCATTTCTTACCCTCTATTGTGTAGAGCAGAAAGAGTGACGTGGCTTATATGCTGAACCAATCAGTGCCTGTCATAAAATTTTCCACATAGATTCTAACAGAAGCATTGCTTTATACCACAGGATAATCTTTATAGCATTTTAGGCAAAATATTAGCTAATACATTTATTAGACTCATATTGTGCCCTATGGTGAATATATTCTGAATTTCAAAGTGTGAACATAAAAAATGTACTTAGGAAAAACAATTGCTTGTAAGCTGGGAACTATTTGCAACATATTAATTTTTAAATTTTCACTTTTTAAAAAGTTTTGTGCTGTGGATATGTTTAAAGTATGCATTTTGATGATTTTTTTTTTCTGTGAGTGAACAGAAATCATGGAGAATAATGTTGATTTCCAGTGAGTATTTGGAATAACTCTCCTGGGATTAAGATATAATGGTATGTGAGAAATGTTTTAATCCCATTGTACAGAAACTTTTTTTTTCATTCTACTTAAGAAATTTTATTAATGAATAAAATGGATTCAATGAATGAGTGAATTTAGTAGTCCTTGAATTGGTAATCAGTACTTAGGTGACAACCACTTAATATGCTTGGATGCCTTAGTTATGCAGTTTGCTATCCTGGGTGTGGTGGGGGGCGGGGTTCTCAGAAAGAAAAAAAGCACAATTGTAAGAGTGGAGAAACGTTTAAAAAAAACACCAATGAGATCTTGATTTTCTTCTACAGTGAAGGACCTAGAGCCTAAGTAAAACTCTTAGAAGAAGAGGGGAAAAAATATAGCTTGAATTACTTTATGGTTTTATGTTTACACATGGAACCTATTCTCTGAAAGATATTATTTCCTTCTAGATAATTTGAGTAACTATGACCCTCAATGGTGAAACCGTGTGCTTGAGAGAATAGGTTTTATCTCTAGGCTGTCCAGTATAGAAAATGAGTGAATATTTATTATCATATATTCCAATATCTCATAGATGTTTTAAAAACTAAAATTAGATACTGATTGCATATTAGCCTTTACTGAAGAGAGTTTATTGGTTTTTTTAATCCTATCATGTCTACATATGAAAACTGCTAAGTTAGTAAGATTAAGTTGCATATTAACATATAAGTGGAATAAAGTCTTCTGTTGTTAAATCCTTAATATTCCTTCACAAAATTCCTAGGAAGGAAGGAAGTTAGAACTTGGGCCTGTTCTGGCTTCTGGAACAATCCATTCATTCAACAAAGATTTGTTGAGCCTCTCCTTGTGTCAGGCACCAGGAGGAGCTACATGGGGTATAAATTAATATAAATCAGTATATGCTCTCATTATTTATAATCAGCGAAGGTGCAAACCACCTAGGAATGGGAGTCCTAGGTATGGATATCAGGTCAGGCAAGCACAGGATGCCCTCTGCGCTTACAGAAGGCTTGAGGGCATTGTGGACAGTTTCCTGGAGGATGTCGTGTTTAGGAGAGTCATGGAGAAGATTGGGGATTTCCAGAAAAGACTGGAGATGTGGGGCAGTGGGAGTGTGGGCAAGATTGTTCTAGGAAGAGGAAGCCACCTATGACAATGTCTGGTGACAGGGATGGAGAGGCTGCTTTTATGCAGGTTTCACAATGAAACTTAGTATTTCTCTTTGCATCACTGATTTTCTTTGAAATGACATTTTCTGCAGTTTTTCACCCTTTTTAGATCTGGGGGAGAAGTTCTAGATGCCTATGCTTTCTTTTTGTTTCATATACTTTAGATTCTTTACAGGTTTTTCATCACCAAAAGTTCCTAGTACATCTCTTTCTTTGTGTCTTGCTGTGAAAGAGAAAGCTTGCAAGGTGAGCATATGCCTGGGTTCTGGGTCATCTCTTTCGGGTTCTGGAGGAACTATGGCTGGACACTTAATCATCTCAATTTCTGTGTTCTGTTAATGCTATTTAATAAATAAGTGAGATTGTCACCTTCTAAGAGCTTTTCTCTTTTCTTAAAAAACTTCATTCATGACCAGTGGTTTGTAAAGGACCAAACTCTGACCACCTCCCAACTCTAAACATCTTGAACTTTGATGGAAAAAAGAAGAATACATTTAAAAAGAGATTTATGAAATATTTGGCTTTACTTATATCACTGATACATTTAGCTTTTTTTATTCTCTTTATTATCCAGTTTGAAACCTTTTGTGCAAATTTTAATATTTTGAAAGTGGGACAGATTTCAGGACATCAATATGATTTTCCTGCTTAGTTACTTCGGCAATCTTATCTACTCAAATCTTTAGACATAAAAGGAAGACAAGGCTGAGGCGGGAGGATCCTGAGTTCAAAGCCAGCCTCAGCAATAGTGAGGTGCTAAGCAACTCAGTGAGACCCTGGCTCTAAGTAAAATGCAAAATACCGCTGGGGATGTGGCTCAGTGGTTGAATGCCCCTGAGTTCAATCCCTGGTATGTATAAATAAATAAATAAATCTAAAAAAGAAAAACAAGAAAGGAACAGACCCATACCTCTGCCACAGTGAAACTCTTCCTGTTTCCAGGATGAACAAAGCATTTGAACATACTCTTTCTCTGAATATTGAGGTCTTAATGAATGTTTCATAAAGTCAGAATTTCATAATTTATTTTCAAAAGTCCAAAGAGGAAAAAAAAATCTTACATGCAATGATTCATGTTTTAAGAGATCAATGAAAATATTGGATGATTTTGGAAATAATAGTAAAGTCCTAAATAATCGTTGAATGAGACTCATAGAGTAACCAAATTCACCTGGATGTGCTTATCTCTTGCAAGAAAATGTTAAGCATGATCCAAGTTTAAGAGATGAAATAAAGCATTATTTAAAGATGCTAGTTGAGGGTGGAGGTGGGATAGGGCCTTAAAGTGGAGTCAGAAAGCAGTGAGTCAGCCTCAGAATGTTAGAACAAGAAAGGGATGGTAGATGGCATTTTGTCATTTTAGGAGAGAGAAAACATTATTTATGGCTAAATACATTAAAATGCTTATTTGACATGCAACCATTGATAGAATCAAATGAAAGCAAGCATATTTTGAATAAAGTATGCTCAGATTATCTGACAATTTTAATAAAGAGCTATAGGAAATCCAGTCGCCCAGAGAATGCTTGTCTGAAGTGCATCTTATTTTGAAAAAACTCAATAAGAGTTGACTGGAAATGTTTGTCACATGACAGACAGAAATGAGTTTCCTTTTCAGAGTGTTGAGACAAGCATGGAGGAAGGGACGGGACAGTGTGTGGCACTTTCTGACTCTTGAGTCTGGGTGAGTAGTGCCATAGCGATGGCCTGCTCAGGGTAAGTGCTTTCAATTAGATTTCAGAGCGTCATGCCTGCAAGCCACTTTTTCTTGGGTCTTGTAATTTGGGGTCCCTGGGATTGCTCTCTGAGGCATACCACTGGTCTTACAAGGCTCAATAATGTTAAGAAACCATTGACTCTATGGCACTGGTGTCCATGACAAAACTCAGTGTACACTCCTACCCACAGGACATGGCAGTTACTTCTCGTAAAATAGATGAGCATTAGAATCACCTGTGAAGTTTTTAAACATGTGAAATCTGGGCTTCACTTTGGACAAATTAGAATCTCAGGAATGAAGGCTCAACTTCAGCATTCATAAGTCTTCCCAAGCCATGGACGGCCATGTACTCTGCCTGTGTGCTATGAGATGCGTATATATCTCAGCTACTGAGGATCGTCTAGAAATATTTGTGAGAAAATGGTCTAAGTAGATATTAAATAGTTATGGGTAACCCGTATCCCAAAATTGGAACAAAATGACATGATGGTTATATTTTTGCATCCCACGCTTCATGCACCATCACTCTTGCTGGCAGAGAGGCCCATGGAAACTTGACTGTTAACATATTATTCCAGCTTGAGTCAAATGTTGGGGGAGGGAGGTCTCTCCTAAGCAGGGGACAGTTGAGAGAGTGGCTTCAGGAAAGCATTGGGGATGGTTGCTATTTTTCTCCAGGTGTTTGATCTGACTGACGGCCCCTGTCTGAACTTCCTAGTCATTTGCCATTTCATTAGCTGCCAGGTTTTCAATTTCTGCCTCTTGGAAGTTACACCGCTTTGAACAAGTCCCCACAGTAATTGAATTTGCCACAGAAATAGAACACTGGAAAATTTCATTTTCTTCTTCCCTGAATGAAGGCAGGCAAGCAGGCAGGGCATACACATATTCCTTCTGGGCTGCTCTCTTCTTCTTCCCCGGCTCTGTTTCTCCTCCCTTCCCCATGCATTCACTAATGCCTGCTCCCATCCAGCTCCCAAAGCAGGTATACAGTCACACAAAAAAGGCCTGCTTTCAAATCATCTCAGAGTGCATCAGCCTGTCACTTTGTAATTTTCTTCTAAATGCCTTCCACAAATAATGGTTTTCAAAATGAGCATTAACAGGCTTGATTACATGAAATTGTCCTTTTAATTTACACCAGGATTCTATTGATCACACAAGTGCAGATTAAAGTGTTCAATGAAGCCCGTGATGAGGTATTAACCAGCTAAGGGTCCTCCAGGGGCCGCCAGGGAGGCCAGGAATATGCTAGAAGTGTACAGTTATTTCCCCATAATGAAGTGGCACTATGCGAAGGCATGAATCGCTGGCAGGAAGAATAGATCGGAGATGATGAGCTCTTCAAAGTCATTTCTCCCTCACTCATTCAGACTCATGCCCAGATCCTCTTGCGATTCTTCTGCATTACTTGTCATGAAATGCCAGGATTTACTTAGCCAGCTGATGCAATTTTTATGACCTTATTGCTTTTTCACCATGGTAATAGTTTTGAATCAATTTATCAATCCAGCGGTGCCATCAGACATATTGCCCTGAAGATCAAGTCCGGGTCATTCCATCAATTCACTGCGGTTTACGAAGATAGAGAAAAAAGCCAGGCCGTGCGGGCTATCAACTTCAAATGGCTTAGTAAACATGCCTCAGCTGCTTTAACTGCTTCCCTTCTGACTCCGGACCTCTGTGCTGGACGAGACCACCCAGATCAACCCAATAGAAGCTGGATTTCAGTACACGCAGACCCAAAGCAAGGAGGCCCTGTGAGAGCAAGAAGCACCTCTGGAAAATTCCCAGGCAGAATAGTTGGGGCCCAACTTGGAAGTGTGGCTTGGTCTCACACAGAAAGTTGATTGGGGTATGCTACCCAAGTTCCAAAGCTTTGTCTCACCAGTCAGAGAACTTAGCAGATGGTAGGGGAAAAGGAGAGGAGGGAAAGGTGTGCTTCTTTTGTAATAGGTTTTGCAGCCGGGTTGGGATTCGTAATCCAATCCATCTTCTCTCTACAGGGGCTGCTGGTCAGTGATAATGGTTTCAAAAGATGAAAAACCTGTAAGTCATTTTTCATGGGATGAGGTGTCACAGAGGGCAGGACACAAAGAAAGAATAGCACACTTATTGGAAGAGATGATCTCTCAGGAAGAGAATGAACATTTCTTGCCCAAGGGAGAGAGGGGAAGGGGTGTGATAGGGTCAGTCTGACCATTGAGTTATATGGCTGGTGTTTGCACGGAAAGAACACTAGGTGTCTCTTGGGAATTCAGTTTAGTTATTGTGTTGGGTGTAGTCAGAGAATCCTATTAGTTATTTGTATATTTCTTGTACTTATGCATTATGTCAAAATTTGAAATTCTATACTCTAAATTCTGGTAATAAATTATTCGCAAAGAAAAAGTGACAATGGATTTAAATATTCTTTAAAAACGTATTGTTTGTGAGGCCTTAATGGAGATTAAATGCATACTATCAGCTTTGTGCTTAGCTGGGAAGCTGCTATATTCAGCATTTAAAATGAGATTTGTCAGATCCCAAGCGTATGTCGATTCTATAAAAGTTTAATGATCTACTTCCAGGTCTAGCAGCATTTAGGATTTATTTACAGTCTTTATTATAAAATTTGTCCAAAATATACACATTCCCTAAAGACTTGTGAGCTCAGAGGCAGAAACATAAATGCACCAATGTGAAATATAGCAAATGGTAAAAATCTCTGTTTGCTAGCGTTTTTTTCCCTCTTTAATCTTTTTTTTTCTTTCCATTTTACTTTTCCTCTGTATTTTGGTAAATACTGAAGAAGGCAAGAGAGGCTCTGTGGTTCCCAGGGAACATTTTAGGGGTGGCTGTTGAAGAGGTTAAATATCAAAGGCAAGGGTGTTCAGTGTGAGATCCTCTTCCCTCCACTCTTCTGGATGTTTAGCCAAGTTGGAAATCAGAATAAGAAACTAGGAACCATGAAATCAAGAAACATGTGGGAAGACGTGTAGGCGATTATCGAGGGCAATTCCTTTGTTTTCCAGATGAGAAGACAGCAACATTCTATTAGAAATTTAGAGTTGGATGGTTGTATATGATCTTCTGATTACAAAACTCAAAAGACTCGGAACACTCTGCTATTTAGCCCTTGTGCTGTAGATGCATAAATGTCTCTGACCTCAAAATTCCTTGACTCCCTCAAGTCCAGTCATGGTTGTATACACTTCCGTCCTCCCAACATGACATTTTATAACTCACTATCAATTAAGTTGGGGAATATCAAACACTAAAGTGTCTCCAAAGGACCTGGGAAGCTTATGAGAAGCACAGACTGCTAGACTCACACCCTAGAGATTCTTCTTTGAGTCCGGAGAGGGGTTCCATAATCTGAATTTTTAACAAGCGCTCCAGCTAAGGTCAGTGCATGAGTTCCAGGAGTTCTCATGTCTTTAAATGCTGACATCACCACTTAACTCATTATATGATCTCAAGAAGTGACTAGATGACTTTAAGCCTCAAACACTTATGTACAATGGGCCTATGAGTACCTGTCTCCCAGGATTGCTATGGCAATTTATTTGTGAATTATATGAAAAGTTCATAGAAGGAATTTCCAAAGGGGATGTTCTTACTTCTCTGTGCCCATAATTTAGGTCAACATCAAATACTATGGGACAATTAATTATCCTCACATCCACACTTGAATTAAATGTAAAATGATCAAACAAAATCTCTTTAAGATGAATCAGTAGGATTTTCATTTAATAAGTGTTCCTTTGTGGAGTAAGTATAGGTAATTGTGAAATGACCACACACACACTCTCTCTCTTAACATAGCAATGACTTCTTAATATAGCAGAATTTTATAATAAATGACACATTTATGGACCTAAGTCCCAGTGGGGGACTGAAATAGGGGATCCTAACCTATCAGCTCAGCCACAAGTTCATCCCTCTTGATTCAATCCCGTTTAGGTTTTCTTCTTCTTCTTCTTCTTCTTCTTCTTCTTCTTCTTCTTCTTTTTTTTTTCTTATACTGGGGATTGAACTCAGGGGCACTCCATCACTGAGCCACATCCCCAGCCCTATACTGTATTTTATTTAGAGACAGGGTCTCACTGAGTTGCTTAGCACCTTGCTTTGAACTTGTGATCCTCCTGCCTCAGACTCCCAAACTGCTAGGATTACAGGCATGAGCCACCACACCCAGCTGAATCCCGTTTATTCTTACACTAAAAAATACCAAATATTCACACTCTTATTGGGACCTCATCCCTTCTTCTCAACAACTAATGGATAGGATTTCCTCCTCACCTTCCTCCCAGAACTTTTTGGCTGGCTAACATTTGTGTAACCCAGTGACATGCACATAGAATTTTGTACCCAATGACTGTGACTTATTTGTGTGGTACTTTTAAAAAAAATATTCTTTTCGTTTTTGATAGACCTTTAATTATTTATACATGGTGCTGAGAATTGAACCCAGTGCCTCACATGTGCCAGGCAAGTATGCTACTGCTGAGCCCCAGCTTCTGCCTTGTGTGGTACTTCTGAACTGTGAAATTACACATTGATAACTGGAAATATTTGGTAGTTGGCAGAGGATTGAAGGTGAATACAACAGACTCACAGAATGCATGTTGAAGAAAATTAACTGCTTGACATACCAGGGAGGTGAGGGGTAAGTATCTGGGTAAGAATAATGATGATAAAAATAAAGGAGAGGGCTGGGGATAGAGCTCAGTTGGTAGAGTGCTTGTCTCACATGCACAAGCCCTGGGTTCAGTCCTCAGTACCACAATAAATAAATAAATAAATAAATAAATAAATAAAAAGGAGAAAGAAATTGAAGAATCATTACAAAGAAGGGATAGAAATTCATGGTGGTGACAGGAAGAAAGGAGAGGATGCAAGAGATGCCCAGGTTTTAGAGAAGAGTTTTAGAATAATAGGAATAGTGAAGGAGGGAAAGTTAGACTTGAACAGACAATGATGGCTTTACTCTTGTGTTAATCAGTTTTCTGTTGCTGTAACAAAATACTTGAAACAGGGTAATTATAAAGAGAAAAGGTTTAGTTAGCTGTCTGTTTTGAAGTATGATTGTCTACAACTGAATGCCTTCATCTGCCTGGCCTCTGGTGATGGCTCCCTTGGCTGTGTTAAAACATAGCTGATGGCATCATGGCAGGAGCATGATTCCATGGTGAAGCAGGACACTGAGACTAGGGAGGGGCCTGTCTTGCTCTTTTACAAACAGCCCTCTCTTACAGGAAATAACTCACTTTGAAACCAGCATTAATCCTTCTAGGGCAGTGTCCCTAGTGACCTGTCCACTTCACACTGGACCCATCTCCTAAAGTTTCCACCACCTCTTAATACTGCCACCCTGAAACCCATTTTCCAACACATGGACCTTTGAGGGAGACACTCACATCATGTCAATTCAGAAAATCTTTAAAAAGTTTCATTTTATTACCAAAAGTTACATTCTTAAGGATTTACCCCAGTGGAATTGTTTATTAGGCAGATGTGGACAATGAAAAGCTCTAGAGTGAAGTTTGTAGGTGTGAGAACAGATGGGATTTTAGGGGGGGCTGGGTTAATACTGGGAATTAATACCACTGAGCCATATCCCCAGCACTTTTTTTTTTCTTTTTGAGACAAGGTCTCACTATGTAGCCTAAGCTGGCCTCGAACTTGTGATCCTCCTGCCTCAGCCTCCTGAATTGTTGGGATTACAGAGATGGGATCTTTGAAAGGCAGTGACAAGAAGACGTTGGGCTTTAGAGGAAGGGCAGGACCACAGTGGGAGATATGAATGGTCAGAGAAGGAGGAGAGCCAGGAATGGACCAGTGGAGTGCTGAAGTGTGGGGTCAGAGTGAAACAAAAAGACATGAGTAGAAGTCTACTCGGTGGAGCTCCATCTAATGTGTCTTCTTACACACCACAGGCCTGTGGCCCTGTTCACAGGTTGAATGACAAACACTCATATTTCCTCCCTTCTCCTTCTGTCCACTTCTGAAGTTACTGCTTCTGAAGCCCAATTTGGAACTGTTGGCCTCCTAGGGTAAGAGAAGAATCTAGAGAAGAGCGAGACAGGAGTGATGGTGAGACAGAACTGATGGCATTAGGAAACTTCACTGACCTCCTGATGTCCCTGTCACCATTCAGGAACATGTAATAGAACCTGAAAATTCGACCTTGGCCTCCATTACCGTGGTGCTTAAATAACATTTTGCTTTGTTTCTTATGTTCTTATCTTTTTTTGGGCAGTGCTCAGGATTGAACCCAGGGCCTTGTGCATGCAAGGCAAGGACTCTACCAACTAAGCTATATCCCCAGCCCTTAGAAAAACATCTTTATAGATCCAAGTACTCCTCTTTGTTGTTGTCTAAATCTTTGCCTGTATTCATCTTCATTTCACATCACTGAGTAAGATGAGTAACAAAATCTCTGAACTACATAGACCTTACAATAAGGCCAAAGGAATAATTTGAGAAATATAAATTGCTCAGAGAAACAAGGAGAAAAATATAGACTGAGGTAGGTTTAAAGAATCTTATGACTGCTGGACCGGAGACCTAGAAGTTCTTTTTCCAACTTCTTTTGTGTGTTGTCCTTTTTTAAACCTCTCAAAGTGAATCCTGCTCTGGATGTTTATGGTCTGGTAGTAGAGTTCCAGAAGAGATGTCCCAAGATGTGCATGCATACTATTGAAAACCTTTATATCAGGCTTTAAAAATTAAACGTTATGTTGAGCCTTGTGGACATATACCATTTATCTCAAAGTTAGGGAAGGCACTTATGAAGACCTAAGAATAATACTATAAGCTGACTTCTATTGAGTCTAGTAGTCCTTTTATATCTGTGGGGAATTGGTTCCAGGCCCCCCTGCAGACACCAAAATCTAAGAATGCTCAAGTCCCCTTATATAAAATGGCATAGAATTTTCAAATGACCTATGTACATCCTACTGTATACTTTAAAGTGTCTCTAGATCACTTCTAACACCTAATGCAATGTACATTTTATGTAAATAGTTTTAATACTGTATTGTTTAGAGAATAATAGCAAAAAAAGTCTGTACATGTTTAGTACAGATGCTGCTTTTCTTTACAAATTATATATATATATATATGAGTTGTAGGTGGACACAGTACCTTTATTTTATTTTTATGTGGTGTGAGGATCAAACCCAGTGCCTCTCTTGTGCTAGGTGAACACTCTACCACTGAGCCACAAACCCAGCCCTTTACAAATATTTTTGAGCTGAGGTTGATTCATTTGCAGATGTAGAACCCGTGGATATGGAGGGCTAACTGTATTTATTATGTGCCAGGTGTTGTGGTAAGCTTTTTAAAATTTTTTTGTTTGTTTTTGTAGAGGGACACAATATCTTTGTTTATTATTATTATTTTTTTATGGGGTGCTGAGGATTGAACCAGTGCCTCCCATATGCCTCCCTATGCAAGCACTCTGCCACTGAGCTACAGCCCCAGCCCATGGTCAGCTTTTTATAGAACTGTTTTCTATGGACTAATTATTATTCCCATTTTGCATGTGGTAAAACTGAAACCTAGAGTTTAAGTGACATTTCTGTTTAAGTCAGCTTTCCATCACTGTGAACAAAAGACCTTACAAAAGCAACATAGAGGAAAAAAGGTTTATTTTGGCTCATGGTTTCACAGTTCTCAGTCCATAGATGTCTGACTCCATAACTCTGAGCCCAAGGTGAGCCATAACATCATGGTGGGAGGGCAAGGCAGAGGAAAGCAGCTCAGGACATAGCAATCAGGAGTGAAAGAGCTCTGCCATCAGGGACAAAATAGAAAACTGCAAAGGCACACCCCCAGTGACCTTCCACCTCCAGTCACACTCTACTTGCCTATAGTTACGACCCAGTTAATCCAGAGAAGGGAATTAATCCACTGATCAGTTAACACCTCTCATCATGTAACCATTTACATATAACCATGTCTTGCATTGTCTCACACATAAGCTTTTGGGGGACACCTCAAATCTGAACCACAAATATGTTCAAAGTCAGACAGCAGTAAATTAGTGGATACAGGATTTGAATTCACTTCTGCCTGATTTCATAGTCTTTATTTCAAACCTTAACTTCTCTCTGAAAAAAAAAAAACTCTAGAGGGAAGTGGAAAAGCAGAAGAAAACCATATGTGGACAGATCATTCTAAGGGCCATAGAACTGAAATTGTTTGTTACCCAATTTCAACCAGCCATGAAATCCTGGATTACCTAGAAAGCTTACATCTGCAAAGAGTAAACTTGCCTTTCTTAGATTAGTGTGCCTTTTCACCATGGTGAGCTCAAAAGTAATAGATTTTCCAGTCACGATGCTTGCAATTTGGCTGGAGGATGTGAATGGTCCTTCCTGGACTACAAGCTCAACAGCTGTTCACATTTACACAGTAGGTTAAAATTTATATTTAAAAAATAGTGGCTCATAAAGAAAGAATATGGAACAATGACAAGTGCAAAAAAAGGAATAATTATATTCATGAAAAATGAACTGGTGAGTGATACATTATTTTTTTTAAGCAAAACGTGTTGCTGCATTAAAAAATGGTGTCTCTAATTAATTCTGCCTTACATTAAAAGAATAAGGTCATCCATACCCAAAATTGTTGAATAAAGCAAAAATGTGTGAAAGATATACTCTCTGATGTTACTCATAATGAAGAAGGGTTATCTGCTGGTCAATATACCACCATTATTTCTTAGTTAGAGGTATTATGGTTGAAAATAGACAATGGTTATAATAACCTAATGTGATTGTCATGTAAAATATACTTTATGGGAGAGAAATTATCCAATCATAAACCAGCGTTGCTTCAAGAGAGCAAAAGCAGTCACTTCAACAAAGAATTTTTAGCTCAAGCCGAAGGGCCACCCAGGCTCATTGATTTTTACCTATAAACAGATTCATATGTGTGTATTGTTTTAGGGTTTACAAAAGACTTTCACATACATTCTAGTCCTAACAAACGCCCCATTCATTAGGTGAGAAAATTAAGGACAGAGAAGATAAACAAGATTTAGGTACAGTTCATCAACCAAGATTTTCTGCCACTAAATCCTCTCCTGTCTCTACAGTAGTTTCTTTGTAGAAACATTTGGGGTTCTTTTCAATGAATTGTGTTGACAGGCACCTTGTATAAGTTGTATAAGGAAACAGATTTGAAGATAGGTAAGAGTAACCTCACTTCATGCTCTTTGGAGTTAGGGAAGGCTAAAAAATTGTGTCCCTGTGAACTGATTGTTTTGGTTTAGATTTGAGGTGTTCCCCCAAAGCTCACGTGTGAATAATGCAAGAATTTTCAGAGGTGAAATGATTATAGTATTGGAAGTGTAACTAATCAGTGAATTAATTCACTGATGTGGGTTAACTGGGTGGTAACTGTAGGAAGGTAGGGTTGGCTGGAGGAGGTAGGTTGCTGGGGAGGGCAATGTATCTTTGGGGTTTGTATTTTGTGCCCATAAGCAGAGCTATCTCTGCTTCCTGATGTCATATCCTGAACGGCTCTCCTCCACCTCACTCTTCTGCCATGATATCCTTCCTCACCTTGGGATCATAGCAATGGAGTGGACCATCTACAGACTGAGACCTCTGAAACTGTGAGCCAAATAAATTTTTCTTTCTCTAAAAAATTCTTGCCAAGTCTTTTGGTCACAGCAATGAAAAAACAGGCTAGAACACTGATAGTTGTACAATAACTTTAAAGTTTTTCTTTAGAGGAAAGGCTGAGCTGAGAGCACACAAGGAAAGACAGAGAGGATCACTGGTATCTTGTCTAGCCATGATGGGGCTGCTCACCCAGTTTCATGACTTCAGAAGGAAGCGTAGCACTCTGGCATCCTGACAACAGCCTTTGGTCTTTGGAGGTTGAAACAGTGTTCTTTTTGATCATAAAAATATTCTTCCTGAGGAATCTTCTGGTAAATTCATGATTTTCTTTTTGTTCTATCTCTACTGATTTTTTGATACCCCAGTAATAATTTAATGCCCTTCATAGACTGTTTCCCTGGACAATTGCCACTCTAGTATACTCTTTAGTTGAGCATTGGATTTGATAGAGAATTTTCCCATTTTGTTGTTGTTTTCAAATGAAAATAATTAGCCAAAAAGTATTTATTTATGCTTACCATAGGTATAGGACTTTCCTAGGGTACCAAAAATATTCTTATTCTCAAGGAGCTTAGAAGTTAGGGAAGATCAAATTGATATATATGAAACTATTGGGTGATATTTTAATAGTGAACCATACATTACTGAGTTCAATGTCTAGAGAAGGAGATGATATTTAAATCAGGCTTTGGGATGTAGCTGGAATCTTGCAAAACGGTAAGGGGAGGGAGGGGGAAGGAACAACTTTCCATGTAAGAGGAATAAAAGCAGAATTGTGTGAATTGAAATGAATATTGTATATTCAAGGCACAGCAAAGAGGGAGCTTGGAAGACAGGTATTGAAGAGAGTGGGAAATAAAGAACAACCAGGTCATAATCAAACTTGAAGTCCAAGAATGGGGAATTTGATTTGATGTAAGAGAGATCCATCATAGATGACTTGATAGGGACGCAGAATTACTTTAGGATGATCTGGTCTGGTATCATTTATGGTTGGGAATGAGATGGGAGTGACTTGGGTTGACAGTTGGGGTGTAGAGGCCTGGGGAACATAAGAGAGGAGGCTACCACAGGAATCTCCACGTAGACCAGTGAAACTAGTGATGGGAAGCAGGAAGGGAGGGGGAAAAGCCATCATTGCAGGCTTGTCAAAGGCAAATTGGGAAACATGGAAACAAAGGAGTTGAGAGAGAGAGAGAGAGAGAGAGAGAGAGAGAGAGAAACTGGGAGGAAACGGTAGAAATGGAAGTACTGAGACTTGTGGAGGAAAGCATTATGTTGAGTTTTAGAAAGCATGCCATGTAAGGTCTGCTGCAAATGCCTTCTTTAAAAAGCATTATTAACCTTTTAAAGTCAATCATTTTCAACAAAATAGTTTTTAAACCATCTTACTTCTGGTTCTCATTGCTCTTTTAGTACAACACTATTATAAAATATAAAATCAAAAACCTTGTCTTAGTTTTTTAATGCCTAGTACTGATCATGGTACTTGGTATCTTGTAAGCATTTAATAAGGGATTGTGAATGAATGATTGAGGTAGGACAGTGTGGTGTTCAGATCACAGATAGAGGAATCTTCATGAATAGGACTAAAATTATATTTCTGCAAGCAATCTTTGGAAATCATTGTCTAGTTCAAATTCTTCCTATTGCAGGGGAGAAAACTGAGTTAATATGATCCAACATTTTGTAACATTCTTGAAAGTTGGTAATGCAGCCTGTTTAAAGACTTTTAATAAAGGGGCATTTTCCTAAGTTTTTGGACAGGTTAGTGGTTACAAACTTCTTACTGTGTGGAGCCCAAAGATGCCTTGCTAGCTACTCATTGCTAATAGAAATGTGCAGTGGCAAACAGATCAGCTCTCCCCTTTTTGCTTAGACACAGCTGTCATGAACTCTCAACACCTACATTTTCCCCCATAAATACAATATTCTTCATTCTTGTAACTTTTCTTCGTGCTTACTGCTTTTGAGATTCCAGTCACCTTGGTTGTTCTCCTCTATATAAATTCTGAGCTCCTGATATCTTCTTTTCATCTGGCAATGTTAAATGCAGTACTTTTGGTCTGGGTTTGGCCATTAGTAATCAGTGAAACTATAAACTTCTCTTTATGAACACATTATTTTTTCTTAATACATCCTAATGCTTTATTAACATTTTTTGTTAACTCATATTGAGCTCATAGTCAATAAGACTTTTGACTCTTTTTCTCTTTTTGTGCTAAGATCTGTACAGTTGTTTTTCATTATTGGATTTCATCTAATTAATTTTGCTTATTATTCTAGCTGGATGTAGTGATTTGGAAACTTAACTCTTAACATTCAACATCCTTTATATTCTCTGTAACTTCTATCTTTGAGCCTTTGAAAACTCGATATGCATAACATATGTAACTCTGTATAAATTTTTGATGAAAATATTAATATGACAGTATCAAGACTAATGTTCATTTTTGAGAACTATCATAGTGCCCAAGTAAATATTTGATCTATAAAAAATACTTTTGAATAAATAGATAAACAAATGAATTGTGGAGATTTTTATCCCAGTTGACTATAGTCAACTAATCTAGACCTTTATGATAATGTCATTTTACAAGGCATAAACTGTGGGCAATTAATTAATAGTCATTATTCCTCTATACTTTCTGCAAAGGTAGAATGAATGATTTGTCCAATGTATTGGCTTAACCAAAATAATCTCTTTAAAACTTAATTTATTTTTAATTGTTCTTTTTAGATATATATTTTAGTAGAGTGTATATTGACGTATTGTACATGCATGGAATATAACTTCCCATTCTTGTGCTGTACATGATGTGGAGTTATACTGGTTGTGTGTTCAAATATGAACACAGGAAAGTTATGTCCAATTTATTCTACTATCTTTCCTATTCCCATCTCCCCTCCCTTCCCTTCATTCCCCTTTGTCTAATCTAATGAACTCAAAATAATCTTTTTGTAGTAGATCTTCCAAGAGACATTGGTTCCAAGAGAGAGACAAAAAAGAGAGAGTACAGGACCAAAAGTGTTTGGGAGACTCTATATTATGTTCTCCGAAAAGATGCAACACACATTATCTTATTAAAGAGCCCAAGAAAATCTATAAAATAAATAAGCTTACCTTTGTTAAAATCAGAACCTTCCATTCTTATTTGACATATATTTTTTTTGTTCTTATAATAACTGTTAATACCTGGGAGAATTAGTGTTCCATGGAACAGATTTTGGAAGATGCAAATGTACAAGCTCTTTTCAATTACAATGAAAATGAGATTTGCCTGGAATGGTATGTTACTCACAAATTTGTGTTGACTCTTAATCACCAGTTTCCTCTTCATGTGCTCTCAAATTGGTGCTGCAAACAAGCAGAATACTATGTTTTACAATTTGGCTAGTGTTGATATCAAGCTCATAGACATTATAGGTTGAGTTTTAGCCCTGGATTCATATCAGGATTCCCTGTGAAGATTTTAAAGAAACCTAGATGTCTGCAAGTCAGCCTTAAATTTCATGGTTCCAAAGAGGTGGGTGGGGCCAGAGATGGACAGAGTTGCTAACTTTGGGGCTTTGGTTTCTGCTGCTCTTTTCTTGTTGAAAGTACCTCAAAAAATGACTTTCAGAGACTTGAACACATTTAGGACAAAGCTCTCTTTTGTTCTCCCCATTTGTCTTGGTCTTCAATTCTCTCATGCCAATATTTGCTCTATCCTCTTCAATCAATTCTCCTTGACATACAAGATAAAAGCAAAATAAAATGTGAGTAACTGGGCTTTCTCTTTGTTGTCTGTCAATATTATCACATGGATCCAAGAATCATATCTGTGCCTTCCAAAACTAAAACAGCCCCTGTTTTTTATTAATTTATTTTTATTCTAATTTGCAATATGACAACAGAAGGCACTACAATCACTACAATTCATATTACACATATAAAGCACAATTTTTCATATATCTTATTGTATATAAAGTATATTCACACCACTCATGTCTTCATATATGTACTTAGGGTAATAATGTCCATCTCATTCCACCATTGTTTTTTACCCCATCCCTCCTCCCTTCCCCTCCCACCCCTTTACCCTATCTAGAGTTCTTCTAATCCTCCCATGCTCCCCCTCCCAACCCCACTATGAATCAGCCTCCTTATATCAGAGAAAACATTCGGCCTTTGGTTTTTTGGGAATGGCAAACTTTCACTTAGCAGTATATTCTCCAACTCCATCCATTTACCTGCAAATGCCATGATTTTATTCTCTTTTATTGCTGAGTAATATTCCACTGTGTATATATACACCACATTTTATTTATTCAACTACTGAGGGGCATCTAGTTTGGTTCCACAGTTTAGCTATTGTGTATTGTGTTGCTATAAACATTGATGTGGCTGTGTCCCTGTAGTATGCTGTTTTTAAGTCCTTTGGATATAGACCAAGGAGTGGGATAGCTGGGTCAAATGGTGGTTCCATTTCCAGCTTTCCAAGGAATCTCCATACTGCTTTCCATATTGGCTGCACCAACTTGTAGTCCCACCAGCAATGTAATGAGTGTGCCTTTCCTCCCACATCCTAGCCAACACTTCTTGTTGTTTATGTTCTTAGTAGCTGCCATTCTGACTGGAGTGAGATGAAATCTTAGAGTAGTTTTGATTTGCATTTCTCTAATTGCTAGAGATGTTGAACATTTTACATATATCTGTTGATTGATTGTATATCCTCTTCTGAGAAGTGTCTGTTCAGTTCCTTGGCCCATTTATTGATTGGGCTATTTTTTTTTTTTTGGTGTTTAGCTTTTTGAGTTCTTCATATACCCTAGAGATTAGTGTTCTATCTGATGTAAGAGTGGTAAAAATTTGCTCCCAAGATTTAGGCTCTCTATTTACCTCACAGATTGTTTCTTTTGATGAGAAGAAGCATTTTAGTTTGAATCCATCCCATTAATTGATTGTTCATTTTAATTCTTGCACCACAGGAGTCTTATTAAGGAAGTTGGGGCCTAATCTGACATGATGGAGATTTGGGCCTACTTTTTCTTCTAATAGGCAGAGTGTCTCTGGTTTAATTCCTGGTCCTTGATCTACTTGAGTTGAGTTTTGTGCATGGTGAGAGATAGGGGTTTAATTTCATTTTGTTGCACATGGATTTCCAGTTCCCCCAGCACCATTTGTTGAAGAGGCTATATTTTCTCTAATGTATGTTTTTGGTGACTTTGTCTAATATAAGATAACTGTCATTATGTAGGTTAGTCTTTGTGTGCTCTATTCTGTACCATTGGCTATCAGTCTGTTTTGGTGCCAATACCATGCTGTTTTTGTTACTATTGCTCTGTAGTATAGTTTAAGGTCTGGTATAGTGATGCCACCTGCTTCACTCTTTTTTTTTTTCTTCAGAGAGAATATTTGGTCTTTATTTTTGGGGGATTAGCTTACTTCACTTAGCATGATATTCTCCAACCCCATTCATTCTTCTTGCTAAGGATTGCTTTAGCTATTCTGGGTTTCTTATTTTTCCAGATGAATTTCATAACAGCTTTTTCTATTTCTATGAGAAATGTCATTGGGATTTTGATTGGAATTGCATTAAATCTGTATAGTGCTTTTGGTAGTATGGTCATTTTGACAATATTAATTCTGCCTATCCAACAACAAGGGAGATCTTTCCATCTTCTAAGGTCTTCTTTAATTTCTTTCTTTAGTGTTCTGTAGTTTTCATTGAGAGGTCTTTCACCTCTTTGGTTAGGTTGATTCCCAAGTATTTTGGTTTTTTTGAGGCTAGTGTAAATGGGGTAGTTTTCCTCATTTCCCTTTCAGAGAATTTGTCACTGATATATAGAGATGCCTCTGATTTATGGGTATTGATTTTGTATGCTGCTACTTTGCTGAATTCATTTACTAGTTCTAGAATTTTTCTGGTGGATTTTTTTTTTTTGGTCTTCTAGGTATACAATCCTATCATCAGCAAATAGTACTAATTTGAGTTCTTCTTTTCCTAATGTATCCCTTTAATTTGTTTCATCTAATTGCTCTGGCCAGTGTTTCAAGAAAAATACATTAAATATAAATAGTGAAAGAGGGCATTCCTGTCTTGTTCCAGTTTTTAGAGGGAATGCTTTTAATTTTTCTCCATTTAGAATGATGTTGGCCTGGGGCTTAGCATAGATAGCTTTTACAATATTGAGATATGTTCTTGTTATT
Organism: Marmota marmota marmota; assembly: GCF_001458135.2. Classification (NCBI taxonomy): domain Eukaryota; kingdom Metazoa; phylum Chordata; class Mammalia; order Rodentia; family Sciuridae; genus Marmota; species Marmota marmota. Next base: position 2,337,802 of record NW_026000119.1, on the reverse strand, counting down.
CCTAGTTTTTCTAGTGTCTTGAACATGTATGGGTGCTCTATTTTGTCGAATACTCTTTCTGCCTCAATTAAGATGATCATATGATTCTTATTAAGTCTATTGATGTGATGACTTACATTTTTTGATTTTTGTATGTTCATTCCTGGGATGAACCCCCCTCGATTATGGTGCACTATCTTTTTGATATGTTTTTGTACTCGATTTGCCAGAATTTTATTGAGAATTTTTGCATCTATGTTCATTAGAGATATTGGTCTGAAGTTTTCTTTCTTTGATGTGTGTTTGCCTGGTTACGGAATCAGGATGATATTGGCCTCATAAAATGAGTTTGGAAGGGCTTGCTCTTTTTCTATTTCACAAAATAATTTGTAGAGTATAGGTATTAGTTCTTTTTTATAAGTCTTATAGAGCTCAGCTGTGTATCCATCTGATCCTGGGCTTTTCTTTGTTGGTAGGCTTCTCGTGGTATCTTCTATTTCCTTGCTTAAAATTTATCTGTCTAAATTGTATATCATCCAGATTCAATTTGGGCAAATCATATGCCTCTAGACAATTGTTGGTGCCTTCAATATTCTCCATTTTATTAAAGTACAAGTTTTCAAAATAATTTCTAATTATCTTCTCTATTTTTTGTAGTGTCTGATGTGCTATTTCCTTTTTCATCATGTATGTTAGTGATTTGAGTTTTCTCTCTCCTTCTCTTTGTTAGCATGTCTAAGGGTTTTTCAATTTTATTTATTTTTTAAAAGAGCCAACTTTTTTTTTCTGTCAATTTTTTCAATTGTTTGTTTTGTTTCAATTTCATTGATTTCAGCTCTGATTTTAATTATTTCCTGTCTTCTACTACTTTGGGGGTTGATTTGTTCTTCTTTTTCTAGGGTTTTGAGTTGTAATGTTAGGTCATTTGTTTGTTGACTTTTTCTTCTTTTTAGGAATGAACTCCATGCAGTGACCTTTTCTTAGTACTGCCTTCATAGTGTCCCAGAGATTTTGATATGTTTTGTCAGTGTTCAAATTTACCTCTAAGAATTTTTAAATCTCCTTCTTGATGTCTTTTACAACCTATTGTTCATTCAGTAGCATATTATTTAGTCTCCAGGTGTTGGAGCAGTTTTTTTTTTAAATTTATCATTAATTTCTAATTTCATTCCATTGTGATCTGATAGAATTCAGGGTAGTATCTCTGCTTTTTTGTATTTGTTAAGAGTTGCTTTGTGGCATTATATATGGTCTATTTTAGAGAAGGATCCATGAGCTGCTGAGAAGAAAGTGTATTTGCTCATTGAAGGATGAAATATTCTATATATGTCAGTTAAGTCCAAGTTATTGATTGTATTATTGAGTTCTATCGTTTCTTTGTCCAGTTTTTGTTTGGAAGATCTATCCAGTGGTGAAAGAGGTGTGTTAAAGTCACCCAGAATTATTTTGTTGTGGTCAATTTGAGTCTTGAACTTGAGAAGAGTTTGTTTGATGAACTTAGATGCTCCATTGTTTGGGGCATACATATTTATAATTGTTATGTCTTGTTGGTGTATGGTGCTTTTGTGCAGTATGAAATGTCTTTCTTTGTCCCTTTTGATTAACTTTAGCTTAAAGTCTACTTTATTTGATATGAGGATGGAAACCCCTGCTTGCTTCTGAAGTCCATGTGTATAACTTTTCCCAACCTTTCACCTTCAGTCTTTGGATGTCTTTTCCTATGAGATGAGTCTCTTGGAGGCAGCATATTGTTGGGTTGTTAGGTCTTTTTTTTATTATTGCTATCCTATGTCTTTTGATTGGTGAGTTTAGGCCATTAACATTCAGGGTTATTATTGAGACATGATTTGTATTTTCAGCCATTTTTGTTATTTAACTTGAGTTGGTTTCTCCTTTGATTAGCTTTTCCTTTATTGTAATACCTCCCTCTGTTGATTTTCATTGTTGTTTTTCATTTCCTCTTCATAGAATATTTTGCCAAAGATGTTCTGTAGTGCATGTTTTATAGCTGTAAATTCTTTTAACTTTTGTTTATCATGGAAGGTTTTTATTTCATCTTCAAATCTAAAGCTTAATTTTGCTGGGTACAAAATTCTTGGTTGGCATCCATTTTCTTTCAGAGCTTAATGTATGTTGTTCCAGGATCTTCTAGCTTTCAGGATCTGAATTGAAAAATCTGCACATAACCTAATTGTTTTTCCTCTATATGTAATCTGATCCCTTTCTCTTGTGGCTTTTAATATTCTCTCCTTATTCTGTATGTTAGGAATTTTCATTATAATGTGCCTTGGTGTGAATCTGTTGTGATTTTGTACATTTGGTGTCCTGTAAGTCTCTTGAATTTGATTTTTCAATTCATTCTTCATGTTTGGAAATTTTTCTAAAATTATTTTATTGAACAGACTGTTCATTTCTTTGGTTTGGAACTCTATGCCTTCCTCTATCCCAATAACTCTTAAATTTGGTCTTTTTATGCTGTCCCATATTTCTTGAATGTTCTGCTCATGGTTTCTTACATTATCACTTTGTGGCTACATTCTTTTCAAGATTATATATTTTGTCTTCATTGTCTGAGGTCCTGTCTTCCAAGTGGTCTAATCTGTTGGTGATGCTTTCAAATGAACTTTTAATTTGGTTTATTGTTTTTTTCATTTCAAGGATTTGTATTGGTTTTTCTTTAGATCCTCTATCTCCCTATTGAAGTAATCTTTTGCTTCCTGTATTTGCTTATGTAGCTCTTTGTCGAAATTATCGTTTGCTGCCTGTATTTGCTCTCTTATATAATCTTTCAATTCACAGAACATTTTAATTATGTACATTCTGGACTTATTCTCTGTCATTTCATCTGCTATGTTGGCCATGGATTCTAATAATGTGGATTCTTGATTTCTAGGGGGAACTTTCTTCCCTTGTCTTTTCATGTTGCTCCTGTATCTGCCTTTCTAGCTCTGTGGATTCGAGGTATTACTGTTTTTACCCTATAGGCTTAGAGTGCCTCTGTAGGGTTCCAAAACCTCTCTTTGAGGGAAAGGACAATATTAACAGGTGCCAATATAAACAAAATACCAACTAAAACAAATAGTCTTTATTAAGACATTTATAGTTTTGCCACAATGTACAGAAATGGTGAATTCAATTATCTACAATATATGCAGTAGGTTTGTAAAAGTGTTTACAGTTTCTGATGGTGTACCAAGAACTGGGGGTAAGATGTCGGAAGATATGCTGAAGAGGTAGGAGGTGAGGATATAGAGTTATTACATCTTAGGAAGTGTGAAATAGAAATCTAAAGAAGAAGGTTAGTAGCAGAATAGAGAGGTAGTAATTTTGGGTAGACAAGAGGGAAGACAGTAGAGTACATAAAACAAATATACATATAAAACAAACACACATATAAATTAAAAAAGTAAAGAAATGTTAAAATAGTAAAATTTGGAGAGAGGAAAAAAGAGAAAAAAAGAGAAAAAAGAATATACAGCACAACTGTAATATACTATTCAGTCATCTCAGTCCTCAATATCTTAATTCATGCAAAGTACTTGGTTTCACATATGTTGGGGATGTGAGGGTGGTAGAATAAAGAGGGAGGAAAAAAATCTCAAAGGAAGAAACCAGGATTGTTTTGGTTGGAGGTCAGTATCTTTCCTGCTTCCCTTCTCATCCAATAGGTGGGGTTGTCTGTTTTTAGTTGGTATCTCCATCCTCAGAATGGTGGGGGTTACCAGGATATGTGGGTTGGTCTTGGGTGCAGGGCACCTGGAATTGGGTATGGCACTTGTTGGTCCCATTGGGAGACTGTACCTCAAGGATCTCCTTTGGGGTCTGCTCCTGTGATGTGGGAGCCTGGTCAAACTCCTCATCTTGCCTATAGATCTCCCAGTTCCTAACTCTAAATCAGTCTCAAAAGTGTATCTCCCTCACCCTCTCCCTTTCTACTTTCTAACCAAGAACCTTTCTTTCTGGGGGTCTTGTATTGCACTCTGGTGGCTGTGTACCTGATGCAGAGGGCTGTTTTGTACTGGGCAGTCACTCTGCTGAGTTAGCGGTTGCTGGGGATTGTGGGGAACTAGAAAACTATGGGTACCTGGCTATCTGGTGTTCCAAACTGGTAGTTGCCCCAACTAAAGATGGTGATGGAGGTGACCCAAGATGGAGATAGCTGCTTTTAGCGATGCGGTGTCAGTTCCTGTGGGGAGAGCTGGGTGATGGTGTTGTGCCATCAATTCAGAGATGAGCTCTGTGGTATGCAGCATGTGGCTGTCAGCTTTCTTCAGAACCTGTGATATCTCCAGGTGCAGGAAGGCTATTGCAAATAGGGGACTATGGCAATAGCTGCCAAGTCTCAAGATGGAGGCAACTGGGGGAGCCCCAAGTTGGTAGATGGGGGTCCACATGGAAATGGCAGCCAGAATTCCTGCATGTGGGTAGCGGCTGAATGCCCTTCATAGGAGTGGGGTCTGGGAATTCTGCATGGGTGCTGGTGCTGATGGTCCTGCTAAGACACCTGTGAGACCTGCATGGGGGAGTAGTCCGAGTCAGGAGTCCTTTTCTAAAACTGAGGCCTGGGGCCCATGTGGGATCAGCTGCGGAGGTGTCCTCTATCACTCTCAGCAAAGCAACATTTCCACTAGTTGAGACCTGGGTCATGGAGCAACACAGATTGTGGCCTCCCTCTGGCCTGCCATCTTGGACCCCCAAGGAGAACAGCCTCTGTTTTTATGACATACTTTACAAGTCTCATTTTGCAGTACATTCTGGGATTTACTTTTATTGACTTACTATTCACTTTTTCAAGTATTCCCATGTGTCTCTTCTTCCCTCATTATACACACACACACACACACAATGATTTTTTGCCTTTTTCATTTAATATAGACATAATGATTTTTGAAATGAAATTGTATACTGGTATCATGAAAACACATGAAAATGTTTTATGTATTTAATTAAGTATTTAAGAGCTCCTTGTTTTCTCATTCACCTACCATTGTGCCATCAAGCTCCATGTCCTCTGCAGGAAGAACAGGAAAAAGAGGAATCGGAAGAGAATGAATCACAGATAACAGTGGCTATCTACAGCTGAAAAAAAAAATTGGATGCTTTAAGTTAGCTGTTTTGTTAGTAAACACATTCATACACAGTAAAATAGCTTATATGTGTTTCATCTATCAAACTTGTTTTCCCATTGCCTTCAGTTAACATCAGAAGTGTTAACATGTTTTCTAAGAACTTTTGGGTTCTGACTCCTGCCTCCTTTACATTTATTCATTTCCTATTTCATTTTCTCTCCACCCATTCTCTTCACTTATGTTCACTTGGTGTCTGAATAATGCTTTCTCATCCTTCAAGCATCAACTTAGACATCATTTCCTATGTGGAGACCACTCTGATACCAAAGCTGGCTATCCTCCCTCATGCACCCAAAGAAGCAGGTATTTTTCTATTTCTATCATTAGTTATCTGTTCTCTTGCCTTTCTCCCTCACTGGAACATTTAGGTTTGTGTCGGATCCATTGTTGTATCCCAGATCACCCAGTCCAGTGTTTAAGCCATATTCAATAAATGTGTTGAATGAATGAAAGAAAAAAAAAAGAAGACACTTCTCTCTACATCTTGATCCTCCTGATAAAATATGGCTTTGAGTATAGCAGCAGGTGAGAGCCAGGAAATCTGTGAAAGAAAAAGCTATCTTTAAGCTTCCTCAGCAAAAACACCAACGGATGTTCCCAGCCCTCTAGTTGAAGATAAGATGAGGGGCAGGAAGTATAGTGTGTGTGTGTGTGTGTGTGTGTTTCAGTTCCCAGCTGGAGTTGCCAGCACAAAGACTTTCAGAAAATAATTTTGCTATTTGTAAACTGAAGGAATGTGATATGGAAGTAAATGAAGAAGAATAAATATGGAGCTACCCAGTATGCTTTTATAGTCACTTTTGGGGAGATAACTACACTGTAAAAAGGGATGATGATACGGAAGGGAATAAACCTATTAATCTTTTTTCTTACAAGATAATTCAGACCCAGAACGATTCCATACATTAGACTGTGAAATCTGCTCACCACAGCTCTTTGCATTTTTTTGTTTAGTTTATGTGAATTTTCCTTCTGGCTTATTCATGAACTCATGTGGTGAGTTACCTTTCATAAGGGAATCACAGCTTGACTCCACCGCCAGAAATAAACTAAATTCAGATATAGTTTGGAATAAAAATGCATAGTACTTTCCAAACTGGGCATATTTAGTATTAGTACTTACTTGAAAACATGAAATCTTGAGAATTATTATTTATAAAATATGAATTCATACTCTATTTACGTTCCCACAAATCTGAAAACCTGAGTATTTTTGAGCTTTAACCCAAATCCATTTTAAGTTCTAATATTAAATACACAGTAATCTCTTTCATTTAGGCTCCTTATAGTGAAAAAAGCTGGTCTGTCTGCTAACTTGCTTGGGTATCTGCAGTGTCAGGAGTCATGAGGGCATGGTCTCTAGTCCTGGGTACTGTCCCACTCACTTCTGTGGCCCCAGCTCCCTTCCCAGTGACATACACGGAAGAGCTCAGTGGATGCTTATTATCTGGGGGAATGAATCTGTTGGGTGTGTCTATGCACCACAGTGGATTCTTGCTGGGTCCATTTTGGTATTTCACATTTATTGTCCCTCTTGAATTCTGCCCATAGGTTGTTTCTACTCAGTGGTTGTCTCAGCTCAGGATGCTACAACAATATACCATACACTGATGACTTACAACAAACCCTCACTTCCAACAGTTCTGGAGGCTGGGAAGTCCAGGATCAAGGCACTGGCAGATTTGCTGTCTGGTGAAGGCTGCTTCCTGGTCTATAGGTGGCAGTTTTTCCACTATTTTCTCCCAGGACTGTCACGAGCACACTGATTCCACTCATGGACTCCTCCCTCATGACTTCATAGACTCCTAGTTACCTATTAAAGACTCTGCCTCCTAAATAGCACCATATTAGGGGGTAAGGGTTCAGCATTTGAATTCTGTGGAGACACAAGCATTCTGTCTATACAAATAATTGTCTTAGTTCATTTTGTGTTGCTATAACAGAATACACAGACTGGGTAATTTATAAAGAAAAGAAATTTATTTCTTACAGTCTCAAGTCTGGAAAATTCAAACCAAGGGATCTGCAACTAGCAAAAGGTCTTGATGCTACATCATTTCATGGCATGAGAGAGCAAGAGAGAACAAGAGGTCTTAAACTCACTTTTAAAACAACCTACTCTGGAGAGAACTAACCCACCCCAGTGATAATGACTATCCATTTAGGGGGCAGAGCCCCATGACTGAATCACCTCTTATTAGGCCCCACTTTCTAACACTGTTGCATTGGGGGGTTATGTTTGCAACATATGACCTTTGGGTGACATGTTCAAACCATAGCAATAGTTATGTCCCAGTATCTTTCTCCTCAGTCATTGGCGCATTTTGGCAGTACTGGGTCCTTCTCTAACTACTGGGGACCAATATGCTTAGAGAGATTCATTCCTGTTGGGAATTAAGAGAGCAATTTCTATGGGATTTCCTGGGTCTGGCTCAAAGTCATGCTTCTGAGCGCATTCCTGCTTCTCTCAGCTTTGTCCTTCTCGTGTATATCATTTTTTTTTAACACAGCAATTTTTATTTTTTTTAGTTGTAGATGGACACAACACTTTTATTTTATTTATTTATTTTTATGTGGTTCTGAGGATCAAACCCAGTGTCTCACATGTGCTAGACAAGCACTCTACTGCTGAGCTACAACCCCAGCCCAAATGCAGCAATTTTTAAAGCAAACATTCAAAGAATTTCAAATTAATCATAGAAGTAATAAACACAACGCAAACACAAATGTAGAATTTCAAGTTGTCATCCTCATTAAACACAACCCACAGAGCCACTATGGCTGCCCAATCAATATACTACCATTGGTGGAACCCACCTTGAATTTGGCAGGCAATTTAACAGGTTTGTTGATAGGGTTATGTTCAGATTAAACCCATGGCCCATAATTTTTCCACCTCAGTAGAGCACAGCAGGTCCCAACTTTTAAGCTGGGTTATGGTCCAAAAGGAAATGTTTTTTTTTCTTTTTTTAATTTAATTTTTTTTTTGCATTACAATCCTTATTACACATATAGAGCACAATTTTTTGTATCTCTGTACATATAGTATGTTCACACCAACTTATGCCATTATACATGTTCTTTCTCTCTCTCTCTCTCTCTCTCTCTCTTTTTGCATTACAATTGTTAATACACATATATTCCGTTCCTCTCTCATGGCTTTGACATGGCTTCTGCTTTCCTCATGAAATACATGACACATGTTTTTATGCCCTTTTGTTCTGACTTAGGATGTTCCAGGGAGCTTTATCCCTCTCTCCTACACCTCTAATGGGGCACCTCTGTTGCCCTCTCCCTTCTCATTCTTCTTTCTCAGGCTCCATATCTTTCTTTCCCTTTCATCTGCACCAACACTCTCTCCACCACACTGTCCCCTTTAAAGTCAACAGCTGTTTGATAGTGCTTCCAATGAAGCACATTTACTTGAGTTTTAATATACTTTTGATAGTTATATAGCATATATCCATTTGCCTATAAAATCAATGTTCATATATTTCATCTACCTTGAAAGAACTGCATAAATTCTCATTTATGTTTGATCACCATTGTGGTGGCTGGTGTAGTGTAAGTTGGCTCCTTCTAATACATCATCCTTATTTTGGAAAGGGAGAATTTTATTACCTTTTCTTTCAAAAGGGTCAAGTTAAGAAGAATCTCTTTGAAGTTTTTTTTTTTTTTTTTTTTTTTTTTTTTTTTTTT
>NW_026000119.1:2300084-2328972 GCF_001458135.2 Marmota marmota marmota | reverse complement strand
TTTTTTTTTTTTTTTTTTTTTTTTTTTTTTTTTTAGTGGTTATACAGGTTATGGAATAGTATCTGCTGAGTCTTAATGCAATTTTTTGAGATTTAATTAATATTCTAAATTAGTGTCTGGAATGTTTTATGTGTAGATTGAAGAAAAGAGACCACATTGAATTCCTGGTTGGTACAAGGATTTATGGGTGTATAAGACATGGGGAGTTTATTACTGGTGCTGTATCTAAGGTAGATGCTTTCGGAAGCAGGATTTCTGGCCAAAAGCTACATCACATATCCTGGCAAATATGCTTCCTATTTTGTCTCTTGATTCTTCAGTCCAAATGAATCCAAATTAATTGCATTTTTATTGATTTTATTCATTTGGCCTCGCAGGGTCATCAGAAAGGGAACTTTTTCATTTCTATCTTCATTTTGCAATGCATCTCAAGGCCACTTGTAAAATAAAAGGCAGCAGTTTACTGATGTCCAAGATCTCATTCTAAGGCCTTGAGTAGTAAATAGGGATTTAGAGAAAGGTGCAGCCAGGGCAAAGGCGTACTTCCCTCCTTTAGGGTAGCCATGAAACAACACAGGACTAGGTTGGCCTCATGCGTTTTCTCCTCCTGAAGTATGTATGACAAAATTTGATATCTCAGACTGCTTGGGTTTATCCAAAATTATAAGGCAGTCTCTGTTTTCTTTCTCTTATCCTATTTAAACCTAGTTGGAAAATGGAAAATGAAAAATGGTAAGTGAAAGCTTTGAAACATCATGCTCAGAGAGTGAACGAATACTAGACAAAGTGTTAAGGTTAAAATCAGGTAAGACTTGGGGAAGCCCTGGGAGCATCTCTAGCCCTGCAAGGAAGGTGGGGTAAAGATCAGGTGGGTGAATGACTAGAAAGAAAAGAAGGTAGGACCACAGAAGCCTGAGACTACTCACCCTGTGACTCTAAAGGGATGAAGTGAGCACCCAAAAGGGGCTTTCTCAGGTCAGGGAGACCCTGTTTGTAGAAAAACAGGGAGGAGGAGGGAGAGGGAGAGGAAAAGAAAGAGGAAAAAAGGGAATGGATTAGAAAGTTACTGCACAGAAGAAAAAGTATCAGAGCCGAGAGGATTTTCCCTCTGTTTCTTTTTTTTAAAAAAAGTAAACCAAATGGGACTGTCACTTCAAGGAAAGGTAGAAGGTACTTCACAGTGACAGGGCCAGTAAAAAGTATATAAAATAGTGCCATCAACCTCTGTGACCATCCAGTTAGCATCTCAGTTGCTACAGGCTCTGCCTTAGGTTAGGCTCCTTAGCAATAGATGCTGAGATGAGGATTTGTGTAAAGATTGGAAAGTGTTCCCAGGGAAAACTCACAGTGGAATTGGGAAGTGGGATCAGGATGGGAAGGGGTTGAGCAAGAGTGTGGTAGCAAGCAAAGTCCTTCCAAGGGCAAGCCCTTGGAGAGCCTCTGAAGCCACACTGGCCACATCTCAGAATGGTCCAGCGGGGGCAAGGAAGCTGCATTGTTTCAACTTCTGTACCTGTGGCTCTTAACCTGGGAATTGAGTGCTAGGGAGTGTTTAACAGTGTGTGAGACATTTTTGTTTGTCACACTGGGGCAATGTGATATTGGTACCCAATGAAGACAGGGAGGGATGCTGTTAAATACCTTATAAATTCTATAATGCACAGGAAAGCCTCCTCTCAGCCCTACCTCAATAAATAATTATGTCACCCAAAGTGTCAACAGTGCTGAGGTTGAGAAACCCTGGTCTACACCTGCCAGTCACTGGGTCAGGGCTAATGTTAGAATGTATATTTTGCATCCCCCAAAATGTTTCTGGTGGTTTGAGGCAGCAGTTGCTGGCTGTTTGGAGTGAAAACCCAGCTGGAGTCTGTGAGCATGTAAATTACAAAGGAATCTAAAGAACCATGTGTGAGTGCCGCAGTCCGGCTGCAGCAAAATAACCGTGGGGTGACAAACAACTTGTGTAGATTGATATAGCAGGAGTGGGAGCTGTTTATTGTAGGACAGGAGCAGTGTTTATACATTCCACACAGCTTATCTAATTAACATAAACTAGATACAGCAGTCAACCAATCAGGAATCTCCACACTTAATGGCTCGCTTTTGTTACTTCTCAAACCACTCCCTCTGGCATTTTGCCAGGCACCATCCAGACTTGTTTACGAACTCTAACATTCCCCTGGCAAAATGCCAGGTGTTATTTTGACTTGTTTACAGACTCTAACATGTGAGCACCGACCAAATGTAATATAAATGGCAATTCATTGATGTGTTTAGTTTAAATCAATATCTCTGTCTTTCCCAGTCTTATAGCCCTCTCTATCTGAACAGTTACCTGGATTATTACATATTGCTTTGCAAACACCTTCTTGATTTATTTTATTATACATATGAGAATAAAAACAACAACAACAAAAAATGGAGCAGCCAGGCACAGTGGCGCACACCTGTAATCTCTGTGGCTCAGGAGGCTGAGACAGAAGGATTGGAAGTTCAAGGCTAGCCTCAGCAACTTGGCAGGACCCTGTNAAAATAAAAAAGGATTGAGGATGAAGCTCAGTGGTAAAGTTCCCCTGGATTCATTCCCTGATACCCCCATGAAAATATTGGGGTATATACATAACCTGAGCCACTGCCTTCAAAGCCAAGGTGAAATGATCTTTGACATTCTCTGACTTAAATAATGAGTCACATTTTCACTCATCTTTTGTTCTGAGGCTAGACTAGTATCTGCTGCAAGTATTCTAAATTGATACTCAGTAGCTTTCTAAGGTCATTTAAATTCCTAATGAAAAGTCACTCAAGGCCATAGTACAAAATAAATACATTGTTATTGATCATGCAATAAGATATTAGGCTAATTTAATAAGGCTTCTCCCTGAGATGTACTCAATTCACCAATATTGTCATTTCTCAGCCCTCATAGATCCTGCTGGTTTTTTCATGGCCTAGCAATAGTCATCTCTGATTTGCTTGACTCCATGTTTCACCTGGATATTCCAGGATGCCTCATCCCCATTAAACTTCTCCCTGTCGGCAAAGTACAGTGATAGAATAAGGATTCATTACTCTTGAAATGACCCTTTCTACAATATCCACTTTTTATCTCCTTAATCAGCAAAGTGGTACTCTGAGGACTGACAGGTTCACTGGCTGGAGGCACATTTATTACTGAGACACCAGCTGAATAATTGTGTATTTACCAACTTCAATTTAACCTCACAACTTGGCTGTCTCTCACAACAAGGTGAGCAATAAGACCAAATTGCCCCTCTGCCTGTAGCTCATCAATAACTACCCTTACTCAACCAAAACTAGTATTCCCATTGCCACCCTCACAGGCAGGAGTTGATATACCTTATAACATAGTTTTTATTTTCAAGAGAAAAACTTTTGGTTGCTTTGGTCAAAGCTTTATATTGTAACTGAAAATACAGTAAAGGAGAGCAGTATTTTCTTTTCTTCTCCCAGGAAATTGCATGACAGTAGAAAAAGGGAAAAGAGGTTTTTTATTTCTTTGTAGGGAAGAGATGGCTAACTGCATGCCCCAAATTAATAGTTCATTTGCCTAATATGAAATGTACATAAAATTTTATAGTAAAAACTCAATGAAAATTCTTTAAAGTGTGTATGCTCTTTGATTCAGCAAATCCTAAAGAAATTACAGAACAGTGCAAAGTCGTAAGGTAGGTGGACTTATTGCAACGTTATTTCAATGGAAAAAAAAAAGTTAAATAACTGATGTCCACTAACATATAATCATGGTAAACTTATATAGTGAAATTAAGTGTATCTGTTAAAAGGGGGGAAGGCAGGTGTGTGGATATTGATATGGAGAGATGTCTGTGGTATAATAAATGAAAAAGTTTTTAAAAATTAGATGGATCTATATGTCTTGAAAAAATGAAATCTACCACATATTGTTAATAAAAAAGAGAAAGTTGCAAACAAATAGGTACAGTATGTCCCTCTACTGTGAATATATACATAAATAATATATGTATCTATATAGTGTGTATGTGTTAGAGTCTGTAAACAAGTCAAAATAACACCTGGCATTTTGCCAGGGGAATGTTAAAGTTCGTAAACAAGTCTGGATGGTGCCTGGCAAAATGTCAGAGGGAGTGGTTTGAGAAGTAACAAAACCGAGCTATTAGGTGTAGAGATTCCTGATTGGTTGACTGATGTATCTAGTTTATGCTAATTAGATAAGCTGTGTGGAATGTATAAATACTGCTCCTGTCCTGCAATAAAGGGCTCCCACTCCTGCTGTATCAACGTACACAAGTTATTCGTCACCCCCCGATTATTCTGCTGCAGCCGGACTGCGGCATGTATGTGCATAACTGTGTCTCTACAAACATGGAAAAATTCTGTAAGATTTGACACCATACTTTAGTGATGTTACTCAGAGCTCAGAGCTGGAGGGAGGGTTATTGGTGTGATTTTGCTTTATTGTATTTTTTAATGTATATACATTCATACATACATACAACCTAAGCAAGGTATGCATACAAAACAACTGTGATTGTTTTCTGGACAATATATGTGAGTAGAAAATCAGATGTTAAATATACAAATTAACTGTATGAATTGGTTTTCAATTGAGATTTTATTGAATTATATATGTATAATTATATATATAATATATATTCACACATGCACACAAGTTATCAAAATGTATTAACAGGATGGGGTTAGGAATTTAATAAATATGCTTAATTCCATAATTCTTTTCTTTTTAAATCTAGGCACCACTAATCCATTAAAGAACTGTTAAAGGAGATACCAGGCGTGCTGAGCACAGTGAAGTAATAGTGATAGCTAATGCTTACCTGGGGTTCACTATCAGCTAGTTCTGATTGCTTAATTGTCACAACAGCTGAGCAAACTGAGACATAGTGAGATTATCTTGCTGAACTAATAAGGAGAGCCAGGATTTGAATCTAAGCCAGTTAGTTTAAATTTACCTGGATGATTCATTAAATGATTGCAAAATCCAAAGTAAAACTCAATGTGATGGATCATGCAATGTATTAACCAAACCTGGGGCTGTGATGTCACCATATCCAGTGCTGAGCAGACCACACTGCTTGTTAAAGCAGCACTAGACAACCAGAGTAAAAGTTCCTGCTGGAACTCAAGATGACATAGGACAGCATGCCATGCTACAAATGCTCTCACCTACCCACTCTTTGGATTTAGTTTTAGGAAACCTTTCATTCTTTTATTTGTCCTGGTCAAGGCTCAACTTTTAGCAGCTTGGAAGGTAACTAAAATTTAGGAAGATGGGGGTAGAGCCTTTCAGTAGGAGGAACTGCAGCAGGAGAACACTTGTCATCGTCCCTATTCAGGATTCTTCTTGTCAGCAGTAGCTCCAGGCTGGCAGGGACATTTTTTCTGTCTATAAATCCAGTTCAGTCTCAAAGTCCTAATGATGCATGGAATTCTGCAGCCAGCCCTCTAGGCTCAAATGTTCTGATTGGCAGCAAAGGAGGCCCCGTCCACCTCACAGAGTGTGGAGGGGAACCACCAGGCTGGGGCCTCACTTTTTCTTTTTTGAAAGGGCAGCATAAACACACCTCTGAAAAGGCTTTCATAGTCCCCCACTGTGAATAGAATTTCTGTACCGCTAACTCTTGTGGGGACAGACTATACAAAACACCATTTTTTTTTCTGCACACTTCTGTTCTTCTAAGCTGCCAGGAAGACTTAATAAAAGCCCGTAGGTGGTTATATGAACTGAATTGAAAAGAGGAGCTTAAAGAGAGTTTTTCTCTTATTAACCAAGTGATGGTTCTCAACACTGAGCAATACCACGCTGGTGTTTATGTTGTATCCCACCAATGTGGGCATTTGTGAATTTTACCAATGTTTTAAGGAGTATAATTAATGGCATTTGGTGAAGATGAAGAGTAATGAAGTTAATAAAATAAGCAGAAATAGGCATACCATTCTGAAGTAGTGTTTGCCAATGTGGTGTGTGCTGTGAACTGCTTGTGTGCCCTCCACACCAGCCAAACTTTACGTGTTGAAGCCCTGATTTTTGATGTGATGGTGTTTGGAGGCAGGGCCTTTGGGAGGTAATTAAGTTTAGATGAGGACATGAGGGTGGGGACTTCTGCTGGGATCAGAGACACTGGAAGTATTGCTTCAGTTTTGTGTCTCCATCTTCACACACTGAGGGGAGGCCACTGAGGACACAGTGAGAACGTGGCCATTGCCATCCTTGCTGGCACCTTGTTCTTGGACTTACAGTCTCCAGAAATGTGAGGAATAAATTCTTGTTTAAGCCACCCCAATCTATGGCATTTTTATGGCAGTCTAGCTAGCTAAGATAGTAACTTGATCATTTAGCCATATTTCTACCTACTGAATGAACTTTTAGCCAGGAGTCTTTTGATTATGCTAAGGTTTTATTTTCTGTTCTAATAAACCAATTTGAAAATCAGCCCTGTATCTGTAGCATCAATATGATTCTAGATTTGTGACCCAGTGGCTTTGGATAGCTACATGGCACTCGTTTCTGGCCTTGGAACCTGGTCATGCACTTGTCTTTTATCTGCATATTACCTTAAATATTTTGATGTCTCTTAGTCTGCTATCTCAGTTCATCTGCATTTTGACATATTTGGCCCCGTAGCAATTTGCCTTTGATTGTCTAAAACAGGGATCTAGCAACACTGAAAAACTCTTCTCAGATTTTCACAGATTGTATTAATTTTGTTATTAGAGAATGAAAAGCAGAGGAACTTTGTACTAGTGAGTTTAAAAATGTACTTGGGAGAAGATAAAAGAAGAACTAAACATAAATCATATGAACAAAACAAGAATATGTAAATTCAAATACTTGATTGTTTTGGAGAAAAAATGAATGGAATTGATAAACATTTTTGAGAATGTTTAAGTATGAAAGTGAGCAAGCAGGAATATGTAATGCCATGAACAAGAGGGTGCATGTATACAGATCAGGAGCATTGGAAAATATTATGAGAGAATACTACACTTAAATCTGCAACAACAAATTTAAATATTTAGTCACTATAAAAACATAAACAACAAAAATTCAACTCAACTAGAAGTGGAACACTTGAATTGTATATTGAATGTAAAAGATCTATAACTGAAAAAGGCGTACAATACAAAATGAGTTTGGGCTGAGTTATATCTAACCTTAATGAATAGAGAAGACCCATGTTATTTAACTTATTTGAAGCTATTTAAGATTGATGAGCCCAATGAAATTTATAAAGCCAACATAAGATTCTAAATATCAAAATCTGATATGAACAATAAAAGATAACCATAGACTAATCTGAAAAAAAAATCCAGAAGAGAAACTTCTAAATAAGGTAAATAAATATAATTTATTATGGTTAATTTCTAGAATTCAAGGATGGTTTGATATGCAAAAATTTAATATGCAATACATTAATTAATAATTTAAGAAAAACTTTTATGATATAAATACACACTGACAGGCATTTGATAAAATTAAGCACCAATTGTAAAATTAAAAACTAAGTTAAAGTAAGAAAGTAGTCAATTACCTAAATGTAAAAAAGACTATTTACCTTTTTTGGGGGGTGGGGAATACTGGGGATTGAACTCAGGGAGAGTGGATCACTGAGCCACATCCTCAGCTCTATTTTATATTTTATTTAGAGACAGGGTCTCACTGAGTTGCTTAGCATCTTGTATTTGCTGAGGCTGGCTTTGAACTCACAGTCCTCCTGCCTGAGCTTTCTGAGCCACTGGGATTATAGGCATGTGCCTCCATCCCCAGTACAAAGAGTATTTACTTTTAAAAAGCAATTATTAGTCTAAACACTAAAATCACTTTAATTAAAATCAGCAACTGGAGAGAGATGTTGGCTATTGCTCTTATACAATTTAATCTTGGAGCGTTTCAATAATGCAATAAAAGAGAATAACAAAATAATTTCTGCAAACAATAAAAATAGATTGAATTAATTTCTGTAATATGAATGTATACTCAGACAATGTAAGAGAGTCTATTAAAAGGACTTACATGAATTGTCAATTTCATAAATTGACTAGATATAAAGAAACAGTCACAAAAATAAACAGCTTTTGTTTGTCTCTAAAATTGAAGCCCCCCAAAATAGAAAAAAAATTATTTACATTGGTAATGAAAACAATAAAATATTGAGGGGTGTATTTAATAAGTAGGGATAACACCTATATTAAGTGGACCATAAAAAGTCATGGAAACAGCAAGATGACAGAAGAGGAGCTTTATACCTAATAGAAGCATCAATTTTGACAACATCTACAGGCAAGAGTAACTTCATGGGGGTCTAAAAGCCAGGGGATGAATTTCTGTAATCAGAGCAAAAGATATGAAAGCAGACATATTGAAGAGGGTGGAAGAGTTTTACTGCACACATTCACCCTTCCTTCAAGGCAGCACAGTGCAACAGTACAGTGCCAAAGCGGACTCCCTAATCCACAATTTCTCCCATGGGTGAAAAAGTGAAGTGTATTAGTGCCTAACTCTGCCCATTGTGTAGGAGCTGTGCAAGAAGTTCAGTTCTTTCTCACACACCAGAATTCTGAGGTGGTTGGCAAGGCTGAATGTTTGTAAGAGGCATAGTAGCAGCAAGATTGGCCACAGAGCTTACTAACTGCCCTGTGGACTCCATCAGGAAAACTTCTCATGAGTTGCTATAGGTGCCTGGCCTAAGGACCCCTTTATCTGGCCCGTGAGCAATCCAAATGCTCTCCACACCTCCCTAGCTCTCTCTCCAAAGTGAACTCCTTAAGTGTAACCTGCAGACAGCAAGTGCAAGTGTTTCACACAGACAACTGGCTTGGTTGTGTGGCACTGGGAGAAGGCACACAAACTTGGACCTTTCAAGGCATCACCTTAGGTCAATCAAACAGGAGACCCTAAGCACCTGGCCTGGCTTTTTTGTCTTAAAATAGTACACTTAATATTAACTACCTACCCCCAACACCCAAGAGAGAAGCAAAGGTGTGGAGCAGATGCATCCATAGAAACTATCTGAAGGCCGCAGAACCCCTGTCTGGCATGATTGGTGGAGATGTTTCTCTCTCAGAGCCTATCAGTGAAGACTAGAAGATATGACTGCTTCTTTAAAGGCAAAGAGAGACAACACAAAACTTCAGGGAACATGAAAAAAAAATCAAGGAAACATGACACCCATCACGGGAACAGAATAATATTCTAGTGGTTGACCTAGAAATGAAGATCTATGAATTGCTGTGAAAAAGAGTTCATAATAATTGTTTAAAAAAGATCAGTCAAGCTACAAGAGAATACAGATAATTCAATGAAACCAGGGAAAAAAACCAAAAAATAAAATAAAAAATCATAAAAAGGATGTAAGAGAAATTGTGTGAAGAATAAATGAACAAAATGGAAAATTCAAGAGTGTCATGGGCTGGGGATGTGGCTCAAGTGGTAGCGCGCTCGCCTGGCATGCGTGCGGCCTGGGTTCGATCCTCAGCACCACATACAAACAAAGATGTTGTGTCCACAGAGAACTAAAAAATAAATATTAAAAAAGAAATTCTTTAAAAAAATAAGAGTGTCAACAGCAATTGGTGAAATTATAGTTATATTGTGTACAAATATTTAACAACAAATCCCATCATTATGTACAACTACGATGCATGAAAAAATGTGGGAAAAAATATGGAAATGAAAAAAAATAAAGTTCCTATTAAAAAAAAATAAAGGATGTCCACAGTAGACCTGATCAAACAGAAGAGAGAATATGTGACTTAGGTCATTTGAAAATATCCATCCAGAGGAGAAAAGAGAGCTTCAAAGGAATGAGGAAATACTACTGGAATTATGAGACACCAGTAAGAAAGTTAACATTTGCATTAAGGAAATTTAAGAAGAGAGGATAAAGGGGAAATTTTGTTTTTAAAGATAATGGATGTAAAATTCTACCCAAAAAATTAAAATCAGTAAAAAAATCAAAATTCAAGACAAAGAATTTTGAATGCTTGATAGTCTCCTGATATAAAAGGGAACACCTGGACAAGCCTTGATAATTCACTGAGAAGGCTATCAGTGGATTTCTCAACAGACGCAATCTACAGATTCACATATTCCTTATCAGAATTTCAAAGGCAATTCTCACAAAAGTGTAGGCATTGCATTTTCTAATTTCTAATTATATTACAAATTTTTAGTAATCTACATAATATTATACTGGAACAAATATAGTCACATAGATGAATGGAACAAAACAGAAAGCCCAGAAATAAACATGTCTGTTTATAGTCAGGTAAGCTCTGACAAAGATGCTAAGAATGCACAATGGGGAGGTTAATCTCTTCAGTAAATGGTTTGAGGAAGACCAGATATATACATGCAGAGAATGAAATTGGGTCCCTATCTTATACCACCACAAGGATCAACTAAAAATGGATTAAAGACTTAAATATTAAGTCCTGAAACCATAAAACTTCTTTAAGAAAACAGGAGAAAAGCTCATGACATTGGTTTGGGTAATGATTTTTTTGTATATGACATCCAAAACAAAAAGCAAAAGCAAAAATAAATAAATGAGACTATGTTAAACTAAAACATTTCTGCACAGCAAAGGAAATAATCAATAATATAAAAAGGCAGTCTATTGGATAGGAGAAAATATTTGCAAACCAAACATCCCATTAGTATTCAAAATAGCTGAGGAACTCAAACAATTTAACAACAACAACAAAACCAAATCACTAATTAAAAAAAAGGGGGGGGGGGGCAAAAGGACCTGAATAGACATTTCCCAAAAGAAGACATATAGGCAACAATTACACGAATAAAGTGCTCAGCCTCACAATTAACATTGAAATGCAAATAAAAACCATGAGCTGTCACACCTATTAGGGTGACCATTATAAAAAGGACAAGCAGTCATAACAAGTGTTGGTGAAGATATAGAAAAAAAGGATCCCCTCGTACATTACCTGTAGGAATGTGGATTGCTACAGCCATATGGAAAACAGAATAGAAGTTCCTCAAAAGATTAAAAATGGAACTGCCATGATTCAGCAATACCACTTTTAGATATATATACATATATAATTGTATTTGTGGTGCTGGAGATACTTGGGCTTTGCCTAATCTAAGCAAGTACTTTACCACTGAGCTACAACCCCATCCCCTGTACTCCTATGTCCATTGTGTTATTTACAATAAGCAAGATTTGGAAACAACCTTACTGTCTAATGGCAGATGAACAAAGACAATGTGGCGTGCACACACACACACACACACACACATGCCCACACAGACACACACATATATTATTCAGGCTTTGGAAAGAAAGGAATCCTATCATTTGTGACATTATGAATAAACATGGAAGATACTATAATAAGGGAAATAAATCAGAAATAGGCACAGGGTCAAATACTACATTATATTATTTACATGTGCACTATATAAAAGTCAAACTAAAAGAAGTAGAATGGGTCTGGGGGCAGGTGGTGTAAATAGGAGAGATGTTGGTCAAAGGATGCAAATGTTCAGTTATAAGTTCTGGAGACCTAATGTACAGCATGGTGACTACAGCTAGAGATGTACTGTATACTTGAAATTTGCTATGATGGTGGACCTAAAATATTCCCTTCACACACATAATTTTGTGATGTGTTGGGCATGTTAATTAGCATTGTAAGATTTCAAATTCTCTCACTCATTGATTTCAGTAGATATTCATTGCAACCAATATTTCACTGTTGGAATAACCTAGTCATGTTTAAACATGCTTTAGCACTCCCCTATATCTGTAATTCTTATGTGACTGTTGTAAGGCTTTTCTTTCCTACATTTCAACCTAGTTCTTCTGTTAGTGTTAACTGTGACTTCAGCACAAAGTGGTACAGGTTTCTGCAGTATCTATATAAGAAATAAGATGTCTGCAAAACCAGACTTTTGAAAGTGAGTTAGAAGGAAATTTCTACTTGCAGATTTGTTTCTGTCGCTATTATGAGATGAATGTGGAAACGTGTTCTTGGTCAACTTAATGATAAAGTTGAGTCAATGACACATGGATATTCCAATCAACAGAGCAGGGCTGCAAACTGCAATGGCCCAAAGAAAACCAGACTTGCAAATGTTTAATTCATATGCTACATAAACAAAAAGTTGACAATTTTTAGCTTTTAGTTTGTATCAGACACTATCCTGAGTACTTTTCATTTTATGAATAACTGTAATTCTTTAAACCACCTATGGAATTGGTACTAATATCTCCTCTGTGTAAATTTTAAAGCTGAGTCATAGAGAAGTTAAAGAACTTGGCCAACTTTGCATAGTTAGTATCACTTGAACCAAGGCAGGCTAGCTCTGAAATTCATGATTCTGACCACTACACAGTACTCTTAACACAGTATTAAATGAAAATATAGTGTTTAAAATCTATGGCTATAATAGAATCATGTAGTAGATTTACTAGTTCGTGGTATAAATTCAATTTCTTTATTCCATGAATTCATAGTTCAATAAACCAACTCTTGCAGAGTTTAGACAATGCAAGACCCCATTTGGAAATATATGGCTATGAAAGCAACTCTCAACCCACCCCCACTCACAAACCATTGCATTAATCAACAAAGCTGTACTCAACAGTAGACATTATCTTTCATTTGGAAAATTCAGTTTGCTGTGGTTAATTTTTTTAATGCTTCAGATTCAGCTTCAATTACCCATGAAAAATTACAGATCTTGTGTATTAAATATTAAAACATTCCAGTAAGATTGCATGTAGTTCTTCCATTTAAAAAATATCATGATTTGAACTTAGAGTGCCGTTATCCATATTTCAAGTCTTTGCTCCGAAAATCTTCTTTTTATTAAAAGCAAAAGTTCTGTGGTTATAACTGATTGCAGCAATCTCAAGAAGTCTAGCAAATCAAGGCCTTTAGATAAAAAATTATTGAATAAAGTTGTATCTCTAAAGATACATCAAGATTCATCTCAAGGAAAAACTAGGAGTAGTAGCAGGGTTATTTTCTTTAATGGGCAAAATTATACTGACAGCCTAAAATGTTCAGTTAATAGCAAAACTAGAGTAACTCACAGAAAATGACACTAGGAAATGGTCAGAAAAATTAAGAGCTGTTACAAACAATATTGAGAGGTCATCAGATTGGCCCATAATTATGAATGATCCTGTAGCAGGAAAAGAAACTAGAAGTTACATAAAGCTTAAGTAAACAGGTGTCAGGATTTTAATGTAGAGATGTTAAATTTTTGATAACACTCAAAAGTATTCTTCAGTGTTCCATGCCTGAAAATTCATACCTAAAGAGCAGTATGTCTTAAAATGCAAAAACTTTAATACTTTAAAAGTCATTAAAGTTCCTTGAATTTGATCCAAGATAACCACCTTGATGTCATTCAATTCTGTATGATTTTATTGTAACTTTTAGTTACTAATTTAACCATTCATTGTTCCCCAATTATTTGCAACTGACTGTATTCTAGTCAGTATATTTGACACTGAGGTCAGTAAGAGACGACTTTACAATGCACTTCTTCAGGGTTAAGTCTAGCAACATTTTTCAAAGGGAATTTAGAATACTAAAATAAAACAGTTATATATCTTCCCGGTATACAAAATGCTTTTTCACAAATGTTATTTTATCTTCAGAATTTGTCTTTGAAATATATTATGCTCTATCATTTTTTTATCAACAAAAAAGCTAAAGCTCAAAATCCTCAGGTAATCTGCTAGGGTTAACACTGCTTGTAAGAAAAACAAAATTTAAACTTGGAGATTCAGCTTCAAAATTTACAATTATTCCATTGTATATTGCTTCAGTGTATAAGAGGGAACTGAATGATGGATGTGGGAATGGAACCTCAAATATTTAGACAATAGGGATAATTCTTCTCATCAAAACCTTTGAGAGAAAAGACAAGAATAACACTTAATATTATTCCTGTCTTATTATAAAAGATAGGGCTTCTGCCACCCAGGCAGGAGTATAATCTAGGGATGTTTTCATCCCACTCCCAGTGTCTCACACTATGAATGCCCTCCTTCTGACCTCCATTTCCCAATTTCATCTCACTAATTGTCACACTGCGTCCCATTTCTCCCAGTCCACCGGATCCCCTTCATGACTTAATTCGCTTCCTTACTTAGCTCTATAGATATGATCAACTATTTTCAAACTGCTTTTACCACCTTAAAATCCTTGGTTCTTTGACTCTTTCTTCAGCCCCGTCTCACTTTTATTAAGATGGAGAAAATTAGAAACCATGAGGACTGGTCTTAACTGCACACTTTTTTCTCTTCTTTGGTCTTTGGCCCATCTATTCCTCAGCTACTCTCTTGTTCCCTCATTTCCTTCTTAGTGCTTTTGTGCTTGAATGTTTGACATTTCCACATTTCGCAAGGCTCTAATCTAATTCTCACTGCTTCACTTGATCCCCACCATCTTTTCAACTCTTGGGAAGAGATTTAACCTCTTAGAAGACACTAGTAAAGTTGTGATTGTTGTTTAAGGTTAATTTTTGAAGGAAGATGATTGGTGGTGGGACACGAAGAGAGCAACGGGCTCTAGGTTAGAGCACAGCCTTTGTAGTAGCTCCATGCCTGGGATTACCTTACATTACTGCATTACCTTACATTCAACATGACAGCTGTTACATTCAACAGCTATGCTGTTATAAAAACAGGCAGAAGGTGCTGTTATAAAAACAGGCAGAACATATGCAGAAGGTACAAGTGGATTTAACATATCAAGGAATTTTGTGTGGTGGGAGATAAAGACAAAATCAATATGGGGATACCAACGATTGGTAGAGAATTTAAAATCCCAGGGTTGGAAGCCAGTTGAAGAGGATTATATTCTGTATTTAGAAGGTAAGCAATGTGATTTAAAAATGTTCAAAGAACATTTTTTGATCCATTGAAGATCAACACATAGTCCAGAAGTTTTCCCTGTATTTAGCCTTTCTCTCCTAATTTTTCTTTTCTTTTTTGTTACTACCATACTGAAGTTTCTGTTATAATATAAAGAGGTACTATTTTTCACAAGATATGTACATCTAGCCAAATATTTGTCTTTGTATTTTAGCTTTTAAAATCAATCATATTATGTCTAATATATGCATACAAGGTTTATTAATAATTAAAGGAGACAAATATTCAGTGATTAGACCTCTGGAATTTATCATTGTATTTGAAATAATGCTGGGCTTATTTTCCTAATATAATCTGGGACTAGGGGCCTAAGACCATCCCCAGATCATGGGCTCTATTGCCATGTTAGCGGACCTCACATCTCAAATCTGTCTTATCCTGCCTAAAGTGTCTGGTATTTTTGAACCTTAGTTTAGTCTCTGTAAGTCTCGGTGTTAAAAAGTACCTTTTTCAAAAGATAATTAAGAACTAAATGAATGGATACAAGTGAAATGATTAACATGATGCCTGGCATATAAATAAATTTAAGATATCTCATCCCCATGGTTGCAGCAGAAATTTGTGTGATACGAACAATGGTCTTCCTGATCATAGTCGACCAGTCTGGGACTGGGCTGCTCATGCTAATGAAACCCATGAGTTCCTTCTTGTATTTGAACTGTATTTTATCTTCAAGACATCAGGCTAACTATTCATAGAAATGCAGATGTCTTTATTACAATGTTTAGATAATACAGAAATAATTGTAGTGTAAGAAGGAAAAGATCAAAGTTTTGGTATACTTGAGTTTTCTCTTGAATTTCCAAAGATAGAGTTTCTTAAGACCTAGACCTTGATGAGAGAAGAGTGATTCTTTATGGACAATACTCCCTGCTTTAGACTTGACTCCTTTCTTTTCTCCAAGGTTGCTTCCCTTCACAGAGCCTTCTATAATTCCTCTTTATGCTTTCTTCCCCAACTACCATCCCTGAGCAGTACAGTATATGCGAGAGATATGCATGAAAAAAGTCTCCTGGATGATAGTTTATAAACCTTATTAACATAACAACCAAAAAATAGCAGAAAAAATAATAGCAGGGGCATGTGTGTGTGTGTGACAGGGAATCTGAAGTAACTCTTGAAGGAGTTGTGAAAACATGGACTCTCCCACACTCACTCTCCATATCTGACTGTTACATATAGTAAGAAATCTCATCTCTATTGTTAGTCTGGAATGGACTGTTCCAGTGAATAGTTGGAGAGGATTATGGTAGAGCACGAGAGGCAAACTCAAGGAGGGAGATTCAGAACTCTGCAGGAGTAAAATAAAATGCATGCAGTTGTAAAATTCTGCATCAAGTTTTTATATATCCAATAGTGCTTTAAAATATATTCTATTGCTTCTCCACATCCTGAACATCAGTGCACTTGAGCTTGGTCAACTGGATGAAAAATATTGGTAGCTATGCTGTTATAAAAACAGGCAGAGTCACTAGCTTTCCCACTGCAAGACTTGCTTCAACTGGGAAACAGTACCTGCTATATCTCCAGGTATTAAGGTAACTTAGAATCCATTCATGGCATTTAGGAAAGCTTTAGGAGTAGACTTTTCAGTTTTTATCTCTAGTACAAAATGTTATTTCAGCCCATAGCTCCTAAGGAATGAGGCTAGTGTCAAAGATTTAATGCCTTTTCACATTAGTAATGTCAGCACAAAATGGCCATCTTCTCTGAATAATTTATCTTCCCACTGCATAATTTTCTTATCTTTTTTTCTACATTTTGGCTTTTTACTGTAGATGAGGAGGTAAATGGCTGTTAGTCCCCGACAAAACCTGTGGAGCATCCTTCCCATCAATCAATTAAAAAACACTTACCTTACATTCAACATGATTTATTTCTTGTTAATACAATTGTCTCACTATATCCTTCTATTATTATACCCTTAATTCCATTAGCCATTCGCTTAATGCTCACTTTAAAGCTGACCCCCAAAGAGCTTGGAAGAGAGAGGGAAGTCTGTCTAATAGTGGCATTGCCAATAAAACTCTGGAAGCTCTTCTCCTAAAGCCTTGTAGGTCACAGAAAAGATAGGTCACGGAATGTATCCTGCCTGAAAAGAATAGAGCAATCTCTCATTTATTTGTTCTGATGGATACTGGTTGATGGTTTAAAAATCCTTAAGAGCTCTTATCTTAAAAGTCAACACAATAGGTTCACCAAGCAGAGGCCTATGTGTTGCACAGGGATGGATGTGACACTGACAAGCTCTCCTTAAATAAATTTAAAAAGGAGGAAACAAAGAAAAAAAATCCATTTATATTGTTTGAAGATTAATGGTTTGCTTGTTTTGGGGTGGGGCAAAAGGTTAACCTCTTAAACAGTTGACTGACACAAAGAAATTGTAGTATTATTTCTCACAGTGGTGGAGTTACATGTTCTCTAGAAATTTTCCTGTTTGAATTGAAATCTGAATGCTAAAAATAGAAGCTCATATACTGAACTTCTAAAATAATACATTGAATAGATGATATCATTTTTCTCTGAAGATATACAACTCCTTTTTGAAATGTGAATGTATAAATGTCTTCACACAATATAAGAACACATATT
Source organism: Marmota marmota marmota (assembly GCF_001458135.2). Taxonomy (NCBI): domain Eukaryota; kingdom Metazoa; phylum Chordata; class Mammalia; order Rodentia; family Sciuridae; genus Marmota; species Marmota marmota. The sequence goes on along the minus strand of NW_026000119.1, from coordinate 2,311,444 downwards.
TTCATATCAATGCATCTTGGCTTTGGTCATAAGTAGCAGACGCTTGTCTATCAGTCATTTTTTTAAAATTTCCTTACAAATAGAAATGTAGTTTTATTCAGGAACCCATCCTTCAGAGGTGGGGATTCCAACTATAGCTTAAGAGAATATCTGGTCAATAAAACCAGTACTGGAAATCAGCCTACTACAGTGATCCATGCACATTAATGTGACAAGAGCCAAGTGGAAACAACCTAAATGTCTATCAACAGACAAATGGATGAAGAAAATGTGGAACATATACACAATAGAGTTTTATTCAGCCATGAAAAAATGAAATTGTGTCATTTGTTGGTAGATGGATGGAGCAACATGCTAAGTGAAATAAGGCAGACTTAGAAAGTCAAGGGTTGAATGTTTTCTCTCAAATGTAAAAATGAGAGAGAGAGAGAGAGAGAGAGAGAGAGAGAGAGAAGGAATCTCATGAAGACAGAAAGGAGACCAGAGTAAGAGTAGAGGAAGGATCAACAGGTAGGGACGAAGGGAGGGCATGGGTAAATTCTGAGGAACAATATCTACCAAATTATGCTATGGCCATGTACTAGTATGCTACAATGAATCCTACTTTTCTATGTAATTTTAATGAACTAATTAAAATAATAATAGGAGCTGGGGCTGTAGCTCAGTGGCAGAGTTCTCTTGCCTAGTGTGTGAGGCACTGGGTTTCATCCTTAGCATGACATAAAAATAAACAAATAAAACAAAGGCATTCTGTCCATCTACAACTACAAAAAATAAAAATAATAATAATAATAATAGAAGAAGGATGATAATACAGTAGACCAAGTGGATCAGGGAGAGGGAGGAGGGGAGAGAAAGGAAGTTCCTAGGGAATGAGATTGATCAAATTATGTTATATGAGTGTATAAATATGGCATAATGAATCTTAGATTATGTATAATTATAATGCACCAGTAAAAATTACTGAATGTAAAAAAAAATTTTTAAAAATGAAACCAGCAGTGGACATTTCATAGCCCTTGTCAGTCATCGATGTTGGGGCAGGTTTCTGAGACAGATTTTCTCTTTTCTGAAAATAATTTTAAAACGTGGATGGGGTCATGACTGATTGATACCAAGAATTTTGGTTACTATCTTGTGACTTTTAGGAGAGGTAGAGAACAAAGCCAACATCTGAGAATGACAGAGTAGAAGGACAAGGCATCTCTTTCCTTAGTAACATAATTTATCCCTGAAATTAATCAAACTGGGACTACCCTACTTTAGCACTTTTTGCTGCATGAAATAATATATACATTCATTGTTTAAGTCACTTGTCTATCACTACATCTGGATTCATTTTTGCTGATAACATCATAGATACTTTTACAAATCATAGTCTTTTACATTTTTACTATTCTTTTCTCCATCCCCTTTTCTTTACTAAACCTAAAGTACATCTCATTTAGCCCTAATCTGAATTCATCTATGTTAACAATTTAGTATATATCATTTTGTGTTTTTCTCCATGTACCTTCCTTTAAAAATAAACATGTATATAAGTATATGAACACACACACATACATACACATTGGCACATAATTATACATTAGGATTTTACAAAAAAAGATCATATCATGTAATTTTTTGTATCTTTCTTTTTCATTCCACAATATTGCATGCATATTTCTTTAGGCCAACTGGCATAACTATAAATTCAACACAAGACTTGATAATACTCAAGTATAGGTATGAAAATTTGATCAGTTCTCTATTGATTGTCTCTTACTTTTTAACCTATTGTCAAATAAACAATAAGTTAATATAAACTGTGGGCATGCGTCCTTTCATACTGGTCTTTTATTTTTATGAGATAGATTTTAAGGGTAGAAATGCTGTGTTAAAGGAAATATTTATTTTCTTTTCAATAATCGTTTTTCACACATGCAACAGTTATTGACAATTTCACCAACAACTTGTGAATCTATTTCCCCAAAGTTTCACCAGCACCAGTTTTCACTTTTTAACCATTATAAATATGATAACTCACTTTTACTCCAATTTGCATCTTCTTCTCTCTGTTATTGAGAAATTTTTATATGTTTGTTAACTATTGTGTTTGTTCCTTGAGAAATAGTATATTCTCAATCTTCTGTCTACTTCTTGTTGTTAATCTGTGGCTTTTCTTTTTAACTTAAACTTGTAAGAGTTCTTTTTATATTATAGAGCATAATTTTTTGTCATCTGTGTTGCAAATACTTATAAAATCAGTCCTTTGTTTTTGGGTATGTATATTGTTGAAACATAAATTTTATATGCCCAATATGCCCATTTTTTGGTAGCTCCTAGGTTTACAATTAATATTGAATCTTTTCACTCTTTTTAATCCCCAGCTATATTGTACACATAAGCTTGTTTCTTACTTAAAAATCTTGATTTACTTTTAAAACTCCTGCCACTAGGTTAAAAGCCACTTAAAAAAAAAGTCAATCCATAGAAGAAGAAAGTAAAATGTTGGTTTCCAGGGTATGATGTGTGTGTGGAGGGGGGGGAACATGAAAATAATTTATCAGTTATGCAAGATGAGAAAGTTCTGGAGATCCAGCTTACAACAGTGTGCATATAATTAACACTACCATATTGGACACCTAGATTTAGTGAGCATAGATTACATGCTATGTGTTTGTCACTATAATAAAAAATATATACTAATTTCAAGAGGAAAAATTATGATGTACTTCATTACAACTCAAGAGATAACCAAATAATTTTTACTGATTGAAAAATATACTCTCAGTTTCCTGGTTGCCCTGTGCTTTCTTTTGCCATGCCCTTCCACTGTCATGTTCTGCCTTGCCTTGAGTCCAGAGCTATGAAGTCAGCTGACTATGGACTGAAACTGTGAGCCAAAGTAAACTTTTCCTCCTCTCAATTGTTCTTGTAAGGTTTTTGGGTCACAGCAATAAAAAAGCTAAAACAGAAATTTGTACTGAGAATTGGGGCTGTTGCTGTGACTAACCTGACCATGTAGTTCAGAAGTCTTTGGAACTGGTTTGTAAGAATGGGGAGAGGATGATTTTTGAAAAGTTTAGGTGCAAGCTGGAAAAGGTTTAAAATGTTAGAATGTTGTAAGCAGAGATTAATGGAAAATTCAGATTCCCCAGGTGGGAACCGAGAAGAACAGAATGTGGCTAGGACTGTGGGCAGTAAAGATTGGGCTCCTGAGGTTTCAGTAGAACTCTATAGGAGATTGGACTAGAGGCCATTAGTGTTATGTTTGGGCAAAGAAGTTGTCTACATTTTGCAACTGTCCTGAGACTTTCTATGAGACTGAATTTAAAGGTGATGGTCTAATTAATAAGGTGATGGGAATTTCAAGGCAGCACAAGATTCAGGTGGTGCATTCAGATGTTGGAAGCTTTCAGTTTCAGTATCACAAGTTTACTGTGATAAGGAGGAGCAGAAAGCAAAGCAGAAAAGTTTGAAAAACTTGAAATTTGGCCAGAAAACTGCAAGTAAAATAGGTTAAAGAAGGTGTGGTTGTTAGATTATAGCCACTAAAGAAATGCTAAATAATTCATCCAGAAACAATAGGAAAAGATGACTTGAGGGCACCCAGGAATTGGCAAGACTATACCCAACTCAGGCTCAATGGTGTAAAAGAAATTCCTTTGAGAAGAGAACACTGGGGTACCCTGCTTGCACAGGAGGGCCTAGGAAGTCTTTTCACATTGCTTAACTTTTCAGGCACTCAGAAACTGCTTCAGCTATGGTCCCAGGAGGCTTTGCTACTGGTTGAGATGGTGGCAGACTTTGGCATCTTCTACATGGTGCTGTTTCTGCAAGAATATAAAATTCTGGAGTTAGAGGGTCATGAAGGCTTCTACTGAGATTCCAAAAGGAGACCTGTGAGGCCAGGGAAAGTGGAGCAGGGTTCTTCAGGCTGCCCTTGAGAGGGTGCCACATGAAGACGTGAGAAGGAAGCCAAAGCTACAGTGCAAACCCAAGATGAAGGGATGCCAGTGATGTGGAATGTCTGCAGGATAGGAATTGAACAGAGCCAAGTCAAGAGAGAGGCCACATAGGTTGCAACCACTAAGACCATAGGGATGGAGCTACACAAACCCTTTGGAGAGAATATCATGGTGTCATGTGCCCCAGATGCTGAACATGGAACTACAGGACTTTTTGCCCAGCTGGATTTCAGTCTTGCTTTGGTCCAATCCCATCCTTCTATGTTCCCATTTCTCCCTTTCAGCATGGAAATGTTTACTGTATGCCATTATATATTGGATATATATAACTTGCTTTTGATTTTTTCTCTCACAAATAAGGGTTTGCTTTGAGTCTCAGATGAGATTTTGGACTTTTGGGCAATGCTGGAAATGTTAAGACTACGGGGACTCTTTGAAACAAACTGAATGTATTTTGCATTATAAGATGAGCATGAGCTTCTGGGGTCAGGGGTAAAATGTTATGGTTTAGATATGAGGTATCCCCCAAAACCTCATGTGTGAGATAATGTAAGAATTTCAGAGGTGAATTGATTAGATTATGAGACATGTAACCTAATTGGTGGATGAATTAACTGGTTGATAACTATAGACAGGTAGGTTGTGGCTGGAGAAATTAGGCCCCTGGGGGCATGTCTTTGGGTTTATATTTTGTTGGTGGTGAGCAGACCTCTCTTTCTGCTTCCTGAGATGTTTTTCTCCACCATACCCTGCTGTCATGATGTTCTGCCTGACCTTGAGCCCAGAGATGTGTGGGAGACTTTGCCTTTTGGTTTTATTTTCTCCCATCGGGTTTCTCACTGATAAAATTAAGTTTCTGGTCTCTTGAGAAAAATATCAAGTAATCCCCTCCCCTTCCTCTCCGAAGGGCACCCAGAGGAAGGGCGCTAAAGTCAAGTTTTCTCGACCAATCCCTGGGGGACATGGGGTCCGTTCATGCGTCCCTGAGTCACCCTGCCAACCAGCACCCACCAAGTCACCAAGCAACCCTTCAGCTTAAGAGCTGAAGCTTGGAAGCTCACACTCTGTGTTCTCTTCCTCTCCTTTTCTTCCCCTTCGGGCAGCCTCCCCCAATCAAATCTCTTGGTTGAATTTCCATCTCGGGTGAGTCACTCGCCTTTCACCCTCTAAAAATTTTTTGTGTCAAGTAAATGCTGTGTTTCTGCCTGAAACCAAATGTTAAAATATTGCTTCTTTTAGTCCATTTATTTGGTTTAGATAATACAGTTATTACCAAAAAAGAAGTACTTATCCAAAAAGTGGTATAACATTTCACATGCTATTGTAGCCAAGCCATTAATTGAAGAGTTATTATGAGAAGATAGTCTGTATTTCTTAGATTTTTAAAAAGGACTTTAATTATTTTATGTTTCACATTTATGCCTTTAGTCTATCAGAATTTTGCTTTTATAGATGGCATAAGAGAGGATTCAACTCAATTTTATTCTAGGGGGATAACATTTGAATTAGAATAGTTTATTAAATATTCCATTTATTTTAAATAATAAGTTTTCACTGTTTTTTCTGTATCTGTATTTTCAGTTCTTTTCCAGAGTGTTTTTTGTCTATTCATGTGCCAAAGCATATTTGCTTTTCTCTGGCTTAACTGACATATAATTGACAAAGAAATATTGCATTAATTAAGTTGTACACATTTTTGTACATATTTTCTGATTTCATTCATTTTCTGTTTACTCTTGTAGCTCAGGGAGCTTTAAAATTATTGTTTTGTATTCTCTTCAGGTAAGTCATAGTTCTTCATTCTTTAGAACTTTTAACTGCTTCCTTATTTATTTATTTTCCTTTTGGTGGAGTCGTGTTTCCATATTTATTTGTGATTATTGTGACCTTGTGTTATATCTGCACAGGTACTTTCTTTCTCTCTTTCTCTCTCTCTCTTTTAGTATATATATTTTTAGTTGTAGATGGACACAATACCTTTATTTTATTTATTTATTTTTATGTGGTTCCGAGTATCGAATCTAGTACTCATATGTGCTAGGCAAGTGCTCTACCACTCAGCCACAACCCTAGTCACTTTTTTAAAAATATATTAGTTTGAGGAAGGAAAGCCCATCAAGAGATTCTGGGTGGGTCATCTGCTGGGGTATGTGAGTAGGCTTTCTGATGGAGTCCTCAGGTAGTCTGGTGTGGCAACTAAATCTTTGGGAATAGAATTGGAACTTGAGTCCATGTGTGTAGACCTGTTGCAGGGGTCCAGTGGGGGTGTATCTGGAGACTAGGGTTGCACCTATAGCCTGAGTCTGCAGGTTCAGGCCTAGAAAAGCGGAGTCCGTAAGGGTGGGTTTGGTGCTGGGTTGGGCCTAGAACCTGGGTCCTGGGATTGTAAGGAGTGGTCTGTGGCTTAGATACATGTTGATAGGCCAGCATCCTGGGTCTTTGGGAGCTCGCCCAGTATTGAGGTCTACTTAGATAGATCTGGTCTGTGGATCTGTTGAATCTAAAGTAAAAGAAAATAATGATTATTGTAAATTTTACCTATATGAAAATAATTAATAAGTCCCATTGTACCATCTGGTTCCATTTTGAATCTTCAGTACTTGCTGGAAAAGGGATGGTTAAAGGGTACAAGGATGCAGTTGAATAGGAGGAATAACTTCTAATGTTCTATGGCATAGTAGAATGACTATGGTGACAACAATTTCAAAATAGCCAGTAGAGAGAATTTTGAATGTTTCCAACATAAAGAAATGATAAATATTTGAGGTGGTAGATATGACAATTACCCTGATCTGATAAATACACTCTGTATACATGTATGGGAATATCACACTGCACCCCATAAATACTTACAATTATTATGTATCAATTAAAAATAAAAACTTTAAAAAATTGACATCAGATTTTCTGAATAATAACCAACACTTCTGAATGTTTACTTTATATTATTTGTATTTCTAGGTTTTCTGAATAAATCAAGTCATTTAATCTGTGGCAAATCATAGGCTCTTTATAAAGAGAATGCAGGCTCAGAGATTGTCAGAAATTTGTAGTGTTATCTGTAGCACATGGCAAAACTGGAATTCTGCCCCCAAAAAGCTGATGCCAGATGTTTTGATTTGAGATATACATATGTGTGTGTATAAATAATTGTTTTTTTTGCATAGTCTCAGAAAAATTCAAATGCTAACCCTTTCCCCAAGTCCAGAATTTCAAGGAACTCATACATACTGCATGCGCCCTCTCATAACATCTGTGTGAGAACAAGAAGCAGAACGCTATTTGTATCAGTCAGGGTTTGATCTCTGTACTTGCTGGGCTCTCAATGGCTTGGATACTGAATTCACCCATTCTAAAGCAGATTGCAGTTGCTTACCTCTTTGGCAAGGTTTGCTCCTAAGCCTACTTTCATTAAACCACCTGTGTCCCTTTTCTTTTGGTGGTGGTGGGGAGTTTGTGGGTGATTAACTGCTTGACTTCTGTGAAGGCAATTGGTTCCTACTGACAAAGTGGTTGAGTGCCTAGGAAAAACCTGCTTGCTGCTGTTTTAAATTGGCCATTCCCACATTCCCATCCTTTGTTTTATTCCTGTGAATCGAGAGCCTCTGGAGTGGTACAGCAATAGGATGGCAAGACATGGGGACACTGCCTGCCTCTTTGCTAATGGCCCTGCTACTTTACTCAGCCATCAACTCTGTCCCCATTCTCTCCCAGGAAAGCAGGGGCCGGGACTCTCAACCTGGGAGAGAGGTGCAGAATGAGACTTCATGCTGGGGGAAGATTAAGTTCTGAGTGGTGTTCATGCAGAGGGCTTAAAAGGTGCCAATTTGGGATGGATTTGTCCTGGAAGCCTGCTAAATTCCACCTTTTCTTTCAATGAATACTGGTGATTACCTCTGAGTGCACCCCAGAGGCTGCTTCCGACATGTCAAATATATGTGAGTCCATCTAGGAGCTCATTTCTCTCAGTTCATTCATGGTGGGCTGTTCACTCTCTCTCCCAAACCCTTCATCTTTCTGAACCACTTGTGCCAACTTGTGCTGGTGGGCTCAGATTCCTGATGAAATGCTTTGGAAATATAAGTGAAAACAGAATTTTAACTTAATAGAGAAAATCACTCAGACATCTTTTCACTTAAAAAGTGCTCTAAAGACTTAAGTCACTATTATTCCCAAGGACTTAAAACAACCTCGCTGCCACCATGCTGGGTAAAAGGTGTTCAAGTTCCCAGCGTGGTGTTGCTGCTGCTATCCGGTGCCATATCTGTGTGAAAAAGCACTGTGGATGGATTGCTCCAAGGTGCAGTATCTCAGCCCTGCTTGCTTGATGATTGTCCAGTGGAGCATTTCTCACTCAGATAGAAAGCAGTTTACTTATTATTATTATCATCATCATCATTATCATTATTGTTACTATTATTATTATAATAGTTGTGGTTTCACTAAGTTGCCCAGGCTGGCCTCGAATTCACAATCTTCCTGTCTCAGCCTCCTGAGGAGCTAGGATTACAGGCTTGCTACTGAGCCTGACTGAAAGCTGTTGATTTAAATGTTCTGTGAAAGAAAAAACTCTGGGATTAGTCATTGTTCCAAATGCCCCTCTTGGCAAGTCAAAAACAAATGGAATCAAAATTAACTTTTACATTATCATCAGTGGTATTTATGCGATTCAGTGTGAAACTGTTGGAAACTGATCACCATGGATGTTTTGGCTCTAGGCATGGTGTATAGGCAAGAGTTGATTATTTTCTCATTAAATACAGTGTCAGCTTTTTGTTCCATTCACTCCCTGTAGGCAGAAAAGCAGTAGAAATGTGGTAGAGGCTCTTGGGAGATGAAGATAAGACAGAACTCTTGCCCTCTTCATTTATTCCATTTACTGCGGTAGAGTCCTCATAGACCCTTACAATAGGAATGAAACTGGAGCTATATTAAGAGATAAATAGTGTGTGTTTTTTTTTTAATCAGGAAAGGTCAAGAAATATAGAGAAAAAAATTAAAAATAAAGTTTTTTTAAAACCACATGAATAATGTTTTAAAAGAGAATTTAAGCCTGAAAAAACACAGCAGCTGAATTAAATAGAAATGGCATTCATTTTACTTATTCAACAAGAATCTAGTGAATGTCCCACTGTGTGCTGGGCACTAAAGGGATTAAAAGACTTAATCTTTGACCTTAAGGCATATGCTCTCTGAAGCTAGGAACTTCAAGTGAATGGCAAACACTTTTTATCCTGCATTTCTCTCTGTCTCTCATTTTCTCTCTTTCCTAGGCAGAACATTGGAAACTAAATAAATGCAGGTCTTAGGAGCCTTAGCTTTGCTACTACCCTGGTCCTGTCCTGTGACCTAAACTGCACGGGTTTTGACATGAAAGGTACTATAAGTGCTCCATTTCAAAATAGTGCAATAGAGGCTGCGTGCTCAAGTTGTGGTCTCAGGGACTCCTTCAGCCCTTCTCTTTGAGTATGTGGCCAGTGCTGGTGCTTGCTGGAAAGGTGGACATTTCCATCTGCTTCTAGGCTCATGTTGTGTTTTCCCAGGTACTCCTGGAGTTTTATGTCCTGACAACTTTGATTGGCTTTTCTCCTATATTTGCTTTGCTCCTATTTCTAAAAAGTCACAACTGTCTTCATTTTTTTTTTTTTTTTGGTACCAGGGATTGAACTCAGGGGCATTTGACCACTGAGCCACATCTCCAGTCCTATTGTGCATTTTATTTAGAGACAAGGTGTCACTGAGTTGCTTAGCGCCTCACCAAGTTGCTGAGGCTGGCTTTGAACTCACAATCCTCTACCTCAGCCTCCCGAGCTTCCCAATTTTTACTCTCATCTGGTTACTGTTATCATCAGAAATACAGCTGGCTAAAGGCTACAGCAAATCTAGCAGTGGCTTAAGGAGATGGGTTTATTTATTTTGTACAGTAAGAAGTTCAGTGGTAGGCTGCTCAGGGATAGTATAATTCTTCAGTGATTACTATCAGGCACTACGTGTTTCCAGGTTTTGCTCTGCTGTCCTAGTTGTGTATTCTTTTATCTTATTTCTTGCCTTGTGATTATAGGATGGATGCTGAACCTCTGGACAAATATCTGCATCTTAGGAAGTTGAGGAGGGGGAAAGAAGCAAAGATGAATTTATCACCTCATTAAAAAAAAAAAACACCTAACAAACTTACGTTTATATCTCATTATATCACATGGTCCTTAATTAGACTAGGGATTGTAGTAGGTGTTATGTTGCTAACCAGTGAAGGAATAGCCATGCTGTGTTCTTAAATTCACATGCATTATTAGAAATTTCAGAGGTAACCTATATGGCAAGCCTGACAAGGGATTAAAGAAGGCAAATTGGAGTTTTATTTATTAGGCCTAAAATAATGTGCATATATGATGGCATTCTCTCATCAGACCAAAAAAGTAATTTCCAAGAAATAGAAATATATTTTTTAAAAACATATTGGGACTTGTCTTTGTCAGTTTGGGCTACTATAACAATATACCTGAGGCTAGATGGCTTAAACAATAAACATTTATTTTTCACTGTTCTAGAGGCTGGGGTGCCAGAGATCAGGATGCCAGCAAATCCAATATCAAATGAGAATACTTTCTGGCTTGTAGACAGCCACATTCTCACTGTATTTTCTTAAGGCAGGGAAAGAAGAAAAGAGAGGGAGTTTGTCCTCGTTCCTCATCCCTTTATAAGGGCACTAATCCCATCAGGAGGACAACATCCTCATGAACTCATTTAAACCTATTCACCACCCAAAGACCCCACTGGGGTAGGGTTCCAACATATGAGTTTGGTAGGGACATAAATAGGCAGTCCATAACAGAACTCATTTATTTTTAAACAGCAGTTTTTCTTGAAACAAAAAGAACATAAGCATTCTCCAAATTCTGTCATAGATTCTCAAGGGAATAAACTAAAAATAAGAGATGAATATAAGGCAGATGAGCTTAAAAATATAGATCTATATATCTCTATCTCTCTATCTATATAAAGTATTTATTTTTCTATCTATATAAAGTATTTAAGCACTGGTTCCTGTTAGCCGTGATTTCTTTAAGGCTCTAAGGATTTGGGCTGTTGTGATTTTTTGGCACATTACTTTCATAGCATTATTAATAGTGTTTTCATATGCTTCTCTGTTGAGAGCCACAGCCGAAGGGGCCCCAGCAAACTTCCAGCTGCCAGCAAACTTCCAGCTGCCGGCTGATGATTGGCTCACAGCGGCCCCAGCAACATCTAGCTGATTGTCTCCTCGGCCCCAGCAACATCTAGCTGATTGGCTCCTCTGCGGTGATGCTCATTGGGCTGTTTCCCTGCCCTTTCAGACCACGGAGCTGCTCATTGGGGGACTTTTTTGGCTCCGCCCACGTGACCCAGCCAATCGGCCTCAAGAGCAGG
>NW_026000119.1:2212159-2296353 GCF_001458135.2 Marmota marmota marmota | reverse complement strand
GCTGTTTTGTTTGGCGTGTGTGGTTCTAAAAATAAAGTTAGTTTCTTTTGACAAGTGGCTCCTGATTGTGCCCAGCCAGACTGCGGCACTTCTCCTAACCAAAAGGTATATACTTACTGATGAAACAAACTGATGATTTCTATAAAAATAAGACAAAAAGCACAATAATTTGTCTTTAATTGCTAAATCACAAAGAAATCAATGAAATACATATAGACTTTCTTTCTTTTTTTTTTATTATGCCATATGTTTTAGTTATGGAGGGAAGTACAATCAACTCACCATCTATGTGGGTTCTGCATCCATAGATTCAACCAACAGAGGATTGAAAATATATAGTTTTAAAATTGTGTATGAAGATGTATAGACCCATTTTCTTGAAATTATTTTGTAAATAATACAATTTAGTAACCATTTCATAGCATTTACATTATATTAGGCATTATAAGCTATAATGATTTAAATAATCTTAGCATTTATTTAAGATATATGTACAAGAGGATGTGTAGATTACATGGAAATACCATGCCATTTTATGTAAGGGACTTGAGCATCCGTAAATTTTGAGATCTCTGTGTTGTGGGGTATCCTAGAGCCAATCCTCTGTGGATACTGAAGTATGACTGTATTTTCTCAAACCTTTTCCTATTTTTCCTATTCAGTTTAAAACTGGAAGATTCTTTTATACTACTTATTGCATTTTCTTCTTCCCCTGTGGCTGACTTTGCCTTTATTTGGACCAAGAAAGATGGTGCATCAGATTCAGAGAGATTAAATTTGAGAGTGACATCTTCTTGGGTACTCCAATCGATCACATCAGAGAACCCAATTACCTTAGTGATCATTGACTAACTTACGGGTAAGAGAATCTCCAAAATGTTGTCCTTCCAAGCCAAAGCCTAAGTCCAAATAAAGCTCGCAACCAACCAAAGCACTTTACAGGCAGTTTCATCCTCTATTTGCAAAGAGATTCTTTAAAAGTCCACTGCTCTGTTTCAGTTGCTATCACACAAGGACCAATGCCAGGGAATAGTCACTTTTGCCCATCTGAAGTGGTTCTAGTGCTTATAGTTGTTGCTGCTTGTTGCTGTGCTCTCGTGTATCATTCCACCCAGTTCCACAAAGGAGGGTGTGGAGAGACCATCAGTCAGAGTGAGAGGACTGTCTTCTTTGCATCTCAAATAAAGTTAATTCAGCCTTTAGGCAGAAAAGTTAGGGCAAGTCTTTCCCCATAAGACAGATATACCTATAGCAGGAAAAAATGAGTATAATAATAGCACTTACTTCCTTTTGTAGAAATGAAGCAATGTGCCATATCTAAATCATACAACACTGCTACCTAGTAAATATAAGTTTTGACTATTACTATCATTATTACATGGAGGCTAAAAATAATGGAGACTGACTTTCCTCTGATGCAGGGGTGGGGGCATTCATTGAGTAGATGTCACTTGACCTGGGTCATGAAGAATGAGCAAAAGTTTCCAAAGAGGACCACGGAGGAGAGGGACATTCTAGAAAGATGGAGACACATGTGTAAAGGCCTGGCAGCTATGTGTGGTTGACACTGTGTCTGGGGTATGGGAAGGAGATGGGTTGAAAATGAAGTTTAAGTTGTGGGCCTATGCAGTAGAACTCAGGTGCCAGGCAAAGGAGTATGAACCATAAAATCCTGTACATAAAGAGGAAACTGTGAATTCATCTAAACAGAAATCACTTGATCCAGTTTATGTTCCTAAAATTTTAGTATAAACCCATCATAAAAACTGTGTGAGCCTGGAAGAAACATCTATCCAAAATCTATTCATTGCTTTCAAGGTTCTGGGCACCAGAAATAAAAATATGTGTAGGAAGTCATCTTTCATTTTAAAGATTTGGAACTGTTGAGGGGAGGCAGAGATATACCTAAATACAGTACAGTGTGATAAGTGTGATTCTGTAGAGTGACCAGAGTATTATGGGAGCACTAGGGAAAAGAAAATTAGTTCTGCTAGGAGGGTTGGAGTGGGTGGGGATCCAGGAGCATCTCACTCACATAATCATCTCACATGTTCATGGACCAACATGTCAAAAGTGGTTTGAGAGTGTGTGATGGGAGAAGGTAGAGGAAGAAAAACTGAAAGTTTGAATGCTGTATTAATTAACATTAGGCTTTATTCAGTAGGGAAGAGGGAATTACACAAGATTTCTAAAATATGGGGAAAGTATTATAATCAAGAGGAAAATTTTTGGGTTTTTGAGACTAACAGACTTGAGTTCAAATTCCAGTGTAGCCGGTTGCAGGCTATGAGACTTTGGCCTGTCATGAGATCTTTCTAAGCCTCAGGATGATTGTAATAGGACCTTCTTCATCTTGTGGGGTTTAGTGAGGATTAAATGATAAATACATGGAGTGCTTGGAGTAAGGTGTCTGGGTACTTAATGCTAAATAAATAATTGTCATTATTTTAAACATGTCTCTGCATTTAAAAGCTGGTTCTAGCAAGGTCTTGGTATCAAAAAAGCTGGAAGGCTGGCTAAAAGGCTGTGAAAATCAAGGAAAAGTTTAAGAGAGGTTGGAGAGGGTCAGAGTCTCTAAACAGGCAGAATTAGATGTCCTTCAGGAACCTTCCAATGACAGAGGGGACAGGGTGGGGCTGACGGGAAGGTGGTATGGGGAGCAGATGAATAGAAAAAGGAGAGAGTGAGGTTTGTGTCAAAGATGACTCAGCTTTTTCCTCTGGATGATTCAAACAGATGGTGAGGTCAGTACTCGAGATACAAAAGAGGGAAAACTGTAAAATGAATTAAATTTTGGAATATTATGCATGAAGAAAGCCAGATGGAGGGACCCAGGAAATGGGGGGAGGGCAGGGAACAAATGGAAACACAGGTCTAGAGATGAGAAGAGAGATCTGGGCCAGAAATATATATTTTGAAATAACTTACGAACAGATCAGAGGCTTCTGCTGTAAAGGGTTAGAATACTTTAGGCACTGGAGCCAGCACAGTCTTTGTTGCCACTACCTGACCTACCATCTTAGCATCCACAGCATGGGTGTGCTGTTCCAATAAAACTTTATTTATAAAAGCAGGCTGATGAATAGATGAGTCCATGGACTATAGCTCCCTGTTTTTGAGGTAGACAGTGAAGTCGCTGGAGAGGAAGAGCTTGTGTAAGGATAGGGAGTAGAATGAAGCTGAGAGGGCTGAGGCTGAGCCTGGGCAAAGATCCATGTTCAGAATGGATGGGCAGAGAGGGCCAATGGTTGGGTATGGGTTGTCTTGGTTACAGGACTTCCTAGTGTCATCCTGACAGCCTGAGGATTTGTTGGAGAAGACATTGAAACGAAACATTCATGCCCTATTTCATTAATCTTAAGTGAGGGGCTGTCAAGAGGTGGTCAAGAAGGGAGGGGCCATGTTAAGAATTCTAAGGAGGTTGCTAGTTAGATTTACCCTCCTGAGTCCTGAACTAACTTTCTTCATTTATTCCTCACCTTTACTTTCTTTCATTTATCCCTCATCTTTTCATCTTACATCTAATACTTCTTCCCCCTCTTACCCCTTCCAAGGTTGCTTCTCCTGCTCTCTGGCTCCTCACCCTGAGGTGCCCACCACAATACCAGGCAGGTAAAAGGATAATCATGGAGCCAGCTATTATGAGCAGTATAAACAAATGACAAATCTCTGGGTGCAGGAAAGGTAACAAGAGGCTGATCAGTAGTTCTAGTTATCTTTCCTTCATGTTTATTGCAGTCTGGTGCAGTTATTTCTAAGGGCCTGACATTGATCGACAGCTTCTATTAAGGCCTATCCAGGGCAGCTGGATTGAACAGATACATTAAATAAAGCAGTTATTGCTTTTCATTGCCTTTCCGTAAAATATCACTGCTAAATAGCTTCTGCCATCAGATGCAGTTAGGTACACGGTTTTAATTTGAGGGACTGCTTTATAACACTGCACAATTGACACTGGCCTTTGTTTCCCCTACAATAATGATTGTGTACATCCTGGAGAATTGATGGGCTGTCCTTTGAGGTGGAGTTGGAAGGAGGCGGGAGGAGGGGGCTCTGGCTTTGTTGTTCTCCCTCTCTCTTTTTATACATGCCAGGTTTGTCACTTGTTTGCAGCAGAGGCAGGAACAATGTCAAGCAAGGGCCCTTATCTCAGGATGTTGTAATGTAGGGACTGTAAGCCTTCGCCTGGAGACGAGATAAGCCCAAACTTACAAGCATGGAGGAAGACGGCTGGGGGTTGGTGTGTGATTGAGACAACAATGGGAAGCTGTCGGTCGCCTGTTACAGCTCTTTCTGGTGCCACGGAAATATATGCATGTGGAATGGCGTATAACAAGCATGAAAATAAAAGTCTGGAATGTTCATCTAATAATGATGTATTTGCAGCAGGATTATGCTGCCCAATGATATTCTTGTTTTATCTCTGGGCTAAACGCTGGGGCAGCTGTGTGCTTTGGCACAGTCTTCTGTCCCTCCTTTTGTGTGCTGCATATTAATCCTTTATTGAAGTAATTAAATGTGTGCTTAATGGCAATGAGCTGGCAGAACGAACGTTCAATTGAATTAGCGGTTATGATTGGGAGCATGCTACAAGATGAACTAAATGCAATTACTGTAGGCATTTCTTTCTCCAAGTCAAATCTGGCTACATGACATGACTTAATTAGAGGTTGTTAGATACACTTACTCCCTGATCCCCTCGTGTACTGCCTGGATTTTAGTTAGAGCTCCCCCAACCCCCATATTTGCCCCTTGTCCCACTCTTATTCTGACTCTGCTCAGCAAAGACTCCCGATCCAGTTCTTTTACCATGAAGATAAAGTCTGATTTTTCATAGACAAAATAGGAGCTAACAGAGATATCTTCAAAAGATTCTTTCTTGGTAAAGTCTCGTCCAGCTATTGGTCCAGGTGAGAGAGGGCCAGAGCCATGGCAGGACATGGCATGTTTTGTGAACTCAGGGAGGGCAGGTTCCAGGATAATGACAAAGGACCTTTATTGGAGAATAGACTACACTTCAGCCCTTTTAGCTTTTCAGCCTCTGAAGATACTCTTTGGGTAGAGGGTCACCTTTTATTTCAGATGCCTCCTGCAGAGAAGACCAGGATAGATTCTCAAGTTCTTCAGAGAGGTACTGAGGCAAGCACTGAATGCCTGTAACACATTGTTCCATTGAGAGCTTTAAATAGGGGGGCCTGACTGCTGTATTGTACCACCTTTAACTTGGAGACGCTTCTAAGTATTAGTTAAATTAATGGTTCTCAATCCTGTCTTCCCATGAGAAGTCTCTGGATCACTTTAAAAATACTGATGCTCTTTTTGAATTTTTAAAATTTTTAAAATTGTTCAGTGTCCATTTTGACACTGAACAATATTTTTTTGAAGGGTGGAAACTTGAGTCACAGGGACGTAGATAATGGTGGATGTCAGAAGGTCATGATGAGGTGATAGACAGTGGTGGCCTTCATCTGATACACAAAACTACAGCTTCTACTCTCCCCCATGTGTCTTCTGGAGCTACTTTGGGATCTTGGTGCTAGGATTTATAAATCCATCAATTACTGACCTCCCAGATCTGTCCAACAAGCAAGGGCTCTCATTAGTCGTGCCCCCTGTTTTGCTTAGAGTTATTTACCAAGAGGCCAATCAATATTCTACAGGCAGACAGTTGGGATGTGAGGGCCTCATCAATCCATTCCATTTTCTTTGCTCAAAATGGTGGATGGAAGCTGGAGGGACAACTCACTATAAAATAAAAGGCAAAATCCATTGCCACTTTTGAAACCTAAAATGTACATTTTGTTTTATTTTTATTTGAGCATAATGAGGCAGGACTTCTGGTCACTGGGAGCTTCTGGGTCTATTTTACAGCTTTCATTCTCTTTCCCAGGGCCATAAATGAAACCTTTTCAGCCCTAATGACCACAATGACTTTCCTCGATCATGTTATTGCTACTTTGGCACATTTATTGCTTTCACATGCACTAATGGATGAGTTTGGATATGTTAACAATTTATATATCATTTGATCCTAAAAAAGAAACCCTACCAAACTAACTTAGCCCCCACGATTGAGTAGCTTTTAAGGAGTATAAATGAATTTAATGCTTTAGAAAGAGCTTCTGTAAATTATGAACATGACACCTATTACATTAAGCTGCATTAAGCATTAATACATCTTCATTACTGGCAGGTTGCCCAAACCTCCAAGGTTGAAAAAGCTGCCTGAAAACGCTCAATGTGACAGTCACCTAGGCTAAGATTGATGGCTCTTTTTTAGGGGAGTGAGGGATGCCTATTGACTAGGTTCCTCTTCCACTTTCAGACAAAGACTTGTAAGTGGTGTCAACCAGAGTTCTCCAAAGGCTCCGTTTTAATGGCCAGGCAAGGACTTTGGTATCCTTTGTGTGCTTGCTCAGTTACTGGATAAGGTACTTGAGTAGAGAAACGCAGGTGTTCCAACCTTTCAAGCTAAAAGATTGGGAGTGGGACATGATGTTTCTTTGTGGGAGAGTTATATTAATTATTATTATTATGCATCAGCAATACTTATTGATAAGAATATCTACCATTTCTTGAATGCTTACTATGTGCCAGCAATAATAAACTCTTTGTATGTTTTATGTCATTTAATCTCCTTAATAACCCAGTGAGTTAGATAATATTTATTGCCCAAGCATGCTGTATTAGTTTCCTAAAGCTGCTATAACAAAATATCATAAGCTGGTGGTTTAAAACAACAGAAATTTACTTATTTTTTCACAGTTCTAGACACTACAAGTATGAAATCAAGTTGTTGTCGAGGTCATGCTCTCTCTGAAGACTCTAGGGAGAATTTGCTCCATGCCTTTCTGGCAATCCTTGGCATTCCTTAGCTTGTAGATGACTCATACCAATCTCTGTTCCTGTCTTCACATAGTGTTCTCCTGTGTGTCTCTGTGTGTCTTAGGAGGATACAAGTCACATTGAATTAGAGGCCCAATCTACTCCAGAATAACCTCATCTTACCTTAACAGGTTACATCTGCAAATAATGTAAATACATTTACATTTCAAAATAAGGTCACATTGTGGGGGTAGAGGAAGGGAGGGAGAGAGAGAGAGAGAGAGAGAGAGAGAGAGAGAGAGAGAAATAGTGCCTTAAATTCTGTCAACTATGAATGAAAGGGCTTTTGTTCAATAAGATATAGAATTCTTGGTGTTAAAATACCTAAATAATGGTGACACTTGTAGCTTATCCTATGTGACTAGAATGGTAGGTTATATTTGGAATTCTTACTAAATATGGGCAAGCATGTTAGGTTCTCAAAGATTCTATTGACTCTGCTCTATTCTAAGTGAATGGAGTGATATCATGGGTCAACATCATCAGTAACTGTAGACCTTAGCATATGCCTTGAAAAGTTCAGCAGGAGAAAACTAGGTTGAACCTGGGTGTGTGGTTCTTGAGCCAAGAAATAATTTCTTTTAACCAGGGTAAAAATCACCAACTGAGTTGGTTGGACGGAACTCAGTGTATATGTCAGCATCTGCCCCATTGATGATGAAAAGAAGGTCCCAAAGTAACAAGAAGAAACAGAGGAAACCTCATAAAAGCTTAAAATAGAAGAATGTGCAGCATGTAGAGAGGGCTTAATGGAGGAGTGACTGAGGAGTTGGATGGCACTGGCCAGTGCCTGTTATCAATTCTTTAGTAAATTTTATGACCTTTCTAACTCTCAGTTTTTAAAAGCATGAATGCAACAATAGTATCCACTTCACAGCGTTATTTGAATATTGAGAAATCACTTGTGAATTATAAGGACTTTATTGTTCTTCAGTAATAAAATCACTCCAATTAGTCAAAGCATAAAAGGGAATTCACTGGTTTATGTAACTTGGATGTCTGCAGGTACATTTGGCTTCAGCCACAGAAGCATCCAGATGTTTAGGGATGCTGCCAAGATACTGAATTGGCTCTGACTTCTTTACATAGACTTCATTCTCAGGCAGTCTTTTCTAGTTTGGTGGCAAAAGTGCCCAATAGAAGAAGCTCTAGACTTTTACCTTTGCAGAAGATTGCTCTATAGTAGTTCCTGCATAAGTCCTGGATAGGAACGTTATTGACCAGGCTTGGGAAATGCTGTCTTCCTTCATCAGGACTGAGAAGAGAAGTGGGACCCACTACTGATGGGTCATGAGATTGGGAGAGCCCGAGTCATGCTGATCAGGGGGAAAACACATACTTCCCATATAGAGTCCTGAAACACACAGAGCTCATGACTCCTATTGTGGGTTCTGGGAATGTTACCTTTAACTCTAATTATCTGTTACTATTTTTTTTAACTGGCCCTACTAGGTCCTAATTTTGCCCTAAGAAAAATTGGGCTTCAATGAACAGAATGTGCTGCATAGTTGAATTTGAAATAGAGAAATAAAAATAATGATTTAAAAGGATTGATATGTCTATTTTGTAAGAAGTATCCAAAGAGGAAAAAATGTTTTCCATATATCCAATGTATGTGTGTGTGTGTGTGTGTGTATTTTTTCTGTCAATAATAGAGAAAGAAGAAAGGAATTCTTTAATTGTAATTCAATACAGTTATGCTTTTTTTTTAAACAAGTTGAATTATTGTATCATAGAAAGAGTTTGTACATACAAATTATTGTGCCTTGAAAAGTTTAGGAGAAAACTTGGTTGAACCTGGGTGTGTGGTCCTTGGGCCAAAAAGTAATTTCTTTTAACCAGGGTAAAAATCACCAACTGAGTACCTGTGGACATCCTAGTTACATAATAGCTATATAATGCTTATTATATGCCAGGCACTGTTGAAACTACTTTATTTACGTAAATTCATTTAGTCCTATGAAGTTGGTTTTATTATTATTGCCATTTTTGAGAGTAAAACATGTGTCACAGAGAAGTTATGACTCTTGCCCAAGTTCACGCAACTATTGAGTGGTAGAGCTGGGGTTCAAATCCAGGCAGTTCAGTTTGGGAGACCATACTTTTTTTTCTGTTGTAAAAAGTTTATTCAATGAAGAAAACATACTAATTTTTAAACTTAGGCCATATTTATTCCAGGTTTATGAATGCATGATTGACAAAATTGCATATATTTAAGGTGTAAATATGATAAGTGCATACATGATTAAATGACGTAATGATCAAGATAATTAACATACTGATTGATCACACAGTTGTGTTTTTTTTCTGTTTGTGTAATTGTTGTGGATGATGAGTAGTAGGTTTAATACTAATTTCTTAAGACATTTCAAATACATAATAAATTGTAATTGACTTTAGCATACTACTGTACATGAAACCTCCAGAATTTATTCACTTTATAATTAAAAGTTAGTACTCTGACTAATGTCGCCTCTTTATTCTTATTCTCTAGTTCCAGGTAACAACTATTCTATTCTTTTTTCAATGATTTCAATTATTCTAAATTCCAAATGTAAGCTATATCATACAGTATTTGTCTGTGTCTGGCTTACTTAACATCATCCATTCCAGATTCACCCATTTTGTCAGAAATGGAATGATCTCTTTCCATTTTAAGACTAAAAAATATTACATTCATATGTATGTTTGTGTGTGTGTGTGTAAATATATCACATATTTTTGTTCATTCACTCATTGAGGGACACTTTGTCTGTTTTTCTATCCTGGCTATTGTGAATAATGCTACTATGACATGAAAGAGCAGGTATCTCTTTAAGATAGTGATTTTAATTTCTGTGTGTGTGAGTGTGTGTGTATGTGTGGGTATATGTATGTATATGTATACAAACACATATATACATACAGAAGTAGCATTGTGTGTGTATGTGTATATATATATGTATATATATACACATATGTATATATATATACATATATATGTATATATATATACATATATATGTGTATATATATACACATATATGTGTGTGTGTATATATATATATATATATATATATATATATATATATATATATATCATTGCTAAGCTGCATGGAAGTTATATTTTTTAATGTTTTGAAGAATTTCCATATTGTTATGGCCATACCAATTTATATCTCTACCAACAGTGGACAAAGGAATCCCTTTCTCCACATCTTATGTAATGGGTACTATCTTTTGTATTTTTTTTTAAAGAGAGAGAGAGAGAGAGAGAGAATTTTAATATTTTTTTTTTTTTTAGTTTTCGGCAGACACAACATCTTTGTTTGTATGTGGTGCTGAGGATCGAACCCGGGTCACACGCATGCCAGGCGAGCGCGCTACTGCTTGAGCCACATCCCCAGCCCTATCTTTTGTATTTTTGATAATAGCCATCCAAACATATGGGAATTGATATCTTAAGTTTAGATTTACATTTGTCTGATGACTAGTGATGCTGAGCACCTTTTCATATACTTGTGGATATTCATTTGTATTCTTGCAGAAGTAAACATCCAGGTCTTAGTTCATCTTTTTTCCAATTTAATTTTATGAGGTCCTTATGTATTTTGGACATTAATCTCTTGTATGATATCTGGTTTGCCAATATTTTCTCTTATCATGTAAGTGGTCTATGCATTTTGTTATTTCTTCACCTGTGAAGACACTGGAATTTGTTGCAGTTTTATTTATTTACTTTTATTTTTATTGCCTGTACTTTTAGCATCACTTGCAGAAACATCATTGCCAAGATTAATGTCAAGTAAGTTTTCTTCTAGGAATTTTACAGTTTCAGGTCTTACTTTTAGGTCTTTAATACATTTTTTAAATTGATTTTTGTCTATAACATTAGGGTCCAATTTCACGCTTTTTCAAGTAGATATTGAGTTTTCCCAGCAACGCTTATTAAAGAGGCTCTCTTTTTGCTGCTTTGTATTCTTGGCCCCTGTTTAAGGAATACTTTACTGTATATGTGTGGGTTAATTTATGGGCTTTGCATTACATCCATTGATATATATGTTTGCTTTTCTTCTAATACCATACTGTTTTGAGTACTATATCTTTTTTAAAAAATTCAATTATTTATTTATTCTAATTTGTTATACATGATGGCAGAATGCAATTCATTTCATATTACACATATAGAGCACAATTTTTCAAGTCACTGATTGTACACAAAGTATTTTCACACCATTCGTATCTTCATACATGTACTTAGGGTAATGATGTCTAATTCATTCCATCATCATTCCTACCCCCATCCCCACTCCTTTCCCCTCCCTCTCCTTTGCCCTATCTAAAGTTCCTCCATTCTTCCCATGCTCTCCCCCTCCCCATGCCATTATGAGTCAGCATCCTCATATCAAAGAAAACATTTGGCCTTTGTTTTTTGGGGATTGGCTTGCTTCACTTAGCATTATATTCTCCAAATCCATCCATTTACCTGAAAATGCCATGATTGTATTATTTTTTAATGCTGAGTAATGTTCCATTGTGTATATATACCAAAGTTTCCCTATCCATTCATCTACTGAAGGGCATCTAATTTGGTTTCAGAATTTAGGTATTGTGAATTGTGCTGCTATAAACATTGATATGGCTGTGTCCCTATAGTATGCTGTTTTTAAGTTCTTTGGATATAGTCCGAGGAGTGGGATAGCTGGGTCAAATGGTGGTTCAATTCCAATTTTTCCAAGGAATTTCCATACTGCTTTCTATATTGGCTGCACCAATTTGCAGTCCCACCAGCAATATATGAGTGTGCCTTTTTCCCCACATCCTTGCCAACACTTATTGTTGTTTGTATGCATAATAGATGCCATTCGGACTGAAGTGAGATGAAATCTTAGCGTGGTTTTGATTTGCATTTCTCTAATTGCTAGTGATAAACATTTTTTCATATATTTCTTGATTGATTGTATATCCTCTTCTGAGAAGTGTCTGTTCAGTTCCTTGGCTCATTTATTGATTGGGTTATTTTTGTGTGTGTGTGTGTGTGTGTGTGTGTGTGTGTGTGTGTGTGTGTGTGTGTTTGGCTTTTTGAGTTCTTTGTAAACCCTAGAGATTAGTGCTCTATCTGATGTGCTTGTGGTAAAGATTTGCTCCCATTCTGTAGGCTCTCTATTCACCTCACTGATTGTTTCTTTTGCTGAGAAGAAGCTTTTTACTTTGGATCCATCCCATTTATTGATTCTTGGTTTTAATTCTTGTGCTATAGGAGACTTATTAAGAAAGTTGGGGCCTAATCTGACATGATGGAGATTTGGGCCTACTTTTTCTTCCATTAGGCACAAGGGGGAGACCACACTCTTTACTGGCATTCTATATATGCAACATAGGTACAACAGCAAAAGAAAGTCTCTTGTTAGCCTTTTGATGCAATATGATTTAGTGCATTTTATTTACTCCTTTTTAAATTATATGTTATATTTTTTGCATTATTGCAATTAAACTATGTGATGAATGATTTTGTAATAGAGCTTTTAATTTCCTTCATGTTCCATAAACATTTTTCCTTATCATATGGTTATCTTAAATAGTGTTTTATATCTGTTTACTATATTAGCATGTAAGTATGCAAGAATTTATATATGAATTTTAGATTATTTCTAATTGTTTAACCCTAAAATAATTCTTCTTGATATTTTATTTAATATTGTAGTAATATTTGGCTTGTCTTTACAAGCAGGTATTATTATTATTATTATTATTATTATTATTATTTAAACCCAGAGGTGCTTAACCACTAAGCCACATCTCCAGCCCTTTTCTTTTAATCTACATTTTAAAAAATTTATTATTTTTAGTTATACATAACAGTAGAATGTATTCTGACACATCATGCATATGTGAAGTATAATTTCCATTCTTGTGGTTTTACATGATGTGGAGTTACAATGGTTGTGTATTCATATATGAACATATAAAAATTATGTCTGATTCATTCTCCTGTCTTTCCCATTTCCATCCCTCCTTGTTTTCCTCCATTTCCCCTTGTCCAATCTGGTGAACCTCCACTTCTCCCGCCTCTCCCACCTATTGTGAGTCAGCATCCACACATCAAAGAGAACATTTAGCCTTTGGTATTTGGAGATTGGTTTATTTCACTTAACATGCTAGTCTCTAGTTCTATCTATTTACTGGCAAATGCCATAATTTCATACTTCTTTATGGCTGAGCAATATTACGTTGTGTGTATGTACCACATTTTCTTTATCTATTCATCCTTTAAAGGGCACCCAGGTTGGTTCCATAGCTTAGCTATTGTGAATTGAGCTGCTTTGAACACTGATGTAGTCACATCACTGTAGTATGCTGATTTTAAGTCTTCTGGTTATATGCCGAGGAGTGGGATAATTGGATCAAATGGTGGTTCCATTCCAAGTTTTCTTAGGAATCTCCACACTGCTTTCCAGTGTGGTTGCACCAATTTGCAATTCCACCAGCAATGTATGAGTGTACTTTTCCCCCACATCTTTTACAACATGTATTGTTACTTTATTCTTGATAATTGCTATTCTGACTGGAGTGAGACAAAATTTTAGAGTAGTTCTAATTTGTATTTCTCTAATTGCTAGTGATGTTGAATTTTTTTTGTATATTTGTTGACTGATTGTATTTCTTTTATTTATTGATTGGGTTATTTTTTTTTTGTGTGTGTTAAGTTTGGTGTTAAGTTTTTTGAGTTCTTTATATATCCTGGAGATAAATGCTCTATCTGAGGTGCAGGTGGCAAAGATTTTCTCCCATTCTGTTGGCTCTCTCTTTATGTTCTTGATTCTTTCCTTTGCTGTGTAGAAGCTTTTTGTTTGATAAAATCCATTTTATTGATTATTGATTTTACTTCTTGCACTTTAGGAGGAAGTCAATTCTTAAGCTGACATGATGAAGAGTTGGGCCTACTTTTTCTTCTAGTAGGCACAGTGTCTCTGGTCTAATTGCTAGGTCCTTGATACACTTTGAGATGAGTTTTGTGCAGGGTGAGAGATAGGGGTCCAATTTCATTTTGCTACATGTTTTCCCAGCACCACTAGTTGAAGAGGCTATATTTTTCTCCAGGGTATGTTGTATGTATATTATGGCACCCTTATCTAGTATGAGATAACTGCATTTATATGGGTTTGTCTCTGTGTCTTCTAATCTGTTCCATTAGTTTTCATGTCTGTTTTGGTGCCAATGTCATGCTGGTTTTGTTATAATAGCTCTGTAGTATAATTTAAGGTCTTGTATTGTGATGCCTCCTGCTTCACTTTTCTTGCTGAGTATTGCTTTGTCCAGCCCTTTTTAAATATCTTATTTAGATACAGGGTTTCACTAAGTTGCTTAGGGTCTCACTAAGTTACTGAGGCTGGCTTTGAAGTTGTGATCCTCCTGCCTCAGCCTCCTGAGCCACTGAGATTATAGGTATGTGCTACAATATCCTGCAAGTAGGTATCAGTTTTATTAATATGATTATAAATAAAATATATGCTGTAAAACATTATTTCTGTGATGAGTTCACAAATTTTGATATTAGGCAAATGTGATTTGAATGTGATCATGGCAGCTTAACCAGACGTATGACCTTGGAGACCAATTTTCTGATGTACAAAATAACAAGTGAGACAATATATGCCATTCCTAAAACATTTTATTGCTAAATTATTAAATTCTGTTCATAGTTTAAAAAAAACTGTATTGAGGGATCAACATTATTTTTATCTGGTCCTAGGAAATTCAGAAAGTAAAAAAAAAATGCGGCAAATAAAATAAACATTCCTGTGATATTGTCACTTAGTAGTTAATTGATACAGACATTTTCTTGTATTTCTTCTCATATGTATATACTTTCTATACATATGTATATACGTTGAAGATGTATACCTACAGCAAATAGTAGTAGAGAATACACTATATGTATTTGAATTCCTACTTGTTTCACTTAACTTTATAATGTACTTATTATTATAGGTCTTAGCATGATTTTCAATGGTAAGTTAGCATACCATCATTAGAATATGCCATAATTATAAGCTATTCATTTATTTTGAGCTTTTAGTTTATTCCATTTTTGCAATAATGCAGTGAAAAATTTCCATTCGTGTGAATCAAGTATCTTCTGGTCTTAGTTTCTGAGTTATTCAGATGATATCTTCTCAAAGAGCCCTTTCTCCTCTATTGAATGGTGTTGAACATTTCTGCCAGATATATTCTAGCATATTACCATTTTATATTCTTCAAAGCATTCATTACTTACTGAAAATTTCTTCTTCATTTAATACTCTTATTATCTGTCTTCCCTGCCTTCATAGGAATGGGAACTCTGTCTATATGGTGATCCTCAGGCCTAGACAGTACCTGAAATGTTGTAGAGGTCCGTAATGATAGGCATAGACTTGGAACCATGCTACCTGGGTTCAAATCATCACTCAACCATCTACTTGAATCTGTCACTTTACCATCTTTAGCCATTTTGTTGCCTTTTACATAAATGTCATAATAATACCTACTTCACAGAGTAGCTATGAGGATTAAATGAATTAGTTCAGTAATGCATTTAGATCAGAAGCTAATACATGATAAAAACATATACAGCACTTTATAATATGTGGCAGGCATTGTTCTAAGCACTTTGTAAATGATTACTCATTTTATCCTTGTACCAAACTCTCCATCATTGCTTTCATTTTCACATGCAGTAACTGGGACATGGGGAGGTTAAGTGACTTGCCGAAGGTTACGTGGTCTATGAGTGCCAGAGCCAAGATTTAGACCCCAGTAATCTGCTCTAGATTTTCTGTTCACAACCACTACCTTATACTACCCAAAGCACTTGATAATTACTAGAGTAAGCACTCAGTGCATGTTAACAAGTGAATGAAATAAAACATCATTAATTTCTTAGGATTTATTTCTAGAACTGGATTTACTTAGCACATAGTTAGAAAGAAATGATTGAGCATATGATAATGAGTAATTGTAAGACTATTTATATGTTTCCAAAAAGTTTCTGAAGGTCAGCGAACATGTTTAGACATTTGATGGCCCAATACCAGGCTCACATGATGCACCACTCTGCTCAGTGAATATTTAACAAATGTGTGAATAACAAGTGATTTCTAAAAGGTATCAGTATATACCATCACACAAAATGTTGAAGTGTTTATTTCACCAGGTCCTTTTTGAAAACAAGCACCATAATTTTACTTTTCAATTTGATACGTAAAATATAGTTTCTTTTTTCATTAGCATCTTTATTATTTTTGAGTCCCTTAATTTAACAAATATTAATTGTATGTCTACTGTGTTTGAGGCACTATTATAGGTATTGTAAATACAGTGACTAATGAGATCTCTGAATAAGACTCACCTATCTGCCTCATAGGTGTGTTATGATGATTAAATAAAACAATGTGGGCAAATATCTTTATAAAAAGAGAGAAAAAGAAAAATGTACCACAGATAAAGATTGGGGCAGGCAGGTAAAACTCTGTAAATGTGACTGGGGAACAAGGGAGACAGTGGTTGGGATTTACATTCCTCAAGAATGGAGTGGCTCTGGTGATCATCCCAGGTTTTCATTTGAACTTCCTCCATAGCTACATCTTTAGGGTAAAGACTGCATTTGGGAGTAAGGACAAAATAAAAGAAACAGACCAACTTCACAGTGACAGAAATCTAGCCATGACAGGTACAAGGTGATCAATTTTACTCTGCCTGTGAGAAGAAATAAAATTCTTTCTGATAGTAGACAACATCATCCGGAACCTAAAACATTTCATACATAAATGTTCAGCATGTAATCACAAATCACTAAGAATATCAAGAAATAAGTTCAAATAGATTAAAACCAAGAGTAGAAATAAATAACAAAAGCAAAATCATTGGTGACTCAGACATTGATATTATTAGATATAGACCATTAAATAACTATTACTAATAAAGCAAGAAAACAGAACAGAACTGGAATCCATAAAATTGAATCAACAGAAAGGATACATTTATGGATGTTAGGTGAAATACAAATAAAATCTGAGGTTTGTTATTAGTAATATGCCAATGTTGGCTCCTTAGTTTTGACAAATGTATCATGGTAATATAAAATGTTAGCAATTGGGGAAATTGACTGAGGGGTAAAAAAGAACTCTCTGTACAGTCTTTGCAACTTTCCTTTCTACCTAAAATTATTTATCTGCATATATTTCAAGCCATTAGAATATCAACTTCATGAAGGCAGGGATTTGGGTTTGTTTAAATGGTTGTTACTTCTATGTATGTTGGGCAATGTCTGATTCAAAGTAGGTATTCAATAAATACTTGTGGATTAAGGTAGTTTTTATATTTGTATTTTTGTTTTCATTTTTATTAATTTCTTTTATTAATTTTATAACTTATTCTACTTGCCTTTGGTTTATTCTATTCTTTTTGTAAATTTTGAGTATGATACCTACTTAGATAATTGATTTTTATGTTTTTTCTTTCTCACTATAAGCTCTGAAGCCCTTAATTTAATCTCTAATTTCTGCATTATTATAATCTTATTATATATTTCCACTACTGTGCAATTGTAAATGTTTTCTAATTTTCTTCAGAATTTCTTTTTTTAATTTTCATATTTGTTATTTTTAGTTATACACGACAGTAGAATGTATTTTGACATATCATGCATCTGTGGTAGAATTTCTTTTTTGACCAAAATTTTTTTAGATTAGATATTTCAGAATTTCCATACATACCATGTTTTGTAGTTATCTTTTTGTCACTGATTTCTAATAACATGTAATGAGATATTGCTAGGGTTCTGTCTCATCAGGGCACTCAGACTGTGCACTGACTGCATTTGCAGCACTGAAAGGTCAGAGCAGGTCATGTTCAACCTCCATGCACCATTTGATGCTCTCTGCCATGATGCCAACACCATAGTCTTGAACTTCCCAGACTGTAGAATCATGAGCTAAACAAACCTCTGTTCTATATAAATTATCCATTCTGTGGTCTTCAGCCATAGCAACGGATAATGGATTAAGGCCATGTTATCCTACCCTGGGCAGCCAGTTTGCAGAGATACTCTCTTCCTCTTGAGTAGGCTCTGATGATCTTTCTTGTCCTTTTCTGATGTGGATGTCCTCTTCTGACAGCATTTGCTGTGATATCTCGTGTTGGCATAGATGCTTCTCACCCTGCTCAGGTCACATTCTGCTGGAATGCCCTCCTCACCTTGACCCCATCTGACATCTCTGCAGCCCCTGCATGGATGTCCTCCTTGCCCCATGGTGACGGTGGCTCTGTCTTCTTTATGGGACTATTATCCTTCTATACAGACAACTTATTTACCCCACCAGGGCTTTAATAACATTTTCTGGGCCTTTTGATTCTCCTCAGCTTTCCCTTCCCCCAACTAAGACTTTAGCACCAAGATTTACAGGGAGCAGAACATCTGCTTCTTTAACATGTATTCTTAGCCTAACAATATAAAGTTAGTCAATGTATTTATCCTCCTCATAAACAGTACAGATGCTTTAAAATACCTTAAATCTGGTAGTCTCTCCTTATTGGTATGCTATTGGCCAGCTTTTAGTCTTGGTTTTCACATGAACTTTCTTTTGGGTAGTATTTGTCCAGTGTACCCTTCTAGACCATATCCAGTCATGAGGTCTGTTACGAGACATCCTACAGTGCACCCAACTGCTCCTGCAGTAATGTTATCTGGTCCAAAATGCCTGTAGTGCTGAGACTGAGAAGCTGGGAAGGAGAATGATGGAATGGTAAGAGGAGGAAGTGCTAGCACTGAAGGGGGAATGGGGAATGAAGGGAGGCATGGGATGGGGGATCTCCACTAGGATGAAAGAAAGGGAGCAAGGAGGAAGGAATGACTGTTAGGAACAACCCTGAAGGAGAGGGTAGACACTGTCAGGAACAAAGTTATCTGTATTAAGTTTAGTCAGAGGATTCCCGCCCCTCTGAACAGGGGAGATGGGGATAAAAATTCAAGTATGCCTATAGCCAGGTTTTGTACCTTGTGAGGAAAGAGAAGGTAAGGTCTTAAAGTTCTTGCTATTGGATTTTGGTCCTGTGGTGACATCTTGTTAGAAATCTGATGCATTCATGTTAGTTTGGGACCCACAATATGCAATACCTAAAATTGTAGTCAATCATACTGTAACATGGTTAGCAAGATATTTTTTAAAATTAGTGATATAGTAATATTTGTGCTTCTTTACCAACAGAGTAAATAACAAGCTCTAATAACACTGTAATAACGAGCATAATTTTGAAGAAATTATGAGTTTAAATCTATTTTGAAAGGTCTGCAGTAACTTTAATAGAATATGAAAACATTACTGATTTCTCCTGGTGACAAAAATCACAAATATTGCTATTGCCACTGTATGTTGCCTTCCCTCCTAATGAAGGAAATTCTCTATTTCAGCTGAAGATTGGTGAAAAGAAAAACATTATTTTTTTCTTCATCCAAGTTCCCGAGCCTTGGGTTAAGAAAACCTTCTCCTGGTCATCTCTCACTGTCAATCCCACTTGTCCTCCCTTGTCTTTCCTTGCTCCTTGGTTCCTAGTCTTTCCCATCCTCTCCTCTTCTGACTTTAGCCATGATTCACAAAGTGTTTTACCTGGCATCTGGAGTTAATTAGGTTTTGGATTTAGATCTGATTAGGACCAATGTCCTGACTGACATTGGCACTTTTCTTGCATGTGAATTTCGATAGTTTCTCCCTGGAGGTGGTATTTATCCTGTAATTGTGCTGTCTACCTAGCACTCTTCCTTAGCTCTGAGCAGAGGAGGTGCACATTTCTGGTCTCCTGGGAAGGAAAACCATCCACTCTAGATAGGTCCTCTCTAG
The DNA here is from genome assembly GCF_001458135.2 of Marmota marmota marmota. Lineage (NCBI taxonomy): Eukaryota > Metazoa > Chordata > Mammalia > Rodentia > Sciuridae > Marmota > Marmota marmota. Next base: position 2,276,611 of record NW_026000119.1, on the reverse strand, counting down.
AGAGGAGTAGGCTAGAAAATGGGATATGGGTTCAAAATAGCCCTTGAGGGAAAGTGAGTGGGGGCTGACACAGGACAGGTTGAGAAAATGATGTGAGGAATTCAGCTGAGGTCAGAAAACCTAAATTCACAATGGCTTCAATCTGAGGGGTTGTGGGATTCTCTCCAGTTGTGCTTGGCAGTCTTGGTGTAGGCATAGAGAAGATGGATTGCTGGAGGAATCTGGAGTTGGAGGTTGACAGTGGGTATGTGGCAGAAGGCAAAGGGTCCAGGAAATAGAAGGTGCTGACAAGAGAGGAGTTGAAATGATTCGCCATGGGGTCCTGGCTCAGCAGGGAGGAAAATGAAACCAGAGGGGGCTGATGGACTAACAGAGAATGGAAGGATCAAGGGAGTGGAGGTCTTGCTGAGGTCAACATGCTGGTGAAAAATTGGAATAGAGTGTGAGAGAGCTGGACCTCCTCTTCCCAGTTTCTACATGACTGTAATTAGTTAGTGCTGCTGTCATGCCCTCCCTAGTGTACATTTTAATGACTAAAAACATTATTACAAATGGGCACTAAATGTGCCATTAAAACAGTTCTACTCTACTTTCAAGTATGCTCAATGAAACGTACTGGACTCATTTGACTATTGGAATGAGAAAGAAAGGAGAAATATAAGGAGCAAGCCAAAAAAAAAATTAAAAAAGCAAAGTCACTTTTTGTAAATTGCTTAAAACCATTAAATAAATTAATCTGCGTGGGATGTGTGCATGCATTTCATGGAGTTCCAATTTAGCAATTACTGTTCCTGCAGTAAAATCAATAAAATATGCATCCACAATCATACAGAGAAAACATGTCCAGGGATTTAAAATTTGGGTCTTGATTCAGAAAATAGTCTTAGATAAGCCTCACTAATTAAAAAGTATTGGGTTCAGCAGTAAATTGTGGTTGGTGAAAACATTTTTTTTTTGTACTTTTGTTTTTTAAATTGGTTGTTGTATATGGTACAAATATCAGAATGATAGAAAAGGTCTATGCTGAAAAGTCTCAGTCTCACCTTATCCCTGATCACCCTGTTTCCCTTATCTTGTTTTTTATTCCTCTAGTGTTTCCTGTGCCAATCCAAGTACATGTGTGTGTGTGTGTGTGTGTGTGTGTGTATTCTTAGGCCTTGCTGTTTTTGCATAGAGGTTTGCATATTGTAAACATTGTAAGCACCTTGGTTTTGTTTTCCACTTAACAATAGATCCAGAGATATTTACTAGTCAGTTTATAGATGTCTTTGTTTTTCAGTTATACAATATTCTGTGGTATTGATGTGTCATAACTGATTTGGCTAATCCTGCCTGGGTACTGTTTAGTCTTTTCCCTATGTTTCATAAACTAAGTTATTTTATAAAGTTTCAAGTGTATCTACAGGGAATGTCTGAGACATATCTTCACCAGGTTAAAGGGTAACTGCATTTGTAATTTTGGTAGCTGTGGCCAGAATCTACTCCATAGGCATTTGTGCCCCTGCATATGCCTGCTAGTCTGAGGGTACTTACTTAGGGAACAATTTTAATATTAAGTTTATCTTCTAATGATGCACTTTGAGGTCAGAGACAGGTGATCTACAAAAGTGTGTCAGTAAATATCATGAACGTAATGAACTCTGGGCAAGAGCCTGTGCTACTACTTCATCTTGAACCAAATCTGTGAGGTTGGTTGTGTGGCACTGTGTAGGCACACAGTGTGATAATGCCACACTACCAACTCTAACAATTGTGGAGTGGTTTTTACTTTACAAAGAGCTTCAGCATTCACCTATTTAACATACATTTATTAAGCACCTACTATGTAGGTCCCAGAGAAGGACAGGAATATTACTTCTTTCTCTATTTTACATATAATCATCAAAATCTGCTCCCCAGAAGAGAATTTCAAAAAGCTTAGTATCCCCTTATATATTTTAAGTATAAATAGAATAGTTGATGGATTTCCACCATACATTAAATAGAGTTACCTTTTAAATAAAAATTTCAACTATTGAACTTTTAACTAAAATTATTACATCACTCTTTAAAATACATCCCATGGAATCTAAATACTGATTGGATATCAACCATTACCTATTTAAAAATAACAAACTCTCCTTTAATAGGTTGAACATTTACATCATTCATTTATTTTTCTTCTGAAGTCATTTTCCATTCCATTTTTCCCAGGGAATTTTATCTTTATGTAATACATTTTATGATTGAAGTTCTTATAGACCATTGCATCACAATTCTTTACTAAAAAATACATATGTACATTGAAATTTTAATTAAATTGTTTTCCTCTAGTCTCAAGTTGTAAATGTTAAATATTATTGACTGAAATCACTCTTGTGACTATTAGGAGTATACAATTGGTAAAAATAACAAATATATTATATATTTTGATAAGTAATTTTATAAACACAACTTTTATTGAAAATGTGTCTTGTTTAGATGTCTGAGGATATATTTATTTTATTAGTTCAAATAAAATTATTGAATTTTGGTTTAATGGAATTGTGAATGTCTTTGTATTTCTAGAACCAGATAAGGTTCAGCATTATTTCTATTCTTAGATTTCATCTTTATTAATGCAAACACTGAAAAATTTGTTCAGTAAATAAGAAGATTAGAGGGGAAGCAGTTTTATCCTAGTAACGTTTCTCAATTGTCTGAAATCCTGATACACTTCCAAACTAATAATCAAAAGTTATTTTTAATGATCCATTAGCCAACAATTCAATTCAGTTCATTCAATGTGGCAGAAAGGAAAGTCTTGGAAACATGAATAGTTTTCAATTGTCTGTTTGGCACTCTTGAGGTCTTCATGCCCTTGGTTAAAAAAAAAAATGTTTCTCTTAAGAAGGAAGAAATTAAAAAGGAAGTAAGAAATTGGAGTTGATTCTTTTTCTTTTTTTATTGATTTTTTTAAAAAAATAAATGACAGTGGAATGCATTACAATTCTTATTACACATATATACCACAATTTTTCATATCTCTGTTTATATATAAAGTATTTTGACACCCAATTCGTGTCTTCCTACATGTACTTTGGATAATGATGTCCATCACATTCCACCATCCTTGATAATCCCCTGCCCCCTTCCTTTCCCTCCCACCCCTCTTCCCTATCTAGAATTCATCTATTCCTCCCATGCTCCCCCTCTCTACCCCACTATGAATCAGCCTCCTTATATCAGAGAAAACATTCAGCGTTTGTTTTTTGGGGGGGATTGGCTAACTTCACTTAGCATTATCTTCTCCAACGCCATCCATTTACCTGCAAATGCCATGATTTTATTCTCTTTTATTGCTGAGTAAAATTCCATTGTGTATATTTGCCACATTTTTTTTTACCCATTCATTTATTGAAGTGCATCTAGGTTGGATTCACACTTCACACTTTAGCTATTGTGAATTGTGCTGCTACAGACATTGATGTGGCTGTGTCCCTGTAGTATGCTGTTTTTAAGTCTTTTGAGTATTGGTTGAGGAGAGGGATAGCTGGGTCAAATGGTGTTTCCATTCTCAGATTTCCAAGGAATCTCCAAACTGCTTTCCTATTGGCTGCACCAATTTGTAGCCCCACCAGCAATGTATGAGCGTACCTTTTCCCCCACATCCTCGACAATGCTTATTGTTGTTTGTCTTCATAATAGTTGCCATTCTGACTGGAGTGAGATGATATCTTAGAGTGGTTTTGATTTGCAAGCTTTTTTCTCACAGGCAAAATTAGTTTTAGAAAAGAGTATACATAAAAGTTGAGGATCTGGAAACTGATTTCGTTAAAAACTCCCCTGATCACACATGCCCTGGAACATTCTAGTATATTTTTGGAAGTACACATGTTCCAGTTCAAAGACCTCGAGTGTATCTGTCTTCCCATAGAAAGAACACATTCGAAATCAGGTCAACAGGAGTGGAAGGCCAGAGTTCAGGAATAGCGCCAAACGAGGAACTGTCTAGAAACCTGGCAAGATGAGAGTGGAGAGAAGACAACACTGGCCGTGGAGAAGTAGGTGAAAGCATATTCCTGTAAGAATGTTCTGGATTTTTTTATTTTTTATTTTTCAGTACTGAAGGTACTGTGCCCCTGAACTACATCCTCAGCCCTTTTGATTTTGTATTTCTTGAGACAGGTTTTATTTTTGAGACAGGGTGTCGCTAAGTTGCTGGGTCTGATGTTGCACTCGTGATCCTTCTGTCTCAGCCTCCCACATTGTAGCTGGAATCACAAGCATGCGCCACCGCACCTGACAGTTGTAGACTTTTTAATGTGGTCTAGTACAGTCTAGACCATATAGTACAAGATGGGCTGGGTTCATTAAAGATTGCTGGAAAAACATAAAATCACCAGAAGATACCTTCTTACCAAGCCTCCTTGGTGGATTACACAGCAATCATTTATTTACAGGTCTACAATGGTGTTAAGAACTGAGATGGCCTGAAGTAAGAGAGTGTCCTGATTAGGAGCACAGGGCAGAGTGCTTTGCCTTGAGTCTGAATGAACTCAGGCAAGTCACTTAACTGCTCTAAGTATCATCTATTTGTGTCTGCAAATAATTGTACCTACTCTAGGTGGTTAATGTAAGAATTAGACAAAGTAATCAAAGTAAAGCTATGAGGACAGGGCCATGTCATTCAATATTCAGTCCAAAATGCTAAGTTTGTTATATACAAAGTAATAGGGGGAAACAGCTATGTAGGTGGTAGGTGTTATTGACCCCATTTTACAGATGGGAAAGAGGAGGTCACCAGAATTTAAGTGATATGCTTAATGTTACCAGTCAGTAACTGGCAGAGTACAGATGTAACAGAGAATCAGAACATGGGAGTTCTTGTAGCCTCTTCAAGTTCAAGGATAGCATGCTGCTGGGTCCTATAGACTAAAATATTCCTATCATTCAGCTGGGAGAACTGTTCTAGATGCACATTCAGCACCACTGTGTATGGCCAGGCCTTTTGGTGCCTGGCCTGTGAATATCTTACCAGGTCTTTAGGCAAGGGAGAACATCCTTCTATGCATGAAGGGCATTCCAAGGTCAACAGAGTGCTTCAAGCTCCATAAAGAACGCAACTATTTAAATGGGGTTCTTGTTAAAATAATAAAGCTCAAAAGGCCACTTTTAAAATGAGGGGTCACTTGGAGGGTTACCAGGAAAAGCCACATACCCCAGATGTGCTGTTTAACCTCCAGTTTTCATAAAATATACAGGAATCTATTTTTAATTATTTTACTTTTAGAAGATGATGACTCTAACATTGTTTAAATAAATGAAGTCGATGCCTATTATTAGAAGCAAAGTATCTTGGATTTTACAGGTGCTGTGGCTGGTAGGAGCCCATTAACCAGAAGGCTCATTGAATGGATCACCGTTGTTTGCCAAATCATATAAACTCTTTGGAGTATGATAGAGTTCCAGGCATCCACTGTTGTGCATTAATAGTGGGGAGTACCTCAGTATATTTCCTTGTTTTGAATAAATTGTGGTATTAAATTCACAGCCTTCCCTCATTAGAAAGGGAAAATGATTTGACCCTCACATTCCTCGGAGCTGAACTCAAACTTTGGAGGCACACTTCAAAGCTCTGTAAATAATATGAGTAACACTTTGGACCCTTCTGAGGTGGGAGGGAAATTCCCTTTCAGAAGAACACCCAAGTCTTTAAAAAGAAATGGTCAGGTTTAAATATCTCACTGTTTTTCTTGCTGGAGACTCCATGCTGAGGATTTTATTTTCCTTTCCAAAGCTTCTGCTGCCCCAGTGCCTCTCACCAAGGCCGACTGGTGTTGGTGCGCAGGGCCAGCTTGCAGGTTTGCTGCAGCGAGTTTATTTGTGTTGTGGCTGGGGTGGGTTGAAGATTCCTTTATGATGCGGGAGGCTCCTCAAGTTTGGAATATCAATGGCACTTCAAAGGACTAGAGCTGTGAATTAGCAGTCAGGTTTCTTCTCAGGCCCCAGAATAGAATAAAATAACAACCAGAGATGTGTTTCAAGATAGGAAGAGGGGAGAATTTTCTGCAATGGTTCTGTTGGTAAAGTGGGCAGTCCAGGTCTTCATAGATGTCATGGGGCCTCTCTGGCCACTGGAGGCTGTCATGGATTTTGTAGAAGCCCCTTAAACTCCCAGATTGAATCTTAAACATAGTGCTGGGTACCTCTCCACATTGCCAAGTCTCCCCAGGTTCATTCATGTAACCCCTACTGAGCCTTAGAAAAAGGGTCACTCAAAACTGTGGAGCCTAATTTATTTATTTCCCAAAGGCCAAACACCATACTTATTTCAAGGTTTTCTGGAGTATTTATTTTTTTTCCTAAAACCTCACCCCTTGTCTTTCTCCTCTGTATGGTGTGCTACAGTAAATCTAAGGAAGACAGGACGTTAGGGATTTTTTTTTTCACAAGTCTCCAATATGAGTCAGCAACAGTCCTGCTACAGTCAGGCAAATAAAACCAAACAAAGCAGAATCCTGAGCCCTCTCATCATTTTGCTATGTGGTTATGTTTCCATAGAGAGACAATCAATTCAACTGGGGATAGACAAAGGATTTACAGTTTGGTGAATCATCACCCTGTGTCTGTGCCTCTTTCCAATTTGTATTGGAAAGAAAATGAAAAATGTGCACAGCGGGGAGGCTCGAGACGGCAGGAGTATTCATAGTGACGTGTGTCTATCTGGTGTCCATGGTCATGGTCAAGCACTCAGCCCTGGTGTTTTTCTGATGTAGTTTTGGCTGCCACCCCTCCTCCTTTAGGAAAGGACTACATCTTCAGAGGCAAGGGTGGGAAGTTCCCTGGATCCAGACTTACCTACACCTGCAGGTAATAACTTGACCTTGACCTCCCAGGTGCCTGATTTACTTATTTCCTGGTGACTTCCTGTTGGCTGAAGTTGAGTGGCAATGCCCTTGTATACCATGACCTCCTTTAAATGGTGCTGCTTTCTGTTTTCAGTCATTCATGTTCCTATAGGCATTTGGATTTGTAGCCTCTCCTCCAGAATCTCACCTCTTTGGCATTCACTTGGCTGGTTTCACTTGGAATACTCTGTCTCTCTCTGTATTTGGCTGACTCTGAATAAGGTCTTTCCGATGCTAGTCTTTGTCATCCTTAGCCTTCTTTTGGAATCTTGCATATTTCCATCATAGCTCCTATTTTGCTGCCTATAGCTACCCTCCCTGGGTTAGAAGCTAATAGTGCAGAGATTGCTTCTGTTTTGTTCATTCTTGTATGCTGAGTACTTAGTACAGCACCTAGAATCTAGTAGATGCTCAATAAAAGTTTTTCATTAATTAATTAACAAATTAGCTCATCAATCAGTTAATGTGAAGCTTGAACTTCACTCTGAATTTCAGAGGATCATTAAAAAATTTCTCCCAATATTTGCCAAATTTCAAACATTGAAATGTTGAAAGAATGGCATAATGAGCAGCCCTGCAGTCTCCTTTTAGTTCAATAATCATGAATATTATTGCCAAGTTATTTTAATCTTTTTCTGTATACAAATGGATGATTTTTGCTTAACTATCAGAAAGTATGTGGCAGATATCATGATACTTTACCCTTAAGTCTTCTGCACTCAGCATTGAAAAAAGAACTTAAAACGTTGTTCTTTTGTATAACAGCACCATTATCACACCTAAGAAAATTCATAATTTTACAATGTCATCTAATGTTCAGTACATATTTAAATCACACCAAATTTCTCTACATATTAAATTTTTTAAAAAATTGAGGTGAAATTCACATATATTCATAACAGAAAATTAATCATTATTTCAACATGTACAATCTAGGGGCATTTAGAACATTGACAGTGTTATACAACCATATCTTCTATCAAGTTCCAAACCATTTTCATCACCCCCGAAAGGAGATGCTTAAGCAATCACTACCCATTCTCCTCTCCCCCAGTCCCTCACAACTGCTAATTCCTACCTCTATAAATTAACTTGTTCAGGATAGAATATATAATGAAATAGTAAAATATGTAATCCTCTGTTTCCCACCAAATGGTCTTAAAGCTATTCTTTTAGGAAGAAATTTTGAAATAAGAATAGAAATAAAAGCTATGTATGCAATATTCTTTACTTCAAGGATTATTTTTTAAATTGCAATATTACTTGATCTCAAGCCTTCCTCATCATCCTGATATCTATTACCCACTTACAACAAAGAAAAACATCTGCATGAGCTGAGACTCACAGGCTGCACTTCAGGAAAAGGGGCAAAGGATTTTGCCCCCAATCTGTTTTTGTATCTCTTTGAGATATTAGGAATGGCTGCCAGGCTGAAGCCAGACTATGAACTGGTCTCCATGGTTAGTCTACAGGTGTGCCTCAGGGAGGGAGTAGTGGAGACATTGATTACAGGCTCGGCTGTGTCAGAGTAACCCAGAGATGATGTGAGGGGCAGTGCTCTAGTTAAAATGGAAGCACATCTCTCTTCAGGACTAATTCTACAGACCAATATGAATCAGTTATTGTCTTGGCTCCAATTGTCAAAGAAATAGTCTGCGAGTTTCTTTGCTCTTTAAAAGAAAGCACATTTGAGAGATACAGTAAGAATCCCTCCCTTATCCTCCCTTAGCCCACCTTCCTTATCCACTTTCTGGTGATTATGCAGGGTGACTTCCTGTGCTCAGTAGTTATTTTGAGGGCCTCTCCTGGCTCAATGTCAGCTCAGAACTAACCTTTATTGCCTTTTTCCTGGACATAACAGCTTGAAAGAGTACTGGGGGGATCTACGGGTTTGAAGGAAGTCCTTGGCTTAGAGCTTACAATTCTATTAAGTAACTCTGCATGCTTTTAAATTGGTAATATGCAATCCTCCTGCCTCAGCCTCCTGATTATAGGTGTGTACCATTTAAACCATTTAAACTGTGATCCTCCTGCCCTGCTGTCTCAAAATTAAAAAAAATAATAATAAAAAGGGCTGGGGATGTTTAAACTCAGTGGTTAAGCAACCCTGAGTTCCATCCCTGGTACGAAAAAAAAAAATTGTTCCTTTGCCCAATCCATTACAGCTGTCCTTATTTGATTGTACAACTATTTCTCATTGAATTTAGATACTGGAAATTTTTCAACAAAGTGTTCCAAGGAACCACAGTGGTTCAACTGGACTTGGCATTCAAAAGGAAACTTTTTTTCTTCCCATTCCTGTAGAATGTTTTCCCAATTCTCTGTCTGAATAAACATACCTTGAGTATCAGAACTTAAGGGATCTTTCAACAGGAGACCAAGAACGTTTATGTGTTTATTGGTTAAACTCCCATCTTCAGCAAGTATTTAAAATGCTAATCCTATAGCTTGATGGGTAATGACTCCAAATTTAAAGCAAAAAATAATTATGTGAGGAGGAAGTGCTATACGCAATTAATATTCAAAAGTAGACTTGTGCAAATTTGCATGCCAAGATGCTTTACCTCCCCAGAAGTCTGATATGGGAAATGATGTGGCATATCTTTTCTAGGATAAAATTTATTATGGGGTCTTATTTTTTTTTAGGTCATATTAAGTGACAGGGAAATGTTATACACACTGCTAAACACGAAAATCAGTAAAAGGATGGGGGTGGGGGCGGGGCGGACACCACAGTGGAAAGTGAAAGAAAATTCTGTACGGATCTTTGAGACCAGAATCATCGGAGGCCATATTACTCTGCTCCTTGGTACTTGTGCCCCAGACACTAAAGTTTATACAGCCTGCTTCCTGATAACTGGTATTTTCATGGGAGCAAGAGTAAGAGTCTGTGACCTGAAGTGAAATAAAAATGAAGTTTTTAGTCTTCTCTTTAGTCCTTTTTCATGTTGCTAAGTTGCCCTTGGTTTTAGTGTCTGTGTATTTGATGATTATTTGATGAGGAAGAAATAAAAATTTTAATCTGACTGAACCACTGAGTAAAAATCAATTATTCAGGGGGAAAAAAAAAGTTCTCTGCTTTTGTCTTTTTTGTTTCTCATCTACTCTGAATTGTGTTATTTTGCCTTTTTTTTTTTTTGAGCTTTATAGGTCACCTTAAATCTATATGGGGACAATCAATAGAAGGAGCAGAAATAATAGCAACAAGCTACAATTTGTAGAACAATTGAAGGCTCACTTTGTTTTAGGCACTGTTCTATATACTTAAATGTCATTTTATTTGAATGCTATTTTATTTTTAATCTTCCCACAGTTCTATAAAGTAGGCATTTTAAATTTTGTTTTATAAAGGAGGGAAACTAAATATGACTGATAAACACTTATTGGGGATTTGAACTTAGATCTTAGTGATCCTGACACCAGAGTCCTCAACAGCTGCAGTGATATCTCTATGAGCAAGTAACTGTGGGCCTCTGCCACTGTGTTTTCCTTCATGGGCCACTTGGATCAGAAGCCGTTTGCTTTTTCTGATGAATCTTCCATTGCAAGATGAGTCCCATTGGATTCCCCAGGATGACTGATTTAAGATACACTCTATTTTAAAACATTCTACACTATCACTTCTGGGTATTATTATGTTAAAAATAAATTTAGGAAAGTAATTTGTCTGACTCTGCTATTTGCTAAAAATTTGTTTTTTCACAACTAAGTTTGCTTAATATGAAAAAAAGCACCAAACCTTGATATGACCAATGCCAAGAAAAGTAACAAAATAACTCTTTATGGTGTATCTACATTTTCACACTGTCCATTAGCCACTTTGTTTTATATGGCCAGCAGATGTTGGGACATACAGCACCTGCTAAGACAACTTGATTCTTTATGGCCCCAGCCTGGTCCCATCTCTGTGGGATTTTATGTCCCCCCTGCCACCCCCTGGGGCCCAGCGGAATCTGTGCTCTCAGTTCATTAGTGCAGCCAGAGTCTGTGGTGGGTCTTAGATGCTCCATTCAAGAGAATCTGCTGGGTCTGCTTTGATAGTGCAGCCAGGCAACTGCGGGTTGCAATGTGAAAAATGCCAGAGGCTTCTTTTCTGTGTAGGAAAAAAAAAATCATCTGAAAGCCCAATGGCAGGAGAAAAGCACAAGTTTTCTTGCCATAAACCCTTATAAACAAGTTGGGAAAGAAGGTTTAGACAACAAATGTGCCCTCTTTCTGTCTGCCCTCTCTTAGATGAATGCACCTGCATTTGGGAAAACTGCCTCTGCCATTCTTCCTTCATTGCAGAAGTTATGGAGACAGGTTTACTATATTTTCTGAGAGACATGCCAACCTATTCAATGCTCCTCAATTAGAACTCAAACTGGAGAAGCAATTAAGGCCATATCTATCCAAGAAAGTTCAATGGAAGCCCGAGGCAATATCTGAGGTTGTGAACAACCAGTCCAGACTCAGACGCCCTTACCACCTCACTTTTCTTATAGACCATTCCCAAATAAGAGGAATAATTTAATCTCAATGAACCTCTCAGTTCTTAACTGCTCTTTTCTGCTTAAAGGAAGCTTAAAATGGAATGAAAAAAAATATTAGTTGGTGTGTGGGTGCAGGATTATAATGACCAAAAGGATAATCCTGAGAATCATTTAAACATTTTTAAGAAAAAGCATTAAGAATATACAAATGTCATGAAGTCATAAGATATGCATATAAAATGATTATTAGAGAACATTTTGGTTTATTATTTCATAATCACATTTCTTACATGTTACAAAGTGTTCAGCATGATACTTATTTCATTCTTGCTTTTCTACTATTTATATTTACTGTTATTTGTGATGGGAGGAGTATAAAGTAAGGGAGGGAGAAATTGATAAAAACATGTGAAAAGGGGATGAAGTTGGTGAGTTGACCTCCTCTTCCTCCTCAGCCATAAATTTTAATTTCTGAGCCACAAGAGGAGATTCCTATTTGAGCTCTGGAAAAATCCTGTCCAAGTCTTTAAGATATTTCAGGTAGAGTACTCCAGTACTGAGGAACAGCAGTGCCAAAAGAGTCTTAAGTAGTAAGATCTTATCTTTATTCTGTTTTCTTGTTCTGGACTTCTAGTATGTTCAAATGAGCTATTATTACAAATCTACCCCACCATCTGCATGGCATCCTTTCACCATGTGTAGATAAAGAGATGCTTCCACTTGAACAAAAGCTGCTAGTTAACTGTTCTTCAGTTGAGCTTTGTTTGTTTTAAAATAGTGACGGCTTCTTTCCTTTTCTGCCTGTCTTTTAGAGCTAAGGACTGGATATATTGACTTTACCTACAGGATTCACTATGTTTTTCTTCTGCACTGCTCACAAAAATATAAAATGGCAAGGAAGAGTTATATCATAAAAATAATATAAGAGTTTCTAGAAGAACCAGGGAAAAGGAGAGCAAATATGGTGTTCTATGGTACAATGGTTTCTTTTGAAACTGGCTTGCTGATCAGCCACAGCATAGAGTGAGCCTTGCAGAGGACCGGCGGTAGTGCTCAAAGTAAGACAAAGTAAGAAGTGTGAACTCAGGTGGGTTCAGGCACTTTTTTTTTTTGAACTTGTGTTCATAGGAAGGAAAACCCATGGGGATTGTAGTTTTTCTCTAAGCTAACAATAAAATAATTTTGCAAAATGATGAATAAAATTTCCAATTGCAAAGGGAGATGTGAATATTAGCATATAGATTTTTATATTTTTTGGAGGAAGGAAGGACTTTGGCAGTGAATAATTATATATGACTATAGTTTCTCCAACAAATAAAGCAAAACTGGTTGCCTTGTTGAAATGTATTTATGTAAAAGCTTTTGGGGACCAAAACTGAGAACATTGTGACACGGCTCTTGGAATGACTTGTTCTGGTTGAGAGGCCCTGCTTTGCTGCTAGTAACTAAGTTTGTATAATCACTTAACTATTTCATTATAAAGCAATCCCTCATGCTTTATTTGTTAGAAAAGCTATAGCACAGAGCACTAAAAACAAACCAAACAAAGAAATGCTGAAAAAAACTCTAATTCCTTGCATGCATAACAAATTGAAAAACAGATAAACTGTCTTTGGGCAATTCCAAAAATATAAAATTCAAATGACCAATGAAGTTAAAGAAAATATAAGCAAGTTCCAGTAATTAATTAAAAACAAATCAGCAGCCTCCTATTTTCTTGCTTATCAATCAGAAAAAGTTTCAAAGACAATAATGATTAATACTGATGAGAGCAGGACACAAATTAATACCAAACAACTCATTGGGGGACTTGACTTAGAAGTTCAAGTGTTTTTTCACTTGGGTAATTAAACTTTTAATACATTCTGAAGAACTAAAAATGTGCATTGTGATTGATGTTTCTTAAGCACAGTATTTCTGATATAAAAAATTAAAAATAAGCTACATGTCCTACAAGAGGGGTCTATTTAACAATTTATTGTGTATTCATATTCGGAAATATAATGCCATTTTGAAGATTGATAAGGCAATATAATATTCAATGCCATGGAAAAGTTCAGAGTATGAAAGTAAAAACAAAGGCAGGCTACAAAACAATACCCACATGATGCATAAAAACATTGAAAAGTTAATAGTAATTATTTTAGGGGTTACATAAATTATGCATAATTTTTGCTTTATTTGTGTTTTCATGAATTTCCCAAAATTTCAGCAACAACCACATTACTTACTATGTAATCTAAATAAAAATAAATAAACGATATGGAAATAGTCTGAATGTGTATGTTTACCTGGGGGCACTTAAACTTTGTGGAACTGAAACAATTCAATTGAGTGGACTTAAGGTTAGCTCTGTGAGTCCATGATATCAGGTTTTTCAGCAATAGTAGCATCTTCAGTTAAATTCTTGTCAATTTGGCTAACAGGTATTGAAGGATAAAGTAAAAGGCATTATTCATTTTTAAGCATCTGGCACATTTCCAAAACACTGAGTCAATTTAATGTAATTAGTTTTTCATAATTATAATTTCAGAAGTGCTTCAACTTCAGTTTCAACTAATCTTTAGTCAGCTCCTTATATTTCCTGCTGTGAACTTGGGGGCTTAAAGGACAGTAAACAAACATTTAGGCACATTGGATACCTGCTATTTAAAGAAACCTGTGGAGAATATTTATTTGAAGTTCTCTTCTGGTAATAGAAGTAACAGCCACTAATGTCTGTTCTGTTAGTTTCTTTGCTTAAAGTGAGGTCCACTGGCATTTTGGGTTGTCAGTTTCCTCTGAATGGCTCTTGGCCACAAGCCACAGTGACTTTTTGGGGAGATCAATGACAATAGCAAGATGGTCCCAGAAGGTGCAGTAAGACTAACAATTATGCTGTGTCCCAAAGAACTGGGGTTGTGATGTGGCTCTGTTTTCACCTACTGTGGGTAGCTTTGAGAAATTATTTACATCTTTGTCCCTAAGGTTCAAGTGCATTTCTGTTTGTCTTTCTAAATTGCCTATGCCTCTTGAACCATTGTTTGGTCTTATTTCAGTGATGACGTTCATTCTCCTACTCAAGTATTGCTTAGCTTCCAAGAGCAGATGAGATAGGGAACATTCAGAGTGGTATGGCCATAGATGATGACTGTTATTCTGATGAGTGATATAATGTGTAAAATCTGTATCTTCTAATCTTCAAACACCTCAAGGAAATTGCTTTAAATAATGTATGTGTGTGTTTTAGTCAACTTTTCATTTCTGTGACTAAAAGACCCAATCAGAACAATTTCAGAGGAGGAAAAGTTTATTAGGGGCTCACAGTTTCAAAGGTCTCAATCCATAGACAGCAGGCTCCATTCCTTGGGGCTCAATGTGAGACATCATGGCAGAAGAGTCTGGCAGAGAGAAGAAGCTCACATGATGATCAGAAAGCAGAGAGAGAGAGAGAGAGAGAGAGATCTCCACTTGCCAGGTACAAATATATACACCAAAGCCATACTCCCACCTCCAGCCACACCCCACCTGCCTTCAGTTACCACTCAATTAATTCCATCAGGTGATTAATTCACTGATTGGGTTAAGGCTTTCATAATCCAATCATTTCTTCTCTGAACTTTCTTACATTGTCTCGCACATGAGCTTTTGGGAGGCACCTCGCATCCAAACCATAAGAATATGTGTGTGTGTGTGTGTGTGTGTGTGTGTGTGTATTTTGTGGTCCTAGGGATTGAACCCAGGGCCACAGGGCCATCTATATGCTAGGCAAGCTCACTACCACTGAGCTATGTTCCCAGCCCGAATTTTGTTTCTGTTACCGTGCGTGTGTGTGTGTGTGTGTGTGTGTGTGTTAATTTCAAAACTAGGGATTGAACCAAGGGCTTTGTGCATGTCAGGCAAGTACTCTGTCATTGAACTATATTCCCAGCTCTGCTTTAAATAGTATTAAGATAGGATTAGCATCATTTGACCCAGCTATCCCACTCCTTGGTTTATACCCAAGGGCTTGAAAACAGCATACTATAGGAATATAGCCACATCAATGTTTATAGCAGCGCAATTCACAATAGCTAAACTGTGGAGCCAACTTAGATGCCCTTCAATAGATGAATGGATAAAGAAACTGTGGTGTACATTTATATACACAATGGAATATTACTCAGCAATAAAAGAGAATAAAATCACGGCATTTGCAGGTAAATGGATGGAACTGGAGAAGATAATGCTAAGTGAAGTTAGCCAATTCCCCCGCCCCCACCAAAAAAAATGCTGAGTGTTTTCTCTGATATAAGGAGGCTGATTCATAGTGGGGTTGGTAGGGGGAGCATGGGGGGATTAGATGAATTCTAGATAGGGCAGAGGGGTGGGAGGGGAAGGGAGGGGGAAATAGAGGTAAAAAAATGGTGGAATGAGATGCATGTCATTACCATAAGTACATTTATGAAGACACGAATGGTGTGAATATACTTTATATACAACGAGAGATATGAAAAATTGTGCTCTATATGTGTAATATGAATTATAATGCATTCTGCCTTCATATATAACAAATTAGAATAAAAAAATTAAAAACATAGGATTAGGATAAAAAGGAATTGTTTTTAAATATTTTTATTCTTTCTCCTGTGTTGCCTGAGTTAATTTTATATATGCTATAAGTTAGATATATGCATGTAATTTTTAAGAAATTTTATTTAACCATTTTACTTTCTGGACTATTGATTTTTCTTTTCAAGTTGTCAGGTAACATCCTCTGGCATAGAACCTATGTGTACTCTGATGATTCTCTTGGAACATAGAATAGCAACTTCTAGAAGCCTGCCAGTAGCCTGATTCCTTCCAGGGTCCACCAGGTGCCAAGTCTGCAAGAGATATGCAGCAGCATAGTTCTGGTGGCCAGTCTCATACCTTCAGTCATTCCTGATTGACTCAAAGAATGGGGTAGGGAGAAGGTCAGGGCCAAAGAGAGAATTATATAGAGATAATATTCCTGAAGCCTAATACTTCCCAGAAGACTCTGATCGTACATGAGCAGTAAGGTTTTCATAGGAGTTAATAGAAAAAGAGCAGGTGAAGTCATGAGCATTGAGGCTCAGACCTCAATTTGATCACCTTTCTTGTCTATGTCTAAAATGAACAATGTTAAGTATCTTCTAGTAGAAAAGTCTGTCTCATGGATAGACCAATGGTTTTCATTAAAAAATAAAATTTTC
Source organism: Marmota marmota marmota (assembly GCF_001458135.2). Classification (NCBI taxonomy): domain Eukaryota; kingdom Metazoa; phylum Chordata; class Mammalia; order Rodentia; family Sciuridae; genus Marmota; species Marmota marmota. The sequence continues at coordinate 2,260,075 of NW_026000119.1, read as the reverse complement.
ACAGCAGAATAAAATAGACATTATTATTGCTGTATGTATATACGTGACTGTATGACCAATGTGATTTCTGCAACCTTTACACTCAGAAAAATGAGAAATTATACCCCATCTGATTCAAATGTATGATATGTCAAGATCATTGTACTGTCATGTGTAACTAATTAAAACAAATTAAAAAAGAAAAGAAATAAAATTTTCTATTTTAAACATGATTGTTACATTCATAGGTTTTGATTTTGTAAACCAAGGTAAATAGCATGTTTTTATATCAGTTGTTAAGGCGGAAATACTTAAATAGTGTCTCTTGGGGAGGGAGGAAATATGGGAGGTACATTAGAACAAATTAAAGTTCAACTCTGGAAGGTGCCAAAGCTTCTACCACTTTTGAAATGTTTGTGACTTTTCATTCATTCATATACTTACTATTTGTATTTTGTTTCAAAAAATATTCAAGTGAGATGACAAGAAATGGTAAGCTGTCCAATTTAAAATAAGAAAAGTGAATGCAGAGTTCTCTAAGAAATTAAAGGAAAGATTATTGCTATGAGGGGTTGCCCAGTAATTGTGCTCCATGGTGTTTGTTCCAGCATTATTCATGGCAGTGAAAAATGTGTAAGAGCTGAATCTCCAAAATTAAGGGGTTTTCAACATGGGCATCACTGACATTTTAGTCAAGGTAATTTTTATGGAGGCTTTCCTGTGCATTGTAGGATGCTTAACAGTATCCATGGTGTCTATCCCCAGGTACCTGCAGTGTCTGGGTTAAATATATGAGTTATTTGATCTTTTCAGAGATGCCATAAACAGTTATAACCAACTAGGAACAGAAATTGATTTATTCTGGAGAACAGAAGTCCAAAATTCAAGCATTGATCATATTGGTTCCTTTTGGTGGTTCTAAGGGACAATCTGTTACATGCCTCTCTCTTAGCTTCTGGTGGTTGCTAGAAAATCTTAAAGTTCTTTGGCTTACATTCATTTCTCTAAGCTTCCTTTCTTTCTTCACATAGCATTCTTCCCTAAGTTTCCCCTGCCTTTTAAAAATAAGACACCAGTTATTGGATTAGGGATCGTTCTAACCCAGTGTGACTCATCTTAACTTAGTTACACTTGTAAAGACAATATTTCTAAAGAAGGTCATATTCACAGATACCAGGGGTTGAGACTTGAACATGCCTTTTTGAGGGATACGATTCAACCCACAGCAAGAATACATTGTAAAGTTCTTTAAATGTTGATACTGCCAAAGTGTCATTCAATGACTGATAACAGTTTTTGTTTAGAAATAGAGGCATCATAATATACGTAAAGCATTTCTCAACTGTCCTTGAGGAAAACACGTGATGTCCCCGTGAACTTGAATGCACATGCTTCAGATAAGATGTAAAATGTCCTATCTTTGTAATTGTGTGTGAGTGTGTGTGCACACAAGTATGTTGTGTGTGTGTAATTTCTATAGTAGATAGCGAGTTTTCAAATCAATGAAAATGTATTTTTTTACCTTAATAAAATTTTCATATGATGGGTGCTTCAAACCTCTGTAATTCTTGAAAGATGGGTGTGTGTATTTTGTCTAAATATTCGGCTTATAGTAAATGGTGGGACCAGACCAAACCAAACCAGGAGAAACTTGTAGTTTGGTTTCTTAATGGGGAAAAAAAGTGAAGTATTTGGCCTGTTTTTGACACAGTCCTACTTACTGCACTTAATCCTGACTTTGGGGAGTACTTGGTCAGTCCTTGCATTACTTCTTTGAGACCCTGGAAACCCAGCTACATCCTCTGTTTGAAGACAGGAGTTTTGTCTGGAGGGGAAAACACACAAACATACAAACAAAAACTGGTGAGTTTTCACCTTAAATTATCATTTCAGGAAAGAGATTGGAATATCTTAGAGTGGGGAGGGAACATGTCACTCTTTCTCTGAAGCCAAATAAGAAGTTTGAGCCAAACTTTTGGAGACTCAAATGCCTAGAAATTTCTGTTTCTAGGATTCTCCTCCCACTTGGAGAACCTTAGAAAAGCTTACCTGGTAGTTAACAAATAATTGTATATTGATCCATTTGGTGGTTGTTTTGTTTTGGCTTTTGGACTGGGGATTGAATCCACATGCTTTTTACCACAGAGCTATATCCCCAGCCCATTTTGTGTTTTATTTATTTATTTTTTGGAGACAGGGTCTGGCTCAGTTGCTTAGGTCCTTGCTAAACTGCTGAGGCTGGCCTTGAACTTGCCATCTTCCTGCCTCAGCCTCCAAGTTGCTGGGATTATAGGCTGGTACCACCATGACTGATTTATTATACCTGATATATTAACCATAAGCTTTCATTAAAATCCTGTGTAATATTACAACCTGATTTTAGTTGGATTTCAGGGAGGTGAGGAAGGGGTTTGTGCTTGTGTCAGGACAGACGAATAAGGGAGCATGTCTTCTTCACCAGCCTTGCTTCTTCTCCTGGAAGCCTGGTCAATGACAGCTATGTTTTTTTCAAGGAGAAAAGGGGTCCAGGTGTCTTTTCTTCATATTTTATTTTTTAAATGTTCTTATTTCTGACAACATTAATTTTTTACAAGTTTTATTTTCTTTACATCTCTCTGGGTGTCATTGAGTGAGGGTCTGAGCCAGAACAGAAAGCCATGGTTAGAAGACAGCTAACAGTGCAGGCATAGGCTATGATGACAAATAATACCTAGGACAGTTTTTAAGAATGAATAGGCAACCTTCATTACCCAGTTAGAATTGGGTAATAAAATCTGAACATCCTGCATTTCAAGTTGGGAAGATAATTGTTTTTTTAGCATTAAGGAATAAGTGATCTCTGGAAGTTGGAGAAATTGGAAACATAGTAATTATATAAATTACAGTGTGTCTATGTAGCTAAAATTATTTAAAACTGTTTAAATCATATTACTGAAAATTTGTTAATAACAAAGATATGCTTTTTGGATGTAATGTGAAATTAAGAAAGATCTTCAATTGTATACACAACTTGATTCTAAAGTATGGTAAGAAAGAGTACACCAAAATGTCAAGATCTTAACACTGATTATTTAGAAGTGGAGGAGTTACAGGTGATTTTTGTCCACTCTGTTGTCCTTCCGTATGTTTTCCCACATTTTCAATGAACATGCATGAATTTAAGAATCAGGAGAACCCAACTACTATGTGTGACCGTTAAGCTCTAATAATTAAAAAAAAAGGATGTTACATTTGTACAAAAATAATTAAAATTATTAAAATATTTTAAGTGAAAAAAAGGGATAGTCCAAATGGCCTCTAGTTACCTTTTTGCCTTAACATTGAGACTCTAAAATGTAAGATTTATACCAACAAATCCATTATTCATGCAATCATTATTGATTAAATACTTTTTATATGAAAAACGATGTGCTTGATATTAAAGACTTCCATTTAAAAAAAAAGAATCAGGGGAAAAACTATTCATTATAGAAAACAAAAGTTAGTTCTGCTGCCAAAGCACAGGAGAAAATACAGTGGGCAATAGCATTTGTATTAGTACTCAAAGAAAGCTAGTTTTCCCAGCAATCACTAAATAGCTAGTCCTGATGGGGTAGGTATTCTCCTATCAGGGGATGAAACCTGCTATCTCTGAGCCATGAGGTTACTGGAGGTGAGCACTCCTGGATTTCCTTTGCACTTGGCTCCCACCGCCTTCTTGCCCTAAGTTAGCTTCTTTTGTAGGCAAAGTAGCCACCCAGAAGCTGTAATGGCAGCCTTACTACCAGTGAAATCCCACATGACAAATTCGTCCTTTGTGCTGATACAATTGACCTGTCACCTCATTTTTACAGCTAATTAGCTCTTTAGTAAGCGATGGCTAGTGTCAGAGGTCATCTGATACCTGATTCTGGTAAATTGACCGTAAATATTACTGTCCATCTGTATTTGCTGTTCAAAAACTCTGCTTAGTTACCAGATTTGAAACTCCTATTGTAAGAGATTCTGCTTATTTTTGTTGACAAGATAAAGTTTCCAGATAATGCTCATGAGCCTTATCATCTCCTGAAGTTACTGAGGTTGCATCAATTAGGATTTGCATTTGGTCATGACTTCCATGGGGGCACAACACGATTTCCCACTTTTCCCAGTTTCTTTTGGTTGCTTCTCTGAATTAAAAAGTCACCAAAGAAACTCTTGTTCTGATTCTGTTCATTCCTATTACAACTTCTAGGATTTATTGCTTTATAACAATAACACCCATAATACTAAAAGCAGCTAGTAATTTTCCAGGAGTCACTATACTCTAAGGACTGAAAGCTTCATATGTTAAATTTTTAAATTCCAACAACATGATGTGGAGATATTTTTAATCCCTAAATAATGGATGAAGTAAATGAAGCTTGGTGAGGTTCAATTTTTGCTCCATAGTAAACAAATATATAGAGGATCAAAACTATGCCTAGGTCTGCCTGGCTTCTGACCTACATTGGATCTCTTAACCCTGAAGTTGTATAGCCTCATGAATCTAGCTATGAACATGTGTGGCTTGTTAAAATATTAATTATAAAAATATCCACAAAGCAAAATATGTGCCTGAATTATCATTCTTTATTGGATATTTAGAGACTAGGAAAATCCAGAAAATACACAATAGCAATGACAAAATCAGGTTAGTCTTGGTTTGGAAGGGAGTTAGATAATCTGGAATGAGACTAGCAGTCAGAACTGAACTGGGCTGAGTCTGTGGGCAGTGTGTCTTTTCTCAGGTTCTACTTGGAAGCCCAGTGACAGCATGCACTGAATTGTTCGAGTGTATACAGGAACAAGGCAAAAGGCTGTACTGTCAGATGGAAACAGGTGAAAAGCATAAGATTTTTACATCAGAAAGAGTGAATGAAGGACAGATCGCTGCTGTGTCCCTTAAATGGTGGCAAACATATTTCTGCATTGCCAAGACACTTGTTTCTAAACCCAAAGTGTGTTTCCAGAGAATTTAGTACCCTTCAGCACTCCCTCCCCACCTACATCCCACCTCTTCCTGAGGGAGAGTGTAATGAGGAAGCCTTCTTGGAAGGCTTATTAAAAGGATTAGGTCATCGATCACTAATGAGATGTCCAGGATTCAGTAACAAGTAGACAGCATCTCAGACCCAAGGATAGCCAAGTGTGTACAGAAATAGCAAAAGAAATCAAGGAATACAGAGACTGCAATTTCCTTTATGATAGGCCAAAGAGATATAGTAACAGTGTTGATAATAATAAAGATATAAAATGAGCCAGATTTCACTTTTTCTTTAGAGCAGACCAGAACCGGATGTACCGGACTGCTATGTAGATTCGGATTGCAGACTTAAAAATTTGAGAGGTCAGGTATGCAAATGTGGGAGTACAGCATAATCAATCAGCCAACCCCTAAGTGTATTGAGTAGCCCTGTGTAATATAGTCAGCACTGTGTGTAATGCCAAATGATGACGCAGTTTTTGACCTCATCTAAAGAGGCAAAGAAGGTGTAGGGGAGACAAGTGCAGGGACCAGATGCTTCATCGTGAAGCTGCAGTTGAAGAAGACACCATCTAGGCAGGGGGATTTTTAGAAGCCAGCTTCAATTAGGAGGAAAGAGATTTTGATAGGGAACCAAGAGATTTTCACACTATATTCCTGGCTTGGCCGTGGTAGCTGCGAGATCACGAATAGGCAGATTTCTCTCTCAGGGCCTGTCTCAGTATTTCATCTGTAAAATGAGTGAATCAGAGACAGTGATTGCTAAGTTCTTTCCAGGGCTAATATTAGTATTTATTAATATTAATTTTATATTAAGAAAGGGAAGACCTATGACCTAAACCATTGGAAGATATGTCTCAGAAATGGGGTAGAAAGGACCAGGCATGGACCGAGTATGTGTGTGTGTGTGCATGTGTGTGTGCACTTGGAGGTGTGAGGCTCATGAGAAGTGGGAGGGGAGACAGGAGAAAAATCACACCTGGTAAAAATGGAGAAGGGAGGCATGCATAGATATGACAGCTGATGCCAGTCATTCTAAACCTCAGCTCCTTGATATGACGCAACTGCACACTTAATCAAGCCAAAAAACAAGAAGTCACATTTGATTCCCCTCTTTCCCTTCCTAATCACATCTAAGTCCATGAAGAATATATGCTCAGCTCAATTGACTTCTCTCCCTCTCTATCATCAGCAACTTAGTCTGGCTGCCAACATCTTTCTTTTGGGAAAAAAAGCAATAGCATTGAAACTGATCTCTCAAGTCTGTCTACTTTAGAGTTAGTCTCCTATGAAGGAGCCAGAGCAATCTTTAAAAATTATCAATGGGTCCTGTCACTCTTCTGCCTGAAGCCCTCTAAGGGCTTTGCATTGCGCTTAGAGTAAAAGCCATTCTCCTTCTTTCCTTGTCCCACTCACAGGGAACTGCATGACCCAGCCCCACCTTCCTCACTGTCCCTGCCCCTGCCACCTACCAGTTCTTCCTGGTTTCAGTGGTCTCTTGCTTATCCTTGGACATTTCTGCCATGACCTTGCCTTAGGGCTTTTGTACCTGCTCTTCCTTCTTCCTGGGGTTTTCTTCCCCTGTATCTTTTTATGAATGGCACTTTCCTCTTGTATTCAAGTCTATACTCAAAGGTCACTTCCTTAAGGAGGACTTCTTCAAGCTCCTGTCCCCTTGCACCTAACCACAGCACTTTGTGTACTTATTGTCTTATTGTCAACTTAACCCTACTAACATGCAAGTCCTAAGAGAATAGAGACCCGTTCCACATAATTTGACTTTGTGTTTTTCTGTCCTTGTAACAGGCACCCAGTGAATGTTTGTTGGCTGAATGTAAGAATGCTTTAGTAATAAACAGGGATAAAGCATAGTGGCGGTTTCAGTCACCATGGCTCCACTATCTACTTCCTTGGCAGTCCTGTGATTCTGGGCAAGTTCTATGACCTCTGCACACTTCAGGTGTAAAACGAGGAGGAAAATGGTGTTGACATCACGGGATCAGGAGGTATATTACATGAAGTGATGTCATAAAAGCCCTGAGCTCAGGGCTTGGTAGAATTAACTTCTTGTTTCTTTTTATATTTTGCCTGTGGCCTCCATTTCTTCAGCACATTAAATCTAGATTTAGTTTAAATTGAGAAGGAAAATTGTGTATAACATATAAAGGAATTTCCTCTTCCCTGTCTCCCTGTCTCTAGTTCTTCTTCTTTAGTCTTCTTTCCTTCTTCTCCTCTCATTCTTTCCTGCTCTCCCTCTTTTTCACATCTCTTGTTTATATATATATATACATGTACATACACACACACACACACACATATATATATATTTATAGGTAAGTTCTAATATTATGCACCAGATAAAGTAAATGTGATAAATCTCCTTTTATTGTTGGAATTATTATTACAATTTCTTTGGTAAAAAAGTATGGCTAAATAATGTATTGACTCTGTTAAATCTGCCCTGCAAGTGAATAAAATGATTTTTTAATGACTAATAATAAACATTTGTATAGTACTTTGTTTTATCAATTATGTATACTTATAGCATTTATTCAATTGATTTGATTTGATCTCACATGATTCTCACATTGCATACAGGAAAATAACATAGTTCAGAGTAGTGGGTTGAATTGTCTCTCCTCAAAGGATATGTCCAAGTTCATCCTCTGGTACATGTGAATGTGACCTTATAAGAAAATAGGTCTTTGCTGATATAATGAAGAACTGGAGAAAAGATTAAGCTGAACTAATGACCTTATTAGAGAAGCAGAGGGAGATTTAAGACACAGGGAAGAAGATTATATAAAGACAGGCAGAGACGGAAGCCATGCATTTACAAGCCAAGCAATCCTGAGGGTTGCCTGCAGTCACCAGAAGCTAGAAGAGAGGCATGGAATGCATCTCCCTCGGAGCTAGAAGAACCAACCCTGTTGACATCTTCATTTTGCAGTTCTGGCCTCCAACAATATAGAGAAAAAATTTCTGTTGTTTTAAGCCACCCAATTTTGTGTGTGTGTGATGGGGGGTGGAGTGGACATTTCAATAGTAGCCCTAGGAAACTGATGCATCCAGGAAGTCACAAATGTGCAATACTGAAAACAAGAGACCATCTATACAGCCCATTGGCCAATATATGTAAGACTCATGCATTTATAAAGATTCTTCGAGGCTGGAAACTGATTTTACTCTATTCTTAAAAAGTTATAACAAGTCAAATTTGCCTTGAAAATTCACATTTCTGTTTCTACAACTGCAGCCCTGGTCCATTCAATGATCTCTTTCACATGGGTCCTGCAATAGTCTCTAAATGGCACTCCTGTTTCCACACATACCTCCCACCAGTCCATTCTTCACACAGCTGTGAGAATGGATTGACTGTCTTGAATCCCAAATGGATCATGTTATTCTAAGTGCAATGAGAAGTCATGGCCTCATGCCTCAATGGCTTTCCATTGAAATTAGAATAAAACACCCACCCCTTCTTGTGACCTCCAAGGCTCTTCATGACCTGGTGCATGGCTTCCTTCCACACCCATCTGCAGTACTCCCCTTTGCTTTGCTGGTCTAGCTTTTCCCACAGATTATACACCACGAGGAAAGTATTTTCAGTGCCTAGTGAAGTGCCTGGCACTTTGTAGATAATCAAAAGACACTTGCTGATTTGATAGACAAATAAAAAGATGGCTTAAGAAATTCCATTCCTTTGTGACTCCCCTTTTAAGGCCCTGGAACTTTTTTTGATTAGGAGTATAACAGTTTTAGATGATATCTTTGCTAGGATACGTGTTTTATCTACAGGTTGCCACCATAGTATTTTTGTTTTTACTTGAATAGCCAACTAGGAAATGAACCAATTGGAATGGTTAAAAGGATATTGCTCATTAAAATGGGAATTGTTAAATCTTTTCATTTCTCCAAAAGTTGTTTCATTTTTTAATCTTTCTTGTTCCATGTCTTATGAATTGCTTCTTTTCTGTTTTCAGGCCTCCTCACTCCTCCTTTTTCGCTTTGCTCATTGCCCCTGGAGGCTGACAATCATGGATTTAATCTGGCTTGTTTTCCAGCTAGCTTCCATTCTGTTTAGCCAATGGGAGGTATTGGCAGGAGACTGGGAGCCTGAACAAGAGAGGTCAGGGTATTTGCTTCCTCCTCCATCCATGCTCTGGGCACATTTTCTGGCAGTGACTGCCTCCCTCCAGGGATACAGCTACTGTTGGTCTGCTCCTCCTCCACATTTCCCATGCTCACTGGGTTCTTTTTGCTCTTTCAGGAATGAATTATAGGTAGTAACAGATTTGTGGATTCTGGGTTCATCATCATCCATTGTTGGTTCCCTTAACTTTGTCCAAATATTTGTAAATAGTTCCTCAAACTTCGTCTCTTGAGCTCTCTGGTTTGGATTCTGTTTTCTGCTGGTTCTTGCCTTTAACACCATATTAACTAGTAGGACAGAGGAGTAAGAGTTGAGAATTAGACAATAATCTACTTGTTGTTGGCTCATGACCAGTTTATACCTCTAATTTTGACCTAATTCAGTGAACTTGATTTTCACCTTCTTTTTACTTTCAGCTTAGGTAATGGGCGGTGTTCTTTGCCTTCTACTTAGGCAAGTTCAAGTCTAGTTGAATAGATTTGATTCCGTTATCCTAGATCAAGTTCCCAATCAGCTTACTACTTGCCTTCATATGCTATTGGAGAACATGTTGGCACATGTTTAGTATTTGTGTGTTCTAAGTAAGCTGAGCCTTGTGATTTGATTGTGACCCATGGAAAGATGTTGTTATTGGTATGTATCAATTTCATGGATGGTGGATTAAGACATCTTCCACTTTCCTCCTACTTATGCTTTCTTGGCTATAGTATCTTTGCAGGCCAAATTTACAGATGGTCCAGCTACAGGTGCAGGAGGACTGATAACATGCTTCAGACTGTGAATGACTGAATCACCGACAAATTTTTACTGTGTTAATCATGGAGATTTTAGGTTATATTTGTTACCCCAGCCTACCTAAGCTATCCTGACTAATATGTGTACCAAGTAGATTTATTCATTCCTAAAGTTTTACCTTTTTTGTTGGTTTAAATCGTCAATATAAAACACTCTATATATTTCCCTCTCTCCTTGCAGCAAGGTTATAGTAGACATTTTTAGTTAACAAGGATACTCTTTCTAGGTATCTTAGTGCAGTCAAACTGCTGTAACAAAATACCATAGACTGGGTAGCCTATAGATAATTGAAATTTATTTCTCACAGATCTGGAGGCTAGGAATCAAGATCAAGGTGTCACAAATTCAGTGTCTTGTGAGGGTCCACTTTCTGATTTGTAGATGGTGACTTTGGGTTGTGCCCTCACATAGTAAAAGGGACAGGGGAGCCTTGGAAGGAATTTCTTATAAACATGGAACTGTCTTGAAAGGATTCCTTGAATCACTTTGTACATGTGTTCAAGAGGCATGGGAAAAATGAAGGAACTTTGATTGGGCAAAGGTAGGGAGGGAAGAGATGGTGCGTGGGGGCAGGAAAGATGGTGGAAAGAGATGGACATCATCACCCTAGGTACATGTATGACTGCACATATGGTGTGATGCTACATCGTGTACAACCAGAGAAATGTAAAGTTGTGCTGCAATTGTGTACAATGAATCAAAATGCATTCTGCTGTCATATATACCTAATTAAAATAAATAAATTAATTAAAAAATATTAGGCTGTCTTTGATAATCTTCAGATATCAAGAAACAAAATCAGAGCAAATATGTTTGATTATCTTGTCATTCAAAGGTTTTTGTTCAAGTATTTCCTTTACAACAATTTTTGTTATCCACAAATCCCAGCTGGACTCCTGCTCATCTATAGATTCTGATCATCCTTGTCGTCTGATGTCACTGATTGATTTTCTCCCAGGTGGCTTCCCACTTGATGTCGACACCCAGCAATCTTACCTCCTGAGCTACAGCCAAATCTGTGCCTCTGGCCAGCTTCTTACTGAGCTTTTCTGGTCCTCAAACAGAATGGACTCAGACACTCATACATTTTATTTCAAGAAAATAGACTACAGTACCTGCTTTAGAAAGTACCAAGAGTTCAAGTCTCTAACAGTGAAAATGTGGGTGCATTGATCCTGAGTGTGAGATCTCATTTCACAATGACTATTCCATCTGTTAAGTCAGGATAAGCTATTAAATGTGAAGATCTAATTGCATAATTTTCCTGACTGGCTTCTCCTCCTTACTTTATGATAGACATGGCTAATAAAACTAGTTCCTTATGTTCAGGGACTTCTTATCAGTCCTTACTTAGAAGCTCTGTAATCATTTGCATGTAGGGAAGGCTGATCTAGCATCAATGATTTCATTAACATTTGTGAATGACTCAAATAAAAGTCCAGAAAATAACAACATATTTATCCGAAATTTCATCTGACTTCCCAGCAAGACCAATGTAGCATGTCTCTGTATCAAGGCTTGTACATTGATCTCTCATTGGTTTGGACAGACATCTCCTCATTGATCTCTCATTGGTTTGGAACAGACATCTCCTCATATCATTATGGGGAGTAAGATGACATACTCTGAAGTCCAGCAGTCTATGTTTTAATTCTGGCATCACTGCTTTACTTCTTAACTCTGAAACTTCAGATTGGCTTTTAAATATCTCTTTTCCTTAATTCCCTCACTTTCATATATGGGAGAGTTCTAATCCTTAGAGTTTTCATGAGGAGTAAATGAGACAATCTACGTGGTACACTTAGAAAAGTGCTTGATGCATACTGATCAGTAAAAGTCACCAATTATTGGTAGAAGTTAGTATAATTGAAGAACTTTCTTGAACTCAACCATAAAACCCCTGATGACAGATCTCCAGGTAGAATACTCAGGTCCAGTAGGCCACAATGCTTGATTTCTATCAAAGTAAAACAGTGGTCCAATAGCTCTTTGAAATATGGAGAAATGGGGGTAATCATCACCAATTAGATATTTCCTCTCATTTAGAAAAAGAAGCAGAAAAACTAGAAACTCATTAGCAGGGTGACACCACTGTGCTGGTTAGCTTTTTGTTGCTGTGACCTAAATAACTGACCAGAACTACTTAGAGGAGGAAGTCTATTTTGAACTTACAGTTTCAGAGGGTTAGTCCATTGTTTTAGTTAGCTTTTTTGCTACTGTGAATAAAAGACCTGACCAGAACAATTTCAGAGGAGGAAAGGTTTACTTGGGATTCACAGTTTCAGGGGTCTCAGTTCTAGTTTCATTCCTCAGGGCTCTAGGAGAGGCAGAACATCATGGCAGAAGAGTGTGGCAGAGGGAGGCAGTTCACATGATGACGGAGAGAGAGAGAGAGAGAGAGAGAGAGAGAGAGAGAGAGAGAGAGAGAGAGAAAGAGAGAGAGACTCCACACTCCAGATACAAAATATATACCCCATAGCCAGACACCCCCAATGAACTACTTCCTCTGGCTACACCCCAGTCTTCAGTTATCAGCCTTCAGTTATTGTGTTAAAGTTGTAAACCAAATATTTATTTGCTGAAACTTCTTGTATTGTCTCACACATGAGCTTTTGGAGGACACCTCCAAAGGGCCAGCCCCTGCTGTCCACTCACAATGTAGCTGAAAAACCAAACCATGACATACATGGGCTACTGACTCCATAGCTTTGGGTCCAGAGTAAGGCAGAGCTTCATAACAGCAGGCCCTTGTGGAGGAAAGCTAGTCAATTCTTGGTGGCTGGGAAACACCAGAGAAGGAAGCAACAAGGTCAAAATAGAAACTCCAAAGACATGCTCTCCAGTGACCAACTTCCTCCAACCATGTCTCATCTGCCCAGAGTGAACACCCAGTTAGTACATTTGAATTATTAATTCACCAAATAAATTAATCCACTGATTAGGTTACAGCTGTCATAATCTAGTAATTTTACCTCTAAATATTCTTTCATCAACACAAGAGCTTTTGGGGGATCTTTCATATCCAAATCATAACCACAAATTAGTGTTTGAGGGAAGGAGTTTGCCACCTAAGACGACCATTCTACCTTAGGTGTTATTTCAAAAGAAAGTGCCCACTTGACTATTTCTTCATCTATTGTTCCTCTCATTTATGTGTTTTGTCCTTGACCTGTACTTCAAACTCCCCAAATTATTCTATTTTATAAAGTCTACAAGTGAATTATTTATTCACAATAAAATGGAAAAATGGATCAATGGCTTTCATGCATAAAAATCTTTTTTTTTGGAATTCTCCAGTGCTTTTCTTATTTTTTAATATTGCAAATGGGACCTCATGTTTACCTTCTCTTTTCTGTGATTCTGACAGTCATTTTCCCACTATTAACAGCTGGTTACTCTTCATTTCCTGTTTAAAAGGTTAGTATTTCCTTTTTCAATCTTCTGTCTTAGAGTGATGTGGAGCAGTGTGTAGGACATGGCTATTGGAAAGAATTATATACAAAGGGAACAGGTAGTGCAGAAGCCTGGGCAGGATCATGAGCAAAGTGAGGTGATTGAAATAATGAGAACAGACGAGGCTGCAAGCCTTGGTACACGTTTGTAAGGAGTTTACTTCCTGGGGCCAATGTCTGGATCTAATCAGTATGGACTATGTGATTTTGACAAATAACATAACTTTTTGAACTGTCAATGTCTTTCTGCATGAAGGGGAGGTATTTCATAAATAGGTGGCAATTCATAAAATTGTTATGGGAAATTAGATATCATATGTGTGACATATACTATGAATAGTTATTACTCAATAAATGTTAATTTTTTCTTTCCCTTTACTTCATTTTGAAAAGCATTCTCCTGATTTATGACTACTTCTAGGACCTGGATTATACAAAGTATCCCTCTTACGTTAATGTATCCTTCCTGCTATCCCTGATAGATAAAATAGGAATAATAGAAGAAGAATGAAAACAACCATCAATGATGAACTCCATTACTTTCTATCTTCTATCTAATTCTGTATTCCAGTGACATGAGATGTGACCATGTGACCAATCCCTGGAATCCTGCTCTACCATTCAAACATTAAAAATTATATTGCAAGTAGTGCATGCACTCATGTGAATTCAATTAGGAGCCCACGCAACTATGTTATGTATGGAGGCTTAATTCAAAAGAAAAGAAGGTACTGCCCCTGCTGTCCACTCACAATGTAGCTGAAAAACCAGGTTTCAGAAGTAGAGGATGCCTGAAGAACTTTTAGTAAACATCAGACAAGTAAGGACACATTACCTAATACAAATCCAATTGTATGTATGCCTTCAAGGTATTTAGTGTAGGAGAGATTTACAGTAATTCAGTGATATTTTTTGAGCAGTTTCCATATTGCAGGTGCTGTGTTTAATGCAGATTAAAATAAAAATGAATAAGGTGTGGTCCATGCTCTCACAAAACTCTCCCTCAGATGAGAGAGGTAAAAACATACATAGGGTACACTGAGGAGCATTCCTACAATACACAGAAAAAAATTGGTCTTTGAGTTACTGTTAGAAGGGTAGTAGGAATTGACTAGGCCGGAGATGCAGTCAACAGCATAACAAAAAAGAAAAGTAAAGAACAGAAAAGAAAAGAAAAATAACAAACCAGCAATTCAATACTAGACATTCATTGTTCCTGGCACTTTATTTGTAGTTACTCATTCAGTTTTGACTACTATTATTACTGATACTATTATTACATTTATTTCACTGTTGAGTAAAATGTTGCATAAAAAGATTCAGCAAATAGTCTAGGATCATATAGCTTTGAGGAAACCTGATCAGAACTCAAGCCCATGCAATCTGTCTAATGTCTTTTGTATTCACTACTCAACTTTTCTATAAAGACAACAGCACAAGTGATGTGATCAAGTGATGTGATGCTCAGCCTCAGTGTTCAAGAGATGATAGGGAGCAATGGAGACCCCAATGCATTTTTCAGAAACAATAGGTAGATAACCCTCTTTTTTTCAGACTTAGAGGAACCAGAAATCAAGCTTTTAGTTTTTTATTAAATATTCAAATTTTTAAATGTTGAAAAATATTTAAAAATTAAATCCTCTATGACCTCCCCCCCCCAAATTATTATAAATTAATACAGCTCACAGTCACCAGATTGAGATCTTTTGATTAGGCAGATAAACAAGGCAGGGGAAAAAATTATACACAAAGGGAGCAGGTTGTGCAGAAGCCTGGGCAGGATCATGAGCAAAGTGAGGTGATTCAAATAACTAGAACAGATGAGGCTGCAAGTCTTGGTATACCTTTGTAAGCAGTTTACATTCTACCAGTTTGCAAAAGGAAGGAAGCAAAGAATTTTATCCCTATCACTTCACTTATATCTTGCTTTTAATGATGGCAACTACTCCATGAGTTATATCCATCATATTTTATCTGTTTATTCCCCAAGTGATGGGCACCTACATTGCTTCTACCTTCCTGTCACCACAATGAACAAGCTCATTGACAGCTTGCTGCATCTGCTTGGGTTTGACTCTCAACTACATGGGCTACTAATTGTGCCTTGGTTTTCTTCTGTGTAAAATGGGGACAGTAATGAGAAAATTAAGTATATTAATACCTGTAAGGGTGTAATTTTGACAAATAACATATTAAATGCTCATGAATTGTTAGTTATTTAAGTATTCTGAATTTTTCCCCTAGACTTTTTCTCTTTCTTTCTGTATAAAGTGGAGATAAAAATTAACCTACTTGATAAGGTTATTATAGATAGTTAATGAAACTGAATATCTGAAAGGCACTTTAAGCAGGCTTAGCACATCATAAGTGTATTTCAAGCAAACACTATTATTATTCTGTTGCTATCATGTTGAAATAACCAAAGAATTGAAGTCATATATATATATAATTTCTAGCAGTTCAGAAATATCTTACTTCTTATTTTATAGTCTTTTATTTCACCTGGCAGAGACTTTTTTTAAATTTACTTATTTGCCTTTGGGAGCCTGGTAGGTTAAGATTTCCCAAGAAAAATTCAAAGGCAGTGTTTGAATGAAGAGGGCTTTGCACAGTTGCTCTGTTTAAGGAAAAAGTGTCCTCAGGTTATTCTACTTCTGAAAGCTCCCCCCACCCCGGGCTCCCCACGCCAATGCCAGCCCTACATCCTCTGCCTAGGTGGTAAGCTCCTCATGTGACTTATTCCTCATATGACTTAGCCCATGCTGTGTCTTCTTGTCACAGTTGGCTTTTGAGTATGCAGAGAAGTAGCTGATACCTGGCTTGCCATGTTTACTGTCTCCAACAGGTATTAGCAATCTGTTGGAAAGATGCTAACAAAAGTAATCAATAGAGTAAAGAAAGATGAACCACTGAAAAGAATATAATTAGATGGCAGAAGTCACCTCAAATGTATTATGGTTGCAAGATTATAGAATTTTCTGGCTAAACTTAAAATTATTCGCATTGACCATATTCAAAGAATATCTGGCATATAGTGAAAACTTAATAATCCTTGAATGAATGGTAACATTATTAAAATGCTTACTCATATTGATTGCATGTTATCAGAAAAAACCATTTAAAAGCTATGCTTTGATTATTCTACTAAGAATTAAGAGGTTTTTTTTTCACACTTTGAAATATGTCAGAGTTGTTTCCTTAAATACTTAATGAGTTTCATAATGTGTGGTGGCCTGATGGAATCTGTAATTTGAGGACCACAAATATGGAGCAAAGGAGAGCAGGTTGAAATTGTATTCCTGTATTCAGGGAGCAATCTGAGTATTAACTATTCACCATCTAATAGAAGTGAGATGCTGATCTATGGCAATGCCTAGCAGAGTCATTTGTCACTGTATTTGATTATACAATAAAGACTTATTTGATTCTAAAGCTTTGCAATGGGAAGAGTACTGGATTTGGAGTCAAATAAACCTAAGTTATGGCTAGCACATACATACCAGTGGTCCATTTACACAGGCTGCAATTTGCATGGTCTTCCTTGGAGTTTTGCAAAGAGGTAGTCCTGCCTAGAATTAAATCTTTGCTCTGCTCCCAACCAGCTATGAGACATGGAACAAGTTAATTAACCTCTCAGTTCAGTTTCTTTTGCTACTATCATGAACACTGAATTGGAAGCACTGAATTGTAGATGCAGTTATTTCAGACAGTGTTGGGCTCAGGAGTGGGGATTTTTTTTTTTCCATATTGCCACTTGTTAATTCATTATGGGAGAGCCTTAACTCTGGCTCTATACTAGTGGAGGGTTGGGTTCTTTGTCTCATGAATTTGAAGAATAAAATACACCAACACAAGGGTGAGAGCAAAATAACATGATTTATTAGAGTAATAGAAAAAAAAAACAACAACAGAGCTCCCAAAGAGGGTGGGGTCCCAAGAGAGGAATACTGTAGAGTGGCTATTGTCTAGGGCTTAATATAGATCTAAAGGATTAAGGAAATCAGCCCCCCTGCCCAATCCTGAGTAAGGCATTCAGTGTCCACGAAGTAGTCATGCAGCCTTTAGTCCAATCAAAATATCAATCAGGCATTTTTCCTTCTTTGGAGAGACATGGACCACAGTCACATAGGTTCTGATTTAAAAATAGTCTTTTTGTAAGTTTCTTAGCAAATATCTGTGGCTGTTGTTTATGCTCTACTGCCCAGGAAGTTACTCAGGGGCCCATCTCCTTATCCTCCCAGACTTGTCTCTTCCTCCTGGCATCATTAGTATAGATTTTTGCATCTGGATATTTTTCTCATCTAAGAGGCAGTTTTGCAGAGGGTAATGGTTAGGAACGTAGACTCTGGGTTCAAATCACTAGGGTTTGCCCACTGGCTCTTCCACTTAACCATCTCGGTGACCTCAGGTGTGTTAAATAGCTTCTCCTTCTGCTTCATCCTCTATAAAATGTGAGTAATGGAAGTACCTATCTTGTAGGGCTGTTAGGTGAATTAAATGCATTAGCTTGTATAACATAGGAAAGTTTATGTATGCAGTGCTATCTTTTTAGTGTCACATAGAGGTTAAAAAAGATCTGATGGCAACTCAAAGGCCATAAACTAATAAATTAAAGAAATTGGTGACTTGGTGGACATAGGGGATTGCTTTTTCCCAATAATGCAAGCTACTTGAATTAATGACATTGCGACTTGATCCATCCTCAGAAGAACATGTACTTTAAGTTATTTAGCTAGTTTTTTGATAGACATTCCCATTGTATGAGAGTTCAAATATTAATGAAAATGATGGGAAAAATTAGGATTTTAGTTTATGAACATAAGACAAAAAAAACAAGAGCATTAACATTTTTAAAATTGAGGCACTTAGTGTTGATATGACCCTCTTTTGAATATACATATATATGTATGAATGTATATTTATATGTGTGAATGAGTACATATATATAAACCTACATATGTTTATGTTTATTATCTTTCACTCCTGGTATTCTCTTCTTTCCCCCTTTTCCTGTTTGGCAACCATTTTAATGTACTCTGTGTATATTTTTGTTTGAATATGCATTGCTGTTCTGTGTATATTTATCATTCATGTAAAGCTTATAGTGCAATATGTATTTCAATTTGTTCCTTAGTTTTCTTTCATTTATACGTGCTGTTTAGAGTGGCCTATGTTTTTCTCTGTATATATTCTAGTGGCTTCAAATACTCCATAAGGTATATCCATCACATTTGTCCCCCAAACAAGGGACATCTAGATTGCTTCCACCTTCCTGCCTCCACACTGGATACCTGGATTCGCAACCCATAATAGATCTGCCTGAGAATTCCCTTCAGAATTTTGAAGTTATTATTCAACTGTTTTTCAGTTGAATAATAACTTTTTTTTTGAGAGAGAGAGAGAGAGAGAGAGAGAGAGAGAGAGAGAATTTTTTAATATTTTTTTTTTTTTAGTTTTCAGTGGACACAACATCTTTATTTTATTTTTATGTGGTGCTAAGCATCGAACCCAGCGCCCGGCGCATGCCAGGTGAGCGGGCTACCGCTTGAGCCATATCCCCAGCCCAATAATAATTTT
This sequence comes from Marmota marmota marmota, assembly GCF_001458135.2. Classification (NCBI taxonomy): domain Eukaryota; kingdom Metazoa; phylum Chordata; class Mammalia; order Rodentia; family Sciuridae; genus Marmota; species Marmota marmota. The sequence continues at coordinate 2,241,135 of NW_026000119.1, read as the reverse complement.
GATGGCAATCTGATTTCCGTTGCTCCATGAATATGAAAAGAAGCCCTTTATTCTAAAGTATTTGGGGGTGATATTTGGTTAGTGCTATGGTTTAGATATGAGATGTTCACCAAAAGCTCATGTGTGAGGGCTGGGGATGTGGCTCAAGCGGTAGCGCACTCGCCTGGCATGCGTGCGGCCCGGGTTCGATCCTCAGCACCACATACAAACAAAGATGTTGTGTCTGCCAAAAAAACTAAATATTAAAATTCTCTCTCTCCTTAAAAAAAAAAAAAAAAAAAAAAAGAAAGAAAAAGAAAGAAGGAAAGAAAAAAGCTGACTAAAACAGCTAGTTGAAAAATTATTTAAAGTGGGGATTTGTAAAAATATATAATTGAAAGATTTGGTTTTATCTTTAAATGTTTAAGTGTACTATTACTAGCTATTTTTTAATGTAGGTCAAGGCTTTTCTTTTGTTGTATGTGTGCACATATTTACTTTGGCTTTTGTTTTAGCGTGGGCCAGGTTTGGGGATGCATTTTCATGTCTCTTGTATAAACAAGCATGCTGAGTACCTTATGTGCTTTCCTTTCTTCCTTTCTTTAAAGTGAACTTATTTAAATATATTGTGAACAAATAAATGTAAAATTCTTTTAGATCTTTAAATTTCCTCTCTTTTATAGTTATACCACTCAAACTATTTGCCTTTATCAAATATTTCTAAAGTATTTAACTTAGTTTTCAAGATAGCAATTGTTCTTTTTCTCTTTACTCTCACGTCTTATTTAAATATCTAGTTTAAGTATGCAGCCTGTAGCTACACAGAATGAAACAAATAAAATTCTACAAATGTTTCCGTAGTTTAGCTATTGTGAATTGTGCTGCTATAAACATTGATGTGGCTGCATCACTGTAATATGCTGATTTTAAGTCCTTTGGGTATAAACTGAGAAGTGGGATAGTTGGGTGAAATGATGGTCCATTCCAAGTTTTCTGAGGCATCTCCTTACTACTTTCCATAATGGTTGTACCAATTTGCATTCCCACCAGCAAAGTATGAGTGTATCTTTTCCCCAAAATCCTTGCCAGCATTTATTATTGCTTGTATTTTTGATAATTACTATTCTGAATAGGATGAGATGAAATCTTAAGAGTAGTTTTAATTTTCATTTCTCTAATTAAAAAAAAAAGTTTAAGTGTGATTTTCTTTTAGATCACCCTATTTTGTCTAAATGCTTGTGAAAGCATAGCATATAAAGGATCCCCCTGGGCTGTTGTGTTTTAAGTAGATTCAGGGAATATTTTCTCTTACTTTTCAAGTGAAAGTGGGCACCACTCATCTTTTTTTCTTTTTATACTTGAAAATGTTTACACTTAAGCAGAGGTTTTAAAATATTTTTTGTATGGATTTCTTGCACAGAATTTTATTGGTGATCAGAGTATTTTGATTTTGAATAGTAACAGGAAAAATAAAATTAAAATAAGTTTTATTTCCATATTCTGAGAAACAAAGACAACACTAATAAATGAATAATTACACATGAGTCAGGGACTCACATGCTTATTTATTCACCCATTCAACAAATATTTCTTCTACTATGGGCCAATTACTGTGATAAAAATATTGACAAAGTTACTGCATTCATGAAGTTTACATTTAAATCAGGGAGGAGCTAGAAATAATAAAAAGAGGCCAGTAAATATTAAACATCACTATATAATGAAAAGGACTAAAAGTGAAATAAATAGGGTACAAACGTAAAGAATATTAGGGGATTCAGTTTGCAAAGGCTGGGATAGTTCCTCTGAAGAGGTAGCATTTTGCTGTCATCTGAAGGATCAGGGGAGGCAGCATTTGAGGGACAAGGGAAGGCCACACTCCCAGAGAGAGCTTCAATTTTAAGTGTCCTGAGACTTCCATTAATAAAGAAAGTTCTTAGGAGTATGAAATCTTTATACATAACCCAGTTTGTGTGTGTGTGTGTGTGTGTGTGTGTGGCACTTGGGATTGAACTCAGTGGCACTCAACCATTGAGCCACACCCACAGGGTCTCACTGAGTTGCTTAGTACCTTTCAGTTGCTGAGGCTGGCTTTGAACTCACTATCCTCCTGTCTCAGCCTCCCAAGCCACTAGGATTACAGGCAAGCACCCGGAATAACCTAGTTTTTTAAAAATTAAAAGAAATGATATCAGTGGAAATACTCCCACATGTCAAGGCAATTTAGGATCTGTGCAAACACTCTCCATATCTTTCTCTGCAAGTTCAATGGACACATTTTCATGTTCATTTTTCTCTCAAGGAATCTTTTCTGTAATGTTGGACACTTTCCTCTCCCTTGTACTCTGCTTTTACAAAAATGTGTAGCCTGGCAAAGGAAATAAAGAAGAACAAAGTGTAGAGGAGCAAAGTATGGCCCATCAATTTTGAGAACCAGAATAATTCATTCTCAGAAGATTGGGGTGGTTTCCTAGTTGGTGGATTATTCTGTTCTGTTGATTTTCTCAGTTTTTCTCTTTCCACTCTCCTTTTGGTTATTATACTGCTCATTAGCATTTCTATTAAGCAGTTCTGAAGAGGAGAAAAATCAATCAAGGAGAGGAGCTTCAATTTAAGACTTGGTGGGTGAGAAGTGGAATCTATTGGCTAAAATCAGCTTATTTTTGGATTCTCTGTGGATTTCCTTGATCCATGTTATTTCTGTCACCGATAGCATAGACCAACATAAGCTGATTATATTGCATAACATGGCCATACACAGCTAAAGATTTTTGAAGGATGAACATATTTAAACTCAAACCTCCAGGTGACAAAATTATTTAAATGGTTACAATCTAAAGACTGTTGAAAGGATGCTAACAATAAAAACAAGGATTCTACATAAATGACATGTTGTTGCCTGTAGTCACAGGGTCCAACCGCTTGCAATAAGGGATTCTTCACATCCTAGAAGCAACTGGCTCTGCATCTTAAAAAATATTCTGGGTTCTATTCTTGACCCTTTGCTATTCCTGACAATATCCTTTAACCCATGTAAGCCGAGTTGTTGTTAGTTAGGGTCTGGGGCCTCATAAATACTATATTTGAAATATTTGTAAGAAAAGTCCAAGTGTGCATCTTGAATCATGCCCACCACTCTCTTTGTGTTTGTAGATCTTTAAGAAGCCTCCATGTTTTTTTTTTTTCTTTTCAAGCCTGAAAATACTATTTTTCTTCCCTTGGAATGACTCTAGGCCTACTGTGTTCAGGGGCTCAGGAAAAGGAGAATGAAGACCAAGTTCCATGGGTAGGTCAGAAAGGGACACAGATTCTGTGTCCTTGGTGGAGATGGGTTTGTGCTGAACTTGCACAATGTATGAGTTCAGTGTCATCTGTTTTCAGTATTTCCTGAACAATTGATTTATTCCACATTATTAATGAACTTTGCAGCAGTTCCACTTGTCAGAGCCTACTCTGCAGGGGTCAATAATGAGAGGAAACCTGATGTTAGTGAATCCAGCTTAAGTGATTCTGTCATGCTAACGATTCAATATATCAGGACAAATGTCAGGTCCTTCCAATATGTTAATTCCTCTGATCCTATTTGCATAAACTACAGTCAATGAAATACAAGTTCCCCCTCTAAGACAGTTAATGGAGATTTGTAAAGGATTCTTAATTTTCTTTTTTTTTTCTTTTTTAGTCTCCTCCAACATAAATTCTTGAGTTAGAAAAGGAGCAGAGAGAGAAAGGGTCACAGATTGGGAAGAGGATGCAAACTATAACAAAAGCCAAAATATGAAATGATATAAAACCTATAAGCATAATTCAGTTCTTTCCTAAGAATTCTGGGCATTTGCATTTACTGCTTTCAAGAGGAATAATTACTTTCTAAAGAAACTTGGGAACAAAGCATTGATGAGTATTTCTTACATTTGGGATTAAGTTTTCAGTTTTATTAGGTTCCTGAAGGAGATCACTAGTTTATTAGCTTTCCCTAAGGAATGAAGTCTGGGTTTCCATCTCTCCTACTAACCCTTATTATCTTCCTGGGATCACTGTCATGTGATAGCAATGTTTACTATAGAATCATCCCTTCTTCAAATCCCAAGTTCAGGGTGCACACCTATCATAATTAAGATTAAAAAATCAGAATTTTTTTTTCTGAAACAAAATATGTAGTTAACTAATTTATCCAATGAAATCATTTCTTTTTTTGTCTTTTGTCTTTTTATAAGCTCTAAGATTTCTATTCATTTGAAATTCCCTTTTAAGTTTTATCAATTGGTTTATTTGCTTTCTGTGTCTAATGATTTGCACTGTTGGCAACTGTGATTTTCATTCATATGCAAACCTCTCTTCTGTCTGCTAACTTCTTTAGCTTAGTCTCCCCCTAATGTGGCTCAATGTTTTACTTCTCTATATACAACTTTTCATGCAACCTTGTAGAGACTTAAACAAACACACAAACAAAATCGAAGGTAGGCTCAGAATTTTATTGTTGAATTTTTTTGTGAGTAGTTTATTTCCTCCTGCACAGACCCTGTTATAGTTTTTCCTCTGGCTTAAGGTGAGATAACAATGATACAGCTAATGGCAGTGAGCACCATCAATCAACAAAGAGCAGAATCCATAATGGGGGCTGCATTTTCCATTTTTGCTGCAATGCTTATCTGCCAGCTGCCCGGTCACCCTTCCATTTGTCAAAATTTTAGGTTGGAAGATTCATTTAATGAAGTTAGGCAAATCATTCCCCTTACTTAAGTTGCTATGTTTTACCCACTCCCCGCCCAACATTTATTTTTAAATCTTCAAAGCCTAGTACTTTAAAAATTAGTTGTCAATTGTCTAGACCATATCTGTCTCATCATGTTCCCTAATGCATAGCATTTGAATCAGTAGTTTTACTTGTCACCACCCATGATGAGTAGGTAAGAGTTGGTTTATTAAAACATATGTACTATTTGAAGGAGAGGATTATGGTCCAGGAGTACAGTTCTGGTTAATAAGTGAGCTATTACTGGTGTCTTAACTTTCAAAAGATAGCTCCTGCTATGTGAAAAAAAAAGGAGCCATTTTGATGAGTAACTTTGAAGAGTTTATTCGTTCTTGAAATTTACTTTCATGAGTCAACTAGATTTTCAAATTCTATGAGAACAGAGATTAGTGTTCCTTTTGTTCAGCATATTGCCCTACACAGTGTTATGAAATATAGTAAACGAGGTGTATGTGTCATGGAGAAAATTTCCAAATGATAATGGATCTCTTTTGCTGCACCTATATTTCTTAAAAAAAGCAATTCATTATTGAGATATCATTGACACAAGAAAAGATGTACATAGTGAATGCATTTTAAGCCCAAAAAGCAATGCTGGAGGCATCACAGTGAATGTATACAAGGTAATTTAGGGAGATATATGCCATGGAAACATCACCATATTTCATACCATGAATAAGTCCATCATTTCCCCCAATTTCCCCTAATAATTGATTATTACTACTATTTTTTGTGTGTATGGTACAGTTAACATAAAATCTATCATCTTAGCAAATGTTTAAGTACATAATATAATACCGTTAACTCTGGGTCCCATGCTGTACAGTAGATCTCTAGGACTTTTTGATCTGGCATACCTGAAATTTTATGGCTTTGATAAATATCTCCCTGTTGGCCCTCACCTCCCATTCCTTGGTAACCACATTCTACTCTCTGATTCCACCAGTTTGGTTTAACTGTTAAGATTCCTCATATAACTGGTATCATGTATTTGTCTTCATGTGTCTGGCTTATTTTGCTTATTGCAATGTCCTCCAGGTACATCCATATTGTTACAAATGGCAGGATTTTACTCTTTTTTTTTTTTAAGGCCAAATGCAGTATTTCACCATGTAATTGTTGCTATTCCATTAACATAATATTGAATATTCCATGCATTCTAATCTTGCACCAAAGACAGTTTAGTAATAAATAATTTTAAAGAAAAACTAAAACAATGTTTTTTTTTTTTAAAGTTCATATAGTGGTCACACCCCACTATTTTGCAAAAAAAATTTTGGCATAAAATCTGTGATGATGATCTGGTGAACTATGTTAGCATTCTGTTGTATATACATACCATGTTTTCTTTATCTTTTTACCTGTCATTGGACAATTAGGTTGTTTCCATGCCTTGGCTATTGTGAATAATGCTGCAATAAATGCAGAAGAGTCGATATCTCTTTGGGATGCTGATTGTAAATCTTTTGGGTATATATATATAGAAGTGGGATTGCTGAATCATCTAGAATATTGTGATCCTAGTATTAATTTTTTGAGAAATTTCCATACTGTTTTTCATAGCAGCTGAACTAATTTGTACTCCATTTGACAGTGTACAAGTGTTCTCTTTTTTCACATCTTTGCTAGCATTTTATAGACACACATACACACTCTTACACACACATACATATGTATATGTATACATGTTGTATGTACATATTGTATGTATATATGCATATATACATGTATACGTACTAAAGCAGTTTCAGTGTGATGAACTCCCTCAGGTTTTGAGTCTTTATTTTTAAAGGACAGTTTTATAGGTATAGGTTTCATGGTTGGGTTTTTCTTTCTATAGTTTGAATATAATATTCCACTCTCTCCTCTAATATTTCTATTGAGATCTGAAAATAGTCTGTGATGGTTCTCTTATATGTGGCAACTATATATTTTTTTGCTTTTTATAGACATTTTTCTTTTGTCTATAAAAAATTTTTACATATTTTCTTTTGTATAATTTAATTATAATATGTTCAGTACAGACCTTGTTAGGTTAAACCTAATTGAGGTTCTTTTCATGAGATCTGCCCCCATATTCTTTTCCTTTTTCCCCTCTAGCTTCCACATGTGAGTTTGACTTATTTCACTTAGCAGCATATAGTCTTTGGTTGCATCCATTTCCCTACAAATAGCATAATTTCATTTTTCTGTATGGCTGAATAAAACTCCATTGAGTATATCTATCACATTTTTTTTAGAGAGAGAGAGAGAATTTTAATATTTATTTTTTAGTTTTCGGTGCACACAACATCTTTGTTTGTATGTGGTGTTGAGGATTGAACCCGGGCCACACGCATACCAGGCGAGTGCGCTACCGCTTGAGCCACATCCCCAGCCCCAGATCTATCACATTTTCTTGATCCATTCATCTGTTGATGGACAGCTAGGCTGGGTCCATAGTTTTTTGCTATTGTGAATTGTGCTGCTACAAACATGGGTATGCATGTATCACTGTAGTAAGATGACTAATTCTTCAAGTTAAATACCAAGAATGGTGTAGCTGGGTCATGTATTTGAGGAAACTCCATACTGATTTCCATAGTTGTTGCGCTAATTTACAGTTCTAACAACTGGGTAAAAGTATTCCTCTTTCTCCACATTCTCTCTAGCATTTATTGTCATTTGTATTCTTGATACTGCATTCTGACTGGTTTGAGATGAAATCCAGTTTAGTTTCGATTTGCATTTCCCTAACTGCTAATGATGTAGAACATTTTTTTTCATGTATTTGTTGGCCATTTGTATTTCCACTTTTGAGATATGTCTATTTAGTTCATTTGCCATTTTATTAATTGGGTTATTTAATTTTTTGGTATAAAGTTTTTTGAGCTCTTCATATATTTTAGATATAAATCCTCTATCGAAAGGGTAGCTAGCAAAGGTTTTCTTTCTCTCATTCTGTAGATTCTCTCTTCACATTCCTAATTGTTTTCTTTGTTGGATGGAAGCTTTTTAATTTGATGCCATCCCATTTATTAACTCTTGGAATTATTTCCTGAGCTTTAGGGGTCCTACTGAGACCTATTGCCTGTGCCTAAAGGCTAGAGTGTTAACCCTACATTTTCTTCTGGGAGTTTCATAGTTTCTGATCTAATTCTGAGGCCTTTGGTGCATTTTGAGTTTATTTTTGTGCAGGGTGAGAGATAAAGGTCTAGTTTTATTCTTATACATATGGATATCCAGTTGTCCTAGCACCATTTGTTAAAACACACACACACACACACACAGCGCTAGTTTTCTTCAATGTGTTTTTGGCAGCTTTGTCCAGGATCTAATGACTGTTTCTTTGTGAGTTTGTCTCTGGGCCTTCTATTCTGCACCACTGGTCTATGTGTCTGTTTTTATGTCAGTGCCATGCAATTTTTGTTACTATAGCTCTATAATATAACTTAAAGTCAGGTATTGTGATGCCTCCAGCATTGCTTTTTTGGCTTAAAATTGCTTTGCCTATTCTGGGTATTTTAGTCATCCAAATAAATTTCATGACTACTTTTTTAGTTCTGTGAAGAATTTCATTGGTATTTTGATGGGGATTGCACTGGTCTGTATATGGTCATTTGAGCAATATTAATTCTACTTATCCATGAACATGAGAGATCTTTCCATCTTCTTGGGTTTTCTTCAATTTCTTTCTTCGGTGTTCTATAGTTTTCATTGTATAGGTGTTTCACCTTCTTGGTTAGATTTATTCCTAGGTATTTTGTTTTTTGAGGCTATTGTGAATGGAATTGTTTTACTAATTTCTTTCTCAGCAGATTCATTGTTGGTATATAGGAAAGCTATTGATTTTTGTAAGTTGGTTTTGTAATTTGCTACTTTGCCAGATTTGTTTGTTAGCTCTAGCAGTCTTTTGGTGGTGTTATTTTTTTTTCTTTTCATCTAGGTCTAGAATCATATCATCTTCAAACAGTGATACTTTAAATTATTCTTTTCCTATTTTTATACCTTTTATTTCCTTCTCTTGACTAATTGCTCTGGCTAGAATTCCTATCACTATATTAAATAAGAATGGTGAGAATGGATATTCTTGTCTTGGCCCAGACTTTAAAGGAAATTCTTTCAGTTTTCCTTCATTTACTATGAGGTTGGCTTTGGTTTCTCATTTATAATCTTTATGATGTTGAGATAGGTTCCTTCAATCCCCAGTTTCTTCAGTGTTTTTATCATAAATGGGTGCTGAATTTTGTTGAAGGCCTTCTCTGCATCTATTGAGATTACTAAGTGATTTTGTTCTTAATTCTGTTAATGTGATGAATTACATTTATTGATTTGTGCATATTAAAGCATCCTTATCTCTGAAATAAAACCAACCTGGTCATGTTGTACAATTTTTTTTAATATGTTGTTGAACACGATTTGCTAATATTTTATTAAGTATTTTTGCATCTAAGTTCATCAGTGATATTGGTCTGTGGTTTTCTTTCTTTGATGTGTCCTCATCTGGTTTTGGTATGATGTGGTACTGGCTTCATAGAATGAATTTGGAAGTGTTCTATCCCTTTCTAGTTCATGGAATCATTTAAAGAGTATTGTCATTAGTTCTTCTTTAAAGGTTTGGTAAAATTCAGATGAGAATCCATCTGATCTTCAGCTTTTCTTTGTTGGAAGGCTTTTTAATACTACTTGTATCTTATAACAAGTTATAGGTCTGTTTAGGTTTTCTAGATTCAGTTTTAGCCGATCATATTTGTAAGGAAATATACCCTCTTTCAGTCTTTACCAGCTGGCTTCAATAGAGGAAGCCCTTCATGAGTCAGTCCAGCCAGAGATTCTGGGTGTGCCTGTGTCTGGAAGCTGTGGGGTAAGCTATTGGGGTTTGTACACTGGTTGAGAGCCCCTGCCCTTTTCCTTTGTCTTTAGTTACCCGTAGGCAATTTAGCTATGCTAACTCCCTGGTGTTCTGGTGGAGGTAACACCTTGAAAGGCTGAGGAAATTGTCCGCTCACTTTACTTTCTTTTCCTTTAGGGGCATGCTTTCAGGACCAAAAGATCTCTCTTGGCCTTGTACCTTGCTGGCTTGGAGGAAGGGGTAATGTGGGTAAAGTAAAATTATTTATTTTACCCTTTCCAATATGTCCTTTTATTATTCTTGCATTTCGCTAGGGTATTGTAACTTTCCCTTTGGATACTGAAGCACTTATAAAGGTACTTTTGACTGTGAATGGTTTTGACTTAGTGCTTTTGTGGACTGGGATTTGCTATTCCATCCTTATATGTTACTCCTGGCATCTATGATGCTATGTGTAATAATTTGTCCAATACAGGGCTAAATTCTCAAATTGGGATTGGTTATTATCCATTTGACCCAGAAACTCACTTGATTTTAAAGTTAACTCTTCAACTCTGTTACTAAAATACTCATGAACTTTAGCTTAGCCCCTAGTGTGTTATAAAAATAATTAAATAATCTGGAGGTTCCCTTTGGCCTTCTCTTCCCCCTCCATCCTTAAGATTTCCACTCAGTGTTTTCCAGGCCTACCTGCTTATACCCTCACCTCTGTTTTATTGTGGCAGTGTCCATTTCTCTGCATGCTGAATCATTGACTGATTCTTAAGGTAACCAACTCAGGCTAATATTCTACATGCTAATTGGAGAAACATAGGATTCTTCTGTTCTCTTGACCCCAGTGATCATGTCTGAGACCCTTATGGAGGTAATCTGTTAGTGTGTGTTTTCTTATTGCCTCACATTTTACAAGGGAAAAGGCAACTAGATTAAAAGTCTAAAGGAGTGTGCTTCCTGTCCTCTGTTAACACTTTTGAGTAGTGCTTGATTTTGTAAAATTCTTTAAAAATCTTTGATTATTGAATTTCATCATATTTTAAATGAGAAGAATCAAATGAGTAAGTGTATGTGTTGGTGCCATACAAACTGTGAATCCCTTTCCAAGTAAACCTCTATCTTGATTTATCTCTTCCTTTCTTCCTCTGTGATGTTCTCTCTCTTCTTTCCTTTCCTTTTTTTTCCTTTTCTTCTTTTCCCTTCATTTTTAGCTTTTATCTCTCCCTCACTCTCTCCCAGGCCATGTCCTTCTTTCTTCTAGCTCTTCTGCCTGTCTTACCCCTCATTCTCTCTCTCATACTTCTGTCCTTAAAGAACATGCAGTTGTAGAATGACAATACAAAAAAAAGTCACAGAAAAGGGACAAAAATGAGAGAAGATATAGAATAAATAAAATGACAACAACAGGAAAACAATAGGATGACAACTCTAGGTGGGCAAATGGCAACTTCAGAAGTTAAGTTAGTTTTTCTTTGTGCCATTACAGATATTTTGATTATGACTTGTGAAGAAAATTTCAGGCTAGGAAAGAGGAAAGGAAACTTTTTTCCTTGATAAACTCATGGATTGTGCACTTATTTCTGAAGGCCTATCCTGAAATTCTTTCCCCTCATTCTCCCAATTATTTTAAATTTAATTTGCATTTTAAAATACTTCTCTGCTTAAATTAACTCAAGTGTTTTCTGGCTGAAATGTTACAGGTACAACTGTCTTTGTTACTTCAAACTCAATTTGCTTAAAACAAATAATATCATCTCTCTGAATCACTTCTTACTTCTGATGTCCTTCAGTATCATCACCCAGGGGTTTATATATATGTATGTATGCATTTTCTCCCTCATCTTTCTTTCATAGCTAATCAAGTCCTTCAAATTGCCTCTTTTTATTAGGATTTTTTTTCTAGTCCTCATTCTTGCTTCAAGCTTAGATATAACCACTTAGGCCTGAAATGTTTAGTCACTTGCTACTCTCCTCAGATCTACTTTCCTCTATTTAACTAATCTATTATGCTTCCAAATGCCAAATTTATCATGAAATTACAAGTTAGTGCATATCTTAGTCTGCATGTGCTACTGTAACAAATTACCATCAACTGGGTAGCTTAGACAGCAAAGAATTATTTCTCACAGTTTTGGAGGCTAGGAAGTCCGAGATAAAGTTACCAGTTGATTTGATTCTTAGGGAGTCCCTCTTCCTGGTTTGCAGATGTCTATCTCTTCTTGTTGGATCATCATCACATGGAAGAGAAAGAGAGAAAGCTCTTTAATGTATCATATAAGGTTACTATGACCAACCTGAGGACTTCACCCTCATGACCTAATTAACTTCAAAAGAAATTTCTAGATGTTGTCACACTGGGGATTGAAGTTTCAAGTTAAGAATTTTGGAAGGATACATTCAGTTCTTAGCAATACAATAGATCCTAAGAGATTTTCTAAGCTCTTAAACTTGTGTCCTCTAGAATCTTGTCTCAATCCATATTTCCAAATGTATCTTACTCTGAGGAATGAAGTGGGTGATCTATTATGTGAGAGACTGTGTTAAGTGCTTAACCAGTTTTATTAAGTCTTAACAGAAGCCCTTCAATGTGAATACAGTTATTCATGTTTTCTAGGTGAGCAAATGGCAACTTCAGAAGTTTTTCTAGTATAAGGCAGCACATTAATAGTAGCCTACAATGTAAACTTACAATCAGTATAATTTGTATATGTATAAACTCTTTCCCATAGCTGTGGTTGTCTAATGTGTGTTTCTGGAACATGCGCACATCCCAACTCTTGTATCTATTTTTGAGGGGGAGGGGTACCATTGATTGAACTCAGGGTCACTCAACCACTGAGCCACATCCCCAGGCTTAGTTTGTATTTTATTTAGAGACAGGGTCTCACTGAGTTGCTTAGCACCTCTTTGAACTTACAATTCTCCTGCCTTACACTCTGAAGCCACTGGGATTACAGGCATGTACTACCATGCCCAGTACTCTGAATATTCTTTCTTCTTAACATTCTTTCTTCTTTATGTAGAATTACCATCCCTCACCCCCATTCACCTTCCCAAGTTTTAAGTCTCAATCTAGTTCTTGTCTATGAAGGCTAGTTTAAAATTTTTAGATAATTTCTAAAATACAAATCATTTACTCTCTGATAACGAGCCTTAGGAAATCTGTTGAAATGTGGGACATGTTTTAGTTAATTCATTTAACTTTTCATGCCATAAATCTTGGCTCCTCCAGGAGCCAGGAGGCTCCTTAAGGCAAGGATGATGTGCTAGGATTCTGCAACTCCTCTAGATATGTAAGGTACAGTAAACACTGCCCTGAACTTGGGAGTGTTTACTGTACCTTACATAATAAGAGTAGTCCTTATCCTACCACTTATTAGCCTTGTGACTTTGGGCAAGGCAATTAACTTTGAGAAATATTTTTTCTTACTTGGAAAATAAAGCTAAAAATAACTTTCTTCTCTTTCTCACAGAGGCTTTGTTCCTCAGTCTTTAAGATTCTGTTGGGGAGGTTTCAAGATGGTGTAATAGAGGAGGTTGCTTTTCTGTCTGCTTCATGGGGTGAAACCAAGAAAGCAGACAGGCAACTTTTCAGCAAGGGAGACTTTACTAGGAATTAATACTGGACATTCAAAGCATATCAGGGACACAGGAAGTTGAATATAATAAAATAGGAAAGAAATTCACAGTGCCATTACTGCCACTGCTGGTACCAGCCTGAGATGATCCCCCATGAGCAAAATGGAGAATACTATACCCTGAAAAATTAAGCTTCAGAATTGACAATAAATTTAGAAACTTCCATGATAAAAAAGTTAAAAGAATTCACAACTAGAAAACTTGTATCACAAAACATACTCAATAAAATATTTCATGAAAAAGAAATGAAAAATAAAAGTGAAAACTAATAAAGGGGGAAACTACACTAGAAGAATAGTCAATCAAAGGAGAAACTAATTCAGATTAAAAACCATAAATAAATTAAAATGACAGGGAATAAAAATCATTTCTCAATAACAACATTGAGTATAAGTTGAATAAACTCATCAATCAAAAGGCATAGATTGGAAGATTAGATTAAAAAATAAGACTAAACAATATGCTATCTCCAAGATACTCAACTTATAGGTAATAACATCCCCACACTGAAGATAAAAATATGGGAAAAACATATCACTCACATGGGTCATGTAAACAAGCAGGGGTTTCTATTCTCATATCAGATAGAATAGACTTCAAGCCAAAGTTAAAAAGAGCAGATCAAGAAGATCATATCATATTGCTTAAGGGAATCATACATCAATAAGACATAACAATCATAAATATTATGTCCCAAACAATGGAGTATCTATATACATCCATCAAACCCTTCTTAATTTCAAGAATCAAAGTGACTACAGTATAATAATACTGGGTCACTTTAACATACCTCTCTTATCACTAGATAGATCCTTCAAACAAAAACTAAACAAAAAAACTACAGAACTAAATAACACAATCAATACTTTAGATTTAACAGATACATATACATACATATATATATAAAATATTTCATCCTTCAATGACCAAGTACACTTTCTTCTCAGCAGAACATGTATCCTTCTAGAAAATAGACCATACCATAGGCCACAAAGCAATTCTTAGAAAATAAAAAATAGAGATAATATTTTGCATTCTAATACCTCATAATGGAATGAGATAAGAAATAGATGATAAAATAAAAATAGAAGCTATTCTAACAACTGAAGACTAAATAATATGCTATTGAATGACCAATGGATAGTAGAAGAAATCAGGGATGAAATTAAAAAATACTTAGAGCTAAATGAGAATAGTGACACAACTTAACCAAAATCCTTAGGACAATATGAAGGAGGTTCTAAGAGGAAAGTTTGTTGCACTGAGCACATTCTTTAAGAGAATAGAAAGTCATCAAATAAATAACCAAACATTATATCTCAAAACCTTAGAAAAAGAAGAACAAGCCAACATCAAAATTAGTAGAACATAAGAAATAGTTAAAACCAAAGCCAAAATTGATAAAATTAAAAAAAAAAACCCAAAAATTGACAAAATGAAAAGTTGGTTCTTTGAAAAAATACATAAAATCCATAAACTCTTAGCCAAAATAAGGAAGAAAAATAGAAAATTCGAATCACTGAAATTTGTGATGAAAAAGGAAATGTCATGATGGACACCATTGAAATATAGAAGACAATCAGAAACTATTTAAAAAAAATCTATACTCTAATAAAATAGAAAATCATGAGGACATTGACAAATTTCTAGAGACAATGACCAGATCAAATTGAATCAGGAGGACATAGAAAATTCAAACAGATCAATTTCAAGCAATGAAATTAAAGATGCCATCATAGCCCTAACAACAAAAAAAGCCCAGGAGATGCTTGTGCTATAGCTCAGTGGCAGAGCAATTGCCTCTCATGTGTGAGGCACTGGGTTCAATCCTTAGCACTGCATGAAAATAAATAAATAAATATATTCTTTCCATCCATAACTACAAAAACAAACAAAACTCAACAATTAATAAAAAAGCCCAGGACCAGATGAATTCTCAGCTGAGTTCTACCTGACCTTCAAAGAAGAACTTACACCAGTACTCCTTAAATTATTTCATGAAATTGAAAAGGATGGAACCCTTCAAAAGTCATCCTATGAAGGTAGTATAACCCTGATACCAAAATCAGACAAAGACACATCAAGGAAAGAAAATTTCAGGCCAAAATCCCTTATGAACATAGATGAAAATATCCTTAATAAAACACTGGCAAGTCGCATACAAAAATAGTAAAAAGATAGTGCACCACGATCAAGTGGGGTTCATCTCAGGGATGTAAGTTTGGTTCAACATACGGAAATCAATAAACGTAATTCATCACATCAATAGATGTAATGACAAGAATCAAATGATTATTTCAATAGATGGAGAAAAGGCATTTGAAAAAATATAGCATCATTCATGTTAAAATCATGGATAGTAGAAACATACCTCAACATTGTAAAAGCTATCTATGCTAAGCCCAAGGCCTACATAATTCTAAATGGAAAAAAATTTAAAGTATTCTCTTTAAAAACTGGAACAAGACAGAGGTGCCTTCTTTTACCACTTCTCTTCAACATAGTTCTTGAAACTCTAGCCAGAGAAATTAGGCAAAATAAAGAAATTAAAGAGATATTCATAGGAAAAGAAGAACTCAAACTATCCTAATTTGCCAATGACATGATCCTATGCTTGGAAAACCCACCTTCCCCCAAGAAAATCCACCAGAAAACTTCTAGAACTCACAAATGAATTCAGCAAATTAGCAGGATATAAAATTAATGCCCATAAATCAATAGTGTTCCTACACACCAATGATGAATCAGCTGAAAGAGAAATTAGGAAAACTATACCATTCACAATCGCCTCAAAAAATAATAAAATAATTGGGAGTCAATCTAACAAAAAAAGTGAAAGACCACTGTGATGAAAACTACAGAACACGAAAGAAAGAAATTTAAGAAGACCTCAGAAGTTGGGAAGATCTCCCATATTCTTGGATAGGCAGAATTAACATTGTCAAAATGGCTATACTACCAAAAGCACTATACAGATTTAATGCAATTCCTATTAAAATTACAAAGATGTTCTTCATAGAAATAGAAAAAGCATTCATGAAATTCATTTGGAAAAATAAGAGACCCAGAATAGCCAAAGCAATTTTTAGTGAGAAAAGTGAAGCAGGAGGTACCAAAATACCAGACTTTAAATTATACTACAGAGATATAGTAACAAAAATGGCATGATATTGACACTAAAAAAGACATGACTACCAATGGAATAGGTAGAAGATACAGAGAAAAACCCACATAAATACATACTCTCATACTAGACAAAGGTACCATAAACATACACTGGAGAAAAGATATTCTCTTCAACAAGTGATGCTGGGAAAACTGGAAATCCATATGTAGCCCAATGAAATTGAACACCTATCTCTCACCCTGCACAAAACTCAACTCAAAGTGCATCAAGGACCTAGCAATTAGACCAGAGACCCTATACCTACTTGAAGAAAAATTACACCCAACTCTCCAACATGTTGGCTTAAGAACTGACTTCCTCAACAATACTCCTAAGTGCAAGAAGTAAAATCAAGAATCAGTGAATGGGGTTTTATCAAACTAAAAGCTTCTACATAGAAAAGAAAACAATCAAAAGGGAGCCCACAGAATGGGAAAAAATCTTTTTTCACGTACACCTCAGATAGAGCATTAATCTCCAGGATATATAAGTGACTCAAAAATCTTAATACCAAAAAAAAAAAAATGAATAGCTTAATCAATAAATGGGCAAAGGAATTGAACAGGCACAGGCACCTCACAGAAGAACAAATACAAATGGCTAACAAATAGATAAAAAATATTCAATATTTATAGCTATTAGAGAAATGCAAATTAAACTACAGAGAGATTTCACCTGACTCCAGTCATCTTCATTTCACTGGTAACAATGATCAAGAATACATGTAACAATAAATGTTGGTGAGGATGTGGGAGGAAAGGTACACTTATATTACTACTGGTGGGACTGCAAATTGGTGTGATCACTCTGGAAATCAGTATGGAGATTTTTCAGAATACTTGGAATAAGTTGTTGAAATAGGTGACCATTTGACCCAGTTATCCCACTTCTTAGTATATATTCAAAGAAGTTAAAATCAGCATACTACACTGACCTAGCCATATCAGTGTTTATAGCAGCTCAATTTATTATAGCTAAGATATGGATCTGACCTAGGTGCTCTTCAACAAATGAATGGATAAAGAAAATGTGGTATATATACATAAGGGAATATTACTCCTCCATAAAATAATGACTTTATGACTTTTGTCAGTAAATGGATGGATCTGGAGACTATCATGTTAAGTGATTTAAGCCAATCTTAAAAACCAAAGGTCAAATGTGTTTTCTTACATGTGGATGCTAACACATAACAAGTGAGGAGGGGAGAATAGAAGTTCATTGAACAAAGGGGTATGAAGGGAAGGAAGCAGGGATAAGAATAAGAAAGACAGTAGAATTAATCCAACATATCTTTCCTAGGTTCATATATGAATATACCACCAGAGAAACTCCACATCATGTACAACCACAAGAATTGAATCCTAATTAGAATAAATTTTACTCCATATGTATGTATATATGTTAACATACACTCTACTATGATGTATATCTAAAAAGAACAAATAGAAACAATAAAAAAATCCTTTTGAAAGCTGTGGATTCATCTGATGAACAAATTGACTTATGCACAAATACAAATTATTTGTAGAACTGAAGGAATTCCTATGCGTTTTGAAGCTAATTATGGACTTAGATTAATAATCCCATTCATAAAGAACAGATAAGATATTCTACAGAAAAGAAGTATCTGAATTTATAAATAACATATGAATTAAGATGGCACTCAACAAAGGGTTAAATGAATGAATGAAACATAGGCCTGGCATTCATCTTAAGAATTCATCTAGTTCATCCCTCCTGTTTTTAAGAACAGTTTCCTTAGAACATTTTTAAATGATTATAATAAATAACTCCAGAGAAAAGAATTCCTACAATTCAGACTTACCATAGTAGGTAACTGTCAAAATATTTTTCTTAAAATTAGCAGTTCATAAAAGAAGATATATAAATATCCAATGAACATTTGGGGGGAAAATTCCATTAACTGATAGTTTAAAAATGAGAATTAAACCAAATTGAAATAAATAGAATGGTCATAGCCAGTGCTGGTGAAGTACAGTATAACCACATGAGGCTAGCGGGAATACTTTAGTTTAAGATTCCTTGGGGGAAATTTGACAGCCCTTGGTGGGGGGGAACTAGCTTATAATTAAACATCTATTTACTAAGCAACTCTGTTTTTAAAATTTCTACCCTCAGCCCCAGTTATCAAAGAATGACAACATATTTTTATAGGGTTATTATTGAAGCATCTTTTATAAATATAAAAAATTGAAGGTACTGAAACTATGGCATTTGTTTTTTTTTAAATTTTTTATTTGTTTTAATTAGTTATACATGACAGTAGAATGCACTTATATCCTTTGATATATCATACATAGATGGGATATAATTTCTCATTTTTCTGAGTATACATATTGTAGAGTCACATTGGTCATACAGTCACATATATACATAAGGTAATAATGTCTGTTTCATTCTACTATCTTCCTTATACCCACATCCCCCTGCCTACCCCTCCTTTCACTTCCCTCTACCTAATCTAAGGTAAAGCTATTTTTTTTTGCATTACAATTCTTAATACACATATACACCATAATTTTTGTATCTCTGTTTGTATATAAAGTATGTTGACACTGAATTCAAGTCTACATACATGTATTTTGTATAATGATGTACTTTGTATAATGATCCATCACATTCCACCATCCTTGCTAATCCCCTATCTTCTCCCTTTCCCTTCTACCCCTCTTCTTTATCTGGAATTCATCTATTCCTCCTTTGCTCTCCCTCCCAATCCCACTATGAGTCAACCTCCTTATATCAGAGAAAACATTTGGTATTTGTTTTTTGGGGATTGGCTGACTTCACTTAGCATTGTCTTCTCCAACGCCATCCATTTACCTGCAAATGCCATGGTTTTGTTCTTTTTTAATGCTGCGTGTAATTCCATTGTGTATATATGCCACATTTTTTTATCCATTCATCCACTGAAGGACATCTAGGTTGGCTCCACAGTTTAGCTATTGTAAATTGTCCTGCTATAAACATTGATGTGGCTGTGTCCCTGTAGTATGCTGTTTTTAAGTCCTTTGGGTATAGTCCAGGAGAGGAATAGCTAGGTCAAATGGTGGTTCCATACCCAGTTTTCCAAGGAATCTCCATACTGCTTTCCAAATTGGCTGCACCAATTTGCAGTCCCACCAGCAATGTATGAGTGTACCTTTTCCCCCACATCCTCACCAACACTTATTGTTGTTTGTCTTCATAATAGCTGCCATTCTGACTGGAGTGAGATGATATCTTCGAGTGGTTTTGATTTGTATTTCTCTGATTGCTAGAGATGATGAGCATTGTTTCATATATTTATTGAGAAGTGTCTGTTAAGATCCTTAGCCATTTGTTGATTGGGTTATTTGGTTTTTTCAGTGTTTAGCTTTTTGAGTTCTTTATATACCCTAGAGATTAGTGCTCTGTCTGATGTGTGAGGGGTAAAGATTTGTTCCCAGGATGTAGGCTCTCTCTTTACCTCACAGATTGTTTCTTTTGCTGAAAAGAAACTTTTTAGCTTGGATCCATCCCATTCATTGATTCTTGGTTTTAATTCCTGCACTATAGGAGTCTTATTAAGGAAGTTGGGGCCTAATCCCACATGATGAAGATTAGGGTCTACTTTTTCTTCTATTAGATGCAGAGTCTCTGGTTTAATTCCTAGGTCCTTGATCCATTTTGAGTTAAGTTTTATGCATGGAGAGAGATAGGGGTTTAATTTCATTTTGTTACATATGGATTTCCAGTTTTCCCAGCACCATTTGTTGAAAAAGCTATCTTTTCTCCAGTGCATGTTTTTGGCACCTTTGTCTAATATAATTGTAATTTTTTGGGTTAGTCTCTGTGTCCTCTATTCTGTACCATTGGTCTATTGGCCTGATTGGTACCAATACCATGCTGTTTTTGTTACTATTGCTCTGTAGTATAGTTTAAGGACTGGTATAGCGATACCACCTGTTTCACTCTTCCTGCTTACAATTGCTTTAGCTATTCTGGGTCTCTTATTTTTCCAGATGAATTTCATGATTGCTTTTTCTATTTCTATAAGGAATGCCATTGGTGTTTTGATTGGAATTGCATTAAATCTGTATAGTGCTTTTGGTAGTATGGTCATTTTGATAATATTAGTTCTGCCTATCCAAGAGCGAGGTAGATCCTTCCATCTTCTAAGGTCTTCTTTGATTTCTTTCTTTAGCATTCTGTAGTTGTCATTGTATAGATCTTTCACCTCTTTTGTTAAGTTGATTCCAAAGTATCTTAATTTTTTTGAGGATATTGTGAATGGGGTAGTTTTCTTCATTTCCTTCTCAGAGGATTTGTCAGTGATATACAGAAATGCCTTTAATTTATGGGTGTTAATTTTATATCCTGCTACTTTACTGAATTCATTTACTAGTTCTAGAAGTTTTCTGGTGGAGTTTTTTGGGT
This sequence comes from Marmota marmota marmota, assembly GCF_001458135.2. Taxonomy (NCBI): domain Eukaryota; kingdom Metazoa; phylum Chordata; class Mammalia; order Rodentia; family Sciuridae; genus Marmota; species Marmota marmota. The sequence goes on along the minus strand of NW_026000119.1, from coordinate 2,220,348 downwards.
CTTCTAGGTATAGAATAATATCATCAGCAAATAAATCTAATTTAAGTTCTTCTTTTCCTATACATATCCCTTTAATTTCTTTCATCTGTCTAATTTCTCTGGCCAGTGTTTCAAAAACTATGTTGAATAGTAGTGGTTAAAGAGGGCATTCCTGTCTTGTTCCAGTTTTTAGAGGGAATGCCTTCAGTTTTTCTCAGTTTAGAATGATGTTGACCTGAGGCTTAGTGTAGATAGCCTTTATGATGTTGAGATATGTTCCTGTTATCTCAAGTTTTTCTAGTGTTTTGAACATAAAGGGGTGCTGTATTTTGTCAAATGCTTTTTCTGCATCTATCAAGATGTTCATATGATTATTATCTTTAAGTCTATTGAAGTGATTATCATTAATTTCTAATTTCATTTCATTGTGATCTGATAGAATGCAGGGTAGAATCTCTACTTTTTTGTATTTGTTAAGAGTTGCTTTTTGACATATTATATGGTCTATTTTAGAGAAGGATCCATGTGCTGCTGAGAAGAAAGTGTATCCGCTTGATGCCAGTTGAAATATTCTATATATGTCAGTTAAGTCTAAGTTATTAATTGTGTTATTGAGCTCTATAGTTTCTTTATTCAACTTTTGTTTGGAAGATCTATCCAGTGGTAAGAGAGGTATGTTAAAGTCACCTATGATTATTGTGTTGTTGTAAGTTTGACTCTTGAACTTGAGAAGAGTTTGTTTGATGAACATAGCTGCACCATTGTTTAGGGTATATATATTTATGATTGTTATGTCTTGTTGGTGTATGGTTCCCTTGAGCAGTATGAAATGTCCATCTTTGTCCCTTTTTATTAACTTTGGCTTGAAGTCTACTTTATTTGATACGAGTATGGAAACCCCTGCTTGTTTCCATAGTCCATGTGAGTGGTTTGATTTTTCCCAACCTTTCACCTTCAGTGTGAGTATGTCTTTTCCTAACAGATGAGTCTCCTGTAGGCAGCATATTGTTGGATCTTTTTTTTTTAACATCCAATCTGCTAACATATGTCTTTTGGTTGGTGAGTTTAAGCCATTAACATTTTGGGTTACTATTGAGACATGGTTTATATTTCCAGCCATATTTGTTTATTTTTGTTATTTAACTTGACTTGGTTTTCCTCTTTGATTAGTTTTTCCTTTAGTGTGATACCTCCCTCTGCTGATTTTCACTGTTGTTTTTTGTTTCCTCTTCATGAAATATTTAGTGCCAGTTTTCTAGCTATAAATTCTTTTAACTTTTGTTTATCATGGAAGATTTTTATTTCATCTTCAAATTTGAAGCTTAATTTTGTTGGATACAAGATTCTTGGTTGGTACCCATTGTCTTTCAGAGCTTGAAATATGTTGTTCCAGGATCTTCTAGCTTTCAGGGTTTGTGTTGAAAAATCTGCTGTTATCCTAATTGGTTTAGCCCTATATGTAGTCTGATTTCTTTCTCTTGTGTCTTTTAAAATTCCCTCCTTATTCTGTATGTTGGGCATTTTCATTATAATGTGTCTTGGTGTGGATCTGTTGTGATTTTGCACATTTGGCATCCTGTAGGCTTCTTGGATATGAATTTCTGTTTCATTCTTCATATCTGGAAAGTTTTCTGATATTATTTCATTGAACAGATTGCTCATTCCTTTGGTTTGAGAACTCTATGCCTTCCTCTATCCCAATAACTCTTAAATTTTATCTTTTTATGTTATCCCATATTTCTTGGGTGTTCTGCTTGTGGTTTCTTATCATTTGTGCTGTGCTGTCTACATTCTTTTCAAGATGATATACTTTATCTTCATTGTTTGATGTCTTATCTTCTAAGTGGTCTACTCTGTTGGTGATGCTCTCATTTGTGTTTTTAATTTGGTTTATTATTTCTTTCATTTCACTGATTTCTTTTTTTTTTTTGTATAACCTCTAGTTGATCTTTTGCTTCTTGGATTTGTTTATGTAGCTCTTTGTCAAAGTGATCTTTTGCTGCCTGTATTTGTTGTCTAATGTCTTCTTTGAGATCCCAAAATATTTTAATCATGTATGTACTGAAATCTTTCTCTGTATTTTTTTCTGCTGTCAATTCTTCTAGTGATGTGCTGTCTTAAATTGTTTGTAGTACTTTCTTTCCTTGTCTTTTCATGTTTCTTTTGTTTCTTTTTTCCAGCTCTATGTGACTGGTGTGTTGTTGTTTTTACCCTATAGATCTGTAGTGCTCTTGTATGGTTCCAAGATCCCTCCTTTGTGGGGAAGGACAATGTTAATAGATCCTAATATCAACAGTACATCACTTATGAACAAATTATTATTATTAAGACATTTATAGTTAGTCTCAATGTCCAAAAATGTTGGATTCAATTCTTACTTAAAATGTAATCAGTAGTTTCATAAAAGGTGTACAGTTTCTGGTGGTGGACAGTGAACTGGGGGTTGGTCATAGGAGGATATGCTAAGGGGGAAAGATGTGAGGGTATGGAATTAATATAACTTAGGAAATTTGAAGGAGAGCTCTAATGAAGAGGGTTAGGAGGTAATTTAGGGTAGACAAGTACGTGGGAGGACAGTAGAGTACATAAAAACAAACACACATATGTATTTAGAAAATTACAGGCTGTTAAAATAGTAAAATTTGGAGGGTGCAAAGAGAAGAAAGAAGAAAAAGGGCAAGAAAGAAGAAAAAAGAGAGAGAAGAAAGAGAAAAAAGAATAATTTTAAAAATGGGGGAGGAGCTTATGTAATTCCTCTATATTATATTATTCATGTGATACAGTTCTCATAGTTCTATTTCATGTAAACTTCTTGGTTTTGCATGTGTTGGGGTTGTGAAGGCTAGAGGATAGAAGGGTAGAGAAGGAAGAATAAGAATAAGAAGGCAACAACAACAACAGCAACAACAACAACAACAACAACAAAACTCTTAGAATTCCATTTTCTTTATGCTTCTCTTCTCTTCCAGTAGGTGGAGTTGTCTTAACCAGGGTGAGAGGACTTGAGCTCTCTCGCTCCCCAATCGTTTCCCTCTCCTGCCTGGAGCTTCCCAATCCTGATCTCTCTGATTTGCTTCAGGTTTTTCCACTCTTTTGTCACTAGATCCCTCCCCTCCTTTGCTTATCAGCTCCCAACAGCGGGAACTCTCACCCTTAGGCTCGTGCCAGGTGGGCAGGGCCTTGGTCTGACTGAGCTCCAGCTCCTGTTCAGCTGAGAGCGGTTTTTGTGCTGGGTAGTCACTGTGCGGAGCTGGGGAGGAGGTGACGGGGAGGAAGTTGGAAACCAGGTACCTGTTCAAATGGAGGTCCTGAGGTCCATGCTGATAGCCACGCCCACCCATAAATGGCGAGAGAGATTTGCTGGAGTGGTCTGCTTCCAGGACTGGGGTGTCCAGTGAAGTGGGGGGAGCTGGGATGGCCTTGTGCTGTGGCTAGATTGCAGCGTGTGGACTGCACGGGAGTGGAGCGCAGCTGATTAGGTGACTCTGGTACTCCGCTTGAGAGCCGTGTGTGCTAGAACTTCGGGCTTTGGGTCCAGAGTCTTCCTGGAACACAGAGGCTCCGATTTCTGCACAGGTGGTCGCAGCTCTGATGGTTTCTGCAAAAATCTGCTGTGTACGGGTCCTGTGGTATCCTCTGAGATGTTGTATTCCGTCTAGGTGAGACCTTGTGGAGACGCCACCTGACTGTTTTCTTGGTTTAATTCTACAGAGCAGCCAGAAACAGTACCTCCTCTATTCCACCATCTTGGATCCCAATCTATGGCATTTGTTAACAAAATGTTGGTATATTCACATACAGAGATACTATGAAGACTTTTAAATATCCAATCATATGGGAAATATGGAAATTGTGATTAAAAATTTAATAATATAAGAAAATTAACAGATTATAGAAAAATATATTAAATTGTCATGAAAAAATAAAATTTGTAAAATTATGTGTAGAATCAGAAAAATGAATATACTTTCATGACAACACAAAGTAAAGTCAGAAAAGACATAACATCAACATGAGAATAGTGGTTATTTTTGAGTGAAGAGATAATATGTTTGTAATTTTATTCTCCTAAATTTTAGATTGTTTTAAAATAAATACACATTAATTTTTATAAGAAATAAATTCTTAAATTTTGTTTACATCTGATCTCAGTTTTTCTTGCTTTTTCCTTAAAGTCTTAAGGAAATAGAGTACAGTTGATGGCCATCTTCCATAATTAAGAATGAGGATATTTTATGATCTTTTAAAAGTTCTCTCTTAACACGAAGCCACTTAGAATCAGTTCGTATTTCTTATCTTTTTCTAATTTGTATCTTGTGTGTCTTTCATTGATTTCTTTTACTATTATAATATAGAACCCAAAACTTACTTTTTGAAGTCATTGACCTTGCTCCTTCTTGTTTTATTTTATTTTTTTCTAAAATGAATCTAGTTAGGAGGTATGATTCTTTTCCTAAACTGAGATTTTGATGGTGCGATGAGGTTGGGGGTAATCGTAGTGTGGAATAAAAAGTCCATGGGATTTAGACTCTGAAAACTTGGTTGAGTTCCAGCTCAAGTTATACAAACTTGTTAGGAATCTTTAACTTTCCTCAAACTTGGTTTTCTAAGTTGTTGATGGTAATAATGAGACATGCACAGACACATCTAGTCACAGGCGTATGTTGTTGGCCAAATGGGACGACATTTGAGAGCGCTCCATAAACCCCCAAGTAGTCTAAGGGTCTAGTTGTATTTTTCATGTTGAAGAGATTGGTAAAGTAATGGGGTGAATGAAGAGAAGGAGGTGCTCCAAGGAAGCCTGTCTTTTTGAGGCCTCAGATTATAGATGAATGATATTAGTATACACCATAGTCTGGTCATTATGATGGCCTTCTAGTCACTTCTCCTGCCTTTGCCCTTTCTACCATCTAACTCCTTATTAAAAACTTCACTAACTATGCTAAAGAAAACCTGTCACTTTTCAAAAACCTATATTGGCATGGTTTTACTTTTTACCATCTCTGAAAACTGACATGTGACCAAATCATTTATTTTATCTCTCGTAGCAAAGATGTATGGGACTATATATGCTCCTCCAGTGCCAGAAAGGCATAATACAATATAAGAGAGGCAAGGAAAGAAAGGAATGGTGATAAATTTCTACACAAATGGCTCATGTCGGCATGAGATCATCTACAATCTTTTTATTTGTCAAATAAGGAAATTGAGATTCGAAGGTTTGGAGTCACTTTCCACTCAAGTCTCAAGCCCAGATTTTCAGAACTAAGATCAGTGTATCACATCCTAATTGTCTCTGGGCCTACATATTTGAGACTTCAAAACCAGGGGATATAATTTGCCCTCTTATATTTTACTTAGGAAATGTCCAGAATCCTTTTGTGCGTGACAAAGTGGAAATGTAAAACGACTTTAAACTGGCAGATTTTCTCATATTCACACAGGATAAAGTCATCATTATACAATCAAAACATTCCTTGGGCCCTACTGGTTGATTTTAAGAATCAGTAACAAATTGCATGTGCTGGTTGTTTTGCTTTGTGGTGGCCAGATATATCTGATTCTGTTTACTCAGTCATTTTATCTTAGTGTAGGAAGATGAATCTGGGATTGCCATTTTGAATTTTTCTTCTTGGTTATGTTCCAACCCTCACTCCAGACTTTACAGTAATTAATGCAAAGGAGGTTTTCTTTCCTTTTTTTGGACTGCAGATGTGAGTGTGTTAAAGTTTCTAGGGACAGAAAAGATAAGTGGTTGCTGTTTTGTTTTCTTTTGCTTCCTCTCTATATGAAACCATTCTGATAGATCTGCAGGAAGAGATTTAGTTGCAGATGGCAGAGGTCAGTGTCTTGTGTATTCAATGTAGTCAATAATAAAGTCAGGACTTATGCTAACTGAATGTTAATAAGGAAGCACAAGGACCTTGGAAAGTCATTATGTCTGGTCATTTGCTTCATAATATTACTCCAACAGGCTCAGGAGGCCAATGCAAGGAGATTTTTAAACAAGTATCAAGAAAAAGCCAGAAAAATAAGGAACCGATTGAAATGCAATAGAGATTGTAAGACTCATTTGATATACTATCTCTCAGCAGAAGAAGAATTTTAAAATGTAGTTTCTGTGTAGCAGAGGGAATAGTATTATTTCCTATTGAAGGAAATCTGGTCTTTATTCAAAGCCAAGTTATATTTTTCTTGTCTAAATACTATGATTCCTTCTAAATAGGAAATAGGCTTCTATAGGCATTAATTAGAGGTCCTTTGAATGAAATCAGTTATATGAAACTAGTATCATTTTTCATAGGAGAACATTCATGTGTCATTGCATTTTGATATATAGGTATAGAGAAGCTAAGGTTTGTAGAGAAAATGCATAGAACTATAAACAAGTGCCCATCTGCATTCTCCACATTTACCTCTTAAACTTCATTTCTTCATAGCATGAAGATTAATATTGTATCTATGCATTTATTCCAGGCTTGGGTTACCCCTTTGCATCTTTCTAATCTTTTATTCCTTATCCTCAATAGAAATTAATGCTTGTGAAGCAGGGAAGGAAACCACATGAGCAAGTTAGACTCACACATAAAAATAATAAACTTGTCATTATGCAATGATAAGGCCTGAGGGAAACACCATCAATTGCACTGTCTATAAGGAGAAAACATCAAATTTCTCTGGGGAGGTAGGAGCACAATGAAATTTTTTCTTCATATTAATTTCTAATATCTAGGAGTCCTTAGTTTATCCAAGCCTCTGGTATCAGCTAATGTTATAAAAAATCATATAAATTTAGAGTTTAAAATGAGTTCAGAATTTCTACTACTCGTCTTGTCATTTTATCTATCCATCCATTTATTCAACATTTATAGTTACTTTCTCCTAGAATTACAGATGTGAAGACAAACTCTTTGATAATCTGATGCTCTGATGAGGGTACAGATGTGAAAAAAACCCAAGAAATATGGTCTATCCCATATTAATAACCACATACAAAGTGGTCCAGAAGCTCAGAGGATAGAGTAACTTAAATGCCAACTCAGAGGTTCAAGAAATGATATTTGAAGATTACAAAGGTGAAGAGTTGAAGGCATTATGAGAATGAGGACAGTTAAGGAATTGCAGAGGGAAGGGCACAGAGACATATTTGAATAACAATGAATAGAAAGAAGTGAGAGGGTGGGCTGGTGTGATGGAGTGGAACTGGGGACTGAAGGGTTCTCTGAAGCCATGTGGCGCAGGCTGGTTTGCCTGGCTATCGTGAAAAGAATCTGAGACCCAGAGTGACTGCTTCACTGTATCTTTCAGAGGATAATGGTGGAACCGTGATGAGACCTGAGGTCTTGTTTCCCACAAAGTTCTTTCTACCAAAACGTTGTCCTGATTCCTCATCTTAGCAGGAAAGGTTGGACTAAGTAGTGCGTTCTGGCAAACGCACAGGGTGAAGGCTAATTTTACGTGCCAATTTGACTAAGGGACATCTGGATGGTAGGAACAGCATTATGGCTTGGATGTGTCTGTGAGGGTGTTTCTGCAGATTTGTGCATATGTCAGTGGACGGAGAGGGGAAGATCTGCCTTCAGTGAAGGGAGAACCATGTCCCTGGCTGGGAGCCTGGATAGAAGAAGAAGGCAGAGAAGAAGTGAAATCCAGAGAGAGAACATGGCGGCGAGAGGGGAGGCAGCGCTTTCAGTACCTCCTCAACAACGGGGTCAGAGAGACGCATGGATACGCTTAGATACGACCTGCTGAGAAACTCCTAGCAAAATTCCACTAAAGAGAGATCGGCTGGGAATCGGTAGGATTTTTGGAGGTGACAGTCTGCGCTAGACGAGTGAATCTCTGCCACGCAGCGCAGAGGTCCAGACCCACCAGCCGCTGCCCGCGCGACTCGGCGACTGTTGGCTGCCTGCACCGGCCCCCGCGTCAGGGCGGATAGCCTCCGAGGCGCAGCGCAGCAGGAACGGTGCAGGGACTCTAGGAAGAGGTCTCTCGCCAAGCCTTCATGAAATAGCAAACCGGGAGCTGAAACCAACCAGAAACAGACCAGTCCCACCCCTCCCTTCAGACACTCCGGCAAGGAGCCTGGGGCCCGCCATAGCAGAGTGGTGACATCACCAGAGTTCCTCTGACAGAATTCCTTCCCAGCGGAATCCACGTTAGCAGGTGTGTGACTCCCACCCCCTCCAGATACAAGCAGCCAGGAAACC
>NW_026000119.1:2199443-2206469 GCF_001458135.2 Marmota marmota marmota | reverse complement strand
ATATATATAAATCACCGTAATGCACAGACCTAAAATCCACTGAAATTATGAATAACAGTAACTGTATGACCCTTTTTTACTATAACCCTTTTTTTTTTTTTTACTTTTTTACTATAACCCTTCCCCACACACATACATACAGACACAACAAATAATCCCAAACCTATGTAAAACTTAGTAAATTGTTTTAAGGCAATCATCCTTGTAACTATCACTTAGATCAAGAAATAAGACATTATCAGTCACCCTAGAGTTCCTTTATGTGCCCCAACCTAACTTATCTTCTCTCACTGCACAATTAGCCCCTTAGAGTGATATCAACCTTTATAGTGATCTTGTACTTGAATTTCTTTATGGTTTATTACTCAAGCATGCATTCCCACATACTGTGGTTTGGTCTTGCCCAGTCCTTATTAACTCAACATATCTCCCTAAGTCCCTTTTATTCTGTACATCTTCCCCATCCTTTTTATTTTCTTATCATTTACCTGTTGAAGGGACTGGATCATTTTACCTGGAGATTTCCTACAGTCTAGACTGTATTCATGGCATACTCAAGGGACAGTTTAACAAATGACTCTCTCTTTTCTATTTCTGGAAAACTGTCAGCTGGATCAGAGACTTGATCAGACTCAGGTTTGATCTCTTCGGTATTGTGTTGTTTCAACAAGAGGCTTATCTAGTCTGTTTTTTCTGTTTGTGCTGTTAGCAGAAGTTGAAGATCAATACTTAGATCTATTCATCCATTGGGGGTTTAAAAGAATATTATTCTTATTCTATCATCCTATCTAATTGTATAACTTCCTTCTATTTGTTAGCTAAAAATTTCAAAGACAATGATTTTTCTTATTTATTGTTTATCTAGTATACAGTGTTGTCCTTTTATTTAATTCAAGATAAAATGGTTCTTAGGAACTCAAGGATTTTAAGCATAATTTAAATATATTTGATGGGTTTCAATCTGATGCAATGCTTACTTTATTGGAATTTAAATTGTTTCATTTTTTATCAATGGGTGTCTCAAACATGAATTTCTAAGTCCTTTTGACACGATCCTAGTAATATTAGTTTTTTGCTGTCCATTTTATATGTCAAGATGTTTCAAGATCATCATGTACATTTCCTGATCCTGACTGCAAACAGCCTTATCTTAAATAAACCTTGATTTCTTTGAGTGAATATGTTTTTTCAAGACCAGAGCTTGGTTGTTCTAGGGATCCTTATTTCTAATTGAATGGTCATTGTTTGTAGACCTTTTCACTGGATAGAACTAGGGCACACACACACACATACACACACTATACATGTAATATATATTCTGTATCTGTATATATGTAACATAATATATTATGTAACTTATAATATTAATATTATGTTTTATAAATATAAATATATAAATATTACCATAATAAATATATTAATTATATAGTATAAAATACTTATAAATTCCAATTTGTAGTTTGGTTTAGAGTGATTTTACTTAACTGGACCTATAGTGCATCTCTATCTTCTTAATTCCATGCTAAGAACCCTTGTTCTAAACGCCATGGGGGAAAATAGAATCAGAAAGCCCCACCAACTGCTTTTTAATCTCTCTTTGCACATATAATAGTGTTGAAATAACAGTACTAATATTATCCCTGCTAATTATGAAAAATCTGAAAACAAGTTATTACTTGTTTTACACATTAGTTCCGTACTCTCCATCATTTTAATGGTTGAACTGAATCTACATATTATCAGATCACATAGCTGTTTTATAGTGTAATCTCTCCCTTTAAATCCTTGCTGCCTAATTTTTACAAGTAGTTATATATTTAATGCTTGCCACCAGTGTCTAGTTATCTTGGTTTTTTTGAAGCTTATTGCCTGGCAGATTCCTCAAGAGATGGTCATGACAACAAGAGTAACTAAATTATTGCTTTTATCTGTTTTCTGTATATTTAAAGGTCAGTTTTTCTGAGATTAAAATCTTTGTCTTTTTCTTTTCTTGAATATTTTAAATAAATCACTCAGTTTTATTTTTGTGTAAAATTCTATTAACAAATTAATAATCCAATATATTTTATAATTAATCTATCTACTCTTTTAGTCTAAATTACAAAACAATTTTTTCTTTAATTTTTTTTAACTAGAATATTTATTTCTTGGCTCTGGTTATTTTGAGTTTAGATTTTTAGGCATATGGTATGCATTTTGAAGATGTAGCTTCAAATTTTTTATTTTAGGAACATGTTCTTGCATTCTTGAAGATGCATTTTGGAGCTTATGAACTTTGGTTTTCTTCTTCAGGTATTCCTATTATCTGTATGTTGGGTCTTCTTAGCCATTCTTCAGTCTTTTTTTCCTTGTAGCAAATCACTGTCATCTATTTGTTTTTGATGTTTAATTTTTCTCTCCTCTAATTCTCTATTTTTTAAGAATAATTTCTTATTTTAAGTCTTCACTTCTAAAATATTTTTTTAAAATTTTCAATTGTTTGTTAAGTGTTATCTCAATCTAATTTTGATTTATTTTACTTTTTATATTGCATGAATTACTCAATGACATTAAATCATTTTGAAATATTTTAAAAATATGATTTTTTTAATATTTGTACATTTCTATGGGGTACATCTGGGTGATTCAATACATGTATACAGAGTGTAATAACTGAATCAGGGTGGTAAGTGTATCTATTTCTTCAACCTCTAATCATTTTTTTATGTGTTGGAAATTTTGAATTCTTTTCTAGTCACTATGAAATATGATAGATTGTTTTGCCCAGTAGTTACCTACTGTGCTGAAGAAGAACTAGATATTATTCCCCTTATTGAATTTCTTTCTTGTTTTGAAATATTTTGTAACCATTTTGATTTCTGTTTGAGTAAGTATTATTGACATATTTTTATTTTCTAGAGTTTTGCTGTCTGACATAATGACTTTAGTCTCACATAGCTAGTTAAATTTTTAAAAAATTAAAATTTAATAAAATTAAGCATTTGGCACATTAGTCTATAACTACATGTGTTGGATGCTGCACATATACAACATTTCCATAACTGGAGAGAGTTCTGTTGAGTAGCCCTGCACTAAGGGGATGCCACTCTGCTTCTTGTTTTTTTCTTTTATTGCAATTATTTGAGACATAGACCTTAGTGCTTTTCTGCTGCTTGTTCTTATGTTAATTTAATTTTTTTGAAATGTTGGAGGAGACTTTATTAAGATAGTGCTTCAACTTTATAGAACTCTCTCTTTTGGTTTGTTTGTTTATTTTTATGACACCATGACGGCTCTATTTTTGAGATTTCTTGTCATTTTCCCCTAGATTCACTTTTTTTAAAAAATGTTCTTTTTAGATATACATGACAGTAGGATGTATTTTAACAGATTATACATAAATGGAATATAACTTATTCTAATTAAGATTCCACTCTTGTCATTTTACATGATGTGGAGTTTGATCTGTACATTTTGTTTCTTCATCTTTATTGTTCCTGCACTTCTTAATTTAACAGTTTCTTCCCCATAAGATACTCTGTTCTGGAAAAGACCCCTGGATGGTCAATTTCAATGTACAGTCTTGGGTCTTTCCTTATGATCTTTGTGCTTATACATATCAGATTGAGCAGAATTCCCAGTGTCACCCCTGATCCTTAAATTGGTCTGCTGTTATTTCCAAGAATATCTTCTGGCTTTGAGGTTCTCCTGTTCTCAGTCCATAGACTTCTAATGTTTCCTTCTGCTTCTTTCTGCACTAATGCACATCTTGTAGCTATTGGTGGTCTGCCTCACCTGCCTATATTTTGGTATTCATAATTACCTGGATACTTGGTAATTTGTTATTGTTATAGACATAGTCTATGAATTTTAAAGTAGACTATCTGGTTTTTATATTTTAATGGGAGAGTTGGGAGCATTCTAAACCTCTGTTGCTACTGCCATAGTCATCTCCTCAGATCCATTGACCAATTCCTTTGAATAATAAATTATTTGAAAATCTTTGCAAACTTCTTTGATAGAAGGGCTAGCTCTTCATAACTATTTCAGTTCAGTTTGAACAAAGTACTGGAGATTCCATCAGAATTTGGTTTGAAGAAAAATGTTGCTATGGACCATACAGGTCTTTGAACTATTCTCTAACACGGTGACTCTGAGTGGATGTCTGAATGACTGATTTTTTAATTTCATTTCAAACTATGTCTTAAGATTTTTTTCCCATCCAAGTGCTCTATATGTGCTGTGGACACATAATTCACTTTGCTTAATTGATGACTGAGTACTTGCATTTCCTTTTTCATTATTTAGAACTTCAACACAAATATGAGACTTTTTAAAGATGTAAGTTTGGTTTTAATGCAGATTCAAGGTGAATATCTATCTGTATCATAACCATATCTATCTACACACATTCATATATGTGGAAAAACTGTCATATAATATACCTATTTATTTCATAAAATTTTGAATGTTGAAGCATATTTACAAATCCTCTAAGAAAGTTTTTTTCCTTGGCACTATAGAAACTTGGGCTATATGATTCTTTGGTTTGGGAGGCTGTCCTGTTCATTGTAGGATGTTTAGCATTATACCTGCCCTCTACTCATTAGGTATCAATAGCGCATCCTACTTATGACACCCCAAATGTGTCTGACATTGACAAATGACCAAGGTGGGAACAGGAGGGAAGGTGTATGGTGATAGAGTGATGGGTGGAGGCTGTACCATTTAGAATCACTGGTCTATTAGTTTCTTCACTTTACAGTTGAAGAATGGGCAGAGAGAAGAACAGCATTTTTATACATAAGTTCACATGATTTTATCAAAACTCTTTTCTAGACTTTCTTAAAGGGCATAATCACAAGACATAGATAATTATGTCTAATTATACTTCATGTTTTGAAACTAAAAGCTTAAAATATTTCGGAAATCAAGATATGGACCTATTTGGACCAAATTATCATTGAGATGATCTCTCCTGTGGACATTTATTGTACGAGGAATGCTAACTAAAACACTCCACAGGCATGACTTTGGACTTCAAAGAAAATTGGAAAAATAGTTGTTTAGATAATAGGATCCTGTGGATTTGTTGACTTCTAGAAAGAGAATTATTTTGATATTGCCTTCTCTTTTGGAATTTTCTTTGACAGAGTTGGACAAGACGAAGGGGAAAAATATCTGTTAAATATTCACAATCACTAAAGACTGCTGGGAAAGCAGCCAAACTGGCAAAAGCATGAGGGCTACTAGAATCTGTTTAACTAGTGGGGAGAATCCCAAGTCCAGTTTGGTCATGCCTTTCTCTATTATTGTCTGGTGGAAATTTATGACAACATAATGTTCCAAATCCTGTTACAACTTAAGATAAATGGCAGAAATGAGAGAGAGAAAGAATATAAAAGTACAGTGTATATTAATAAGTTTTGCAATGGTTTATTGCATAATATTTCTTAATGGTAGCATTACTGACTCTTTCTGGTGTTTTATCAAATATTACTATTTTTCATTCTCATATTTTCTCTAAAACTGTAAGTTTTAAATATACTAGAAGAAGAATGTGGGACAGACCATCATTTTGCTACAATAAAGTGGCTCTGTACTTTTATAGATGTTTTTAGATTATCGAGTGGTATAGATGCATAAAATATACTTTTTTAGATTCAGCAAAACTTCTCTCTAATGCTGTTCATGGATGTCAGCCAATGTGATTATCTTATAGGTAAGACCCCTTAAAATGATATCTTTTCATTACATGAGAAATTACTCACTCTTCCCTTGTGGAAATCCAATATAAATGCTCCTTATTTTTTATTTCACTTAGTGGTAGATGGTGTTTGAGTAATATGGATATAGAAAATGGAATAGAAGGGCAAATAACATTCATCAAGCCCATGACAAATTCATATTTGTTATCTCATGTAAACTTTAATATAACTCCAAACTGCAGGTATTCATATCCTCATTTGACAGATTATGAGATATTCTAATATATCAATAATGTCTTATAAAGCAAACCCTCATATTTGTTTTATAGTTGATAAAGAGCTTCAAAGTTATTCATTTGGTAGTCTTTTATTAATATTTATGCATAAATACTTTATAGACTTACAGCCCATTCAAACATATTATCGAATGAAAGTCCACAAGGGAGAGGACTTCATTGTCTAGTTTACTTATAAACAATATGGAGTGAGTAATAGATGCTCACAAAAAAGTTTGTTTATTATATCAATTGATTTGTAAAGAGAGGGTGATAATGTTCACCTCAAGGATGTATAAGAATCAAATTAGATAATGTAGACAATATAGTTTGGATCTGAAATGTCCCCCAAAGATTCATGTGTTAAAGGCTTGCTTCCCAGCTTGGTGCCACTGGGAGATGGTGGAAACTTTAAAAGGTAGGGCCTAGAAGGAGGTTTTAGGTCATTAGGGTATGCCCTTGAAGGGGATTGTGGGAGCCTGTCTCTTCCTCTTCCTTTCTGTTTCACCTACTGGCCAATAGGTAAATGGTTTTGCAATGAGTTCTTTTCATGAGGTGCTACTCTGCCACAAGCAATGGAGTCAACCCAGTCATGGACTGAAGCTTCTAAAACTAGGAGTCAAAAATAACCCTTTTTAAAAATAAGCTGATTACCTCATGTATATATTATAGTAACAGAAAGCTGACTAATATAGCAGTGAAGTACCAGAACCCATTCAGATACTGCATAAGTGTTTATCCCTACTCTCTACTGGAAACCTCTTTTCTGAAAAAATCTTGTTGTTTATGCCCCATCCTTGAGCCACATTAGTGACTGACATTTGCTTTGAATGGCATCTTCAGCAGCCATTCTTGGTATGCCTGGACCCTATCTCAGGCATGGAGATAGTCTACAACCTCAGAGTAGTGCTAAAGACATTTATATAAGATTAGTTTAGCAAGTATAATTCCAAGCACAGGACACAAAGCACAAGACATTAGCTTGAATTTTTCAGGAGGCATTTAAAGAGAATTTTTTTTTTTTTTTTGGCTGGGGTGGGGGGCGGAGGAAGGATGTGAAATTA
>NW_026000119.1:2159257-2199418 GCF_001458135.2 Marmota marmota marmota | reverse complement strand
TGGGGGGGCGGGAGGAAGGAGGTGAAAATTAGAGAACGATTTGCACCTTGGTGTGGTTACCCTTCATTAATATTCATAGGATCTGCATCAGTGCCTTGGAGCTATGAAACTAAGTCTTACCAAATATCAATGACAAAAATATGTGTTCAGGTGCTCTTCCAGAATTCCCATTGAGTTATAAAAACTAATTTTATTTCATTGAATTTATTGTGCAATGCTATCCTGATGAATATATGTCATAGGGAAAAGTAGAACAATTTTCTGCACTTTCCTTTTTTAACTTTAATTTCAAGCCTCGTTCCCTTATGCATTTGGGAGACAGAAGAATCTTAGATTTTTAATATGTACAGTTATGTGCATTGTAACTAACTTTAAACTTCAGAGACTAACTATGCCTCCTCTTCTGCAGTATGCTAACTGCTGCATGCATAATAATGAAGAATTGAGAGTAAGGAGGGAGAGAAGCTCTTTTTTTGGCAGCTAGGCCTGGGAAAGAGAATTTAGTTTTCATCAAGTTTACTGGTAATACTGAATCTTTATGTGGACATGTGACTCATTTCTCTGAGCTGCCTATCACACATATTTAGAAAGTTTAAAAGAAGAGAGGGGGAGATATACATTTTCTCTCCTATGACCCCTGCCTCTGATAGAACCAGCTTAATGTGAAATAATTCATGTTGACAAACTTAATAGGATGAGTTAATGAAGGTTGATTTTGTACAGAGAAGAAAAGTGAAGCAAGAGAACAGAATTTATGTATCTTCATTTTCTGAATGGAGAATTATCTAGGTTTCTTGGTAAGTAATAAAGTTTTTACTTGAAAGGGACAATCTGTCTGAGGAAATGTTTTGGGACCCATAAAGTGTTAATCAAATGTTAGTATACATAGCCCAAGATTGATTACCTGGGTTCCCTCAAGCCTTATATAATGTACCTGTGGGATGACCTTCACAGGGATAAGACAAGATTTACTTGCTTGGGTTCACTAAAAATATCAATGTTCTTTCACACATATTGAAAACAACAACTACCAAAAAGAAAGCTATCGTGTTATGTGCCTGGACTGTCTCTCTTGTGCTCAGAAGCAAGTTGGTCCAGGATGGTCTATAGGTGCCCTCAAGGTCTTTGTCCTTTCCTGAGTCTGTCTATCCCACTAGTTTGGTGCATCTCTAGGGAAGGAAACACGTGATTGGAGTTTGGGCCTCTACAGTCACTTAGCATGTTACCTGGTCCATCCAATGTCACCAGTAAACAATTATGAAATTAAATACACAGATTCTGCTTTGTCATCTGATATGCCAGCTATTTCATCTGGGAATATTGTCAGTAACCTGTCTACTATGCCCTTGTCTTCGTTATTAATGATGCAAAGATTTTTCACAGAGTGTGTTTCTGTTTGGAGTAGAAGGTTATAAATGAATGAGCTCCAATGATCCTTACAGCTTCCAGAGACTTTTATCATTTTTGTTAAGATGGACAGTGGGTTCAGACAGACCTGGATATGAATCCTAGTTTTGCTGCCTGGTAGAGTAACCTTGGGAAAATACCTTCACTTTTAGTGCCTGAATTGGATATGCTCAATAAACAAATGTTGAATGAATGAAGATCTCTAAGCCTCATTTTATTTCTCTTCAAATGGAAAAGATAATATATACCGAATAGTACTGTTAAAGAACCCATCTGGCAAACTTTCGAAGAAGGAAAATTATTTTAGTGTATTACAAACATACTTTTGAATATTCACTTGCCATTTTTCCTTCCCTTTCAACATACTTGTAATTACTTCTGAATTGTCTTTTTATGTATAATTTTTAATTTCAGAGAAGTTTAATAACTGATATTATTTTGTGTTACTATGACTCCTCTGTTTCCATACATATTGTTGAATTTTATCATCACATTGACCATCTGAGTTGTTGAGATTATTATCCACATTTTACAGACCAGAAAGAAACCTGAGCCTCAGAAAGAAGTTACAGAGTCACCAAAGTGTGACCAGAACCTGGATTTTCCAAACCTAAAATCTGTTAGGCTTTGCCCTCTGCCCTGTCATTTTCTGAGTGATCAGGATTTCTAAAATGAACTGAATATTTATTCATCTCTGCACGCCAGTTCCTTTTGGTGACACACAAAGTAAAGGAGGCTGGAGTACCAATTTATTGTGTGGCTTTTATACTAGTACATTTAAGTTACCCTTTTGATCTCTACAGTTTGTTTGTGGGGGGAATGGGGGAAAAGAGAAACAGAGAAATAGTCCATTAAGCCAGACAGCTGTGTTTGTGTTTGCAGCTGTTCATGTGTACAAGGGGCCACAGGGAGACCCTGTTCATTGGCAGAATAGCTGGTCTCCTAGCCAGTAGGTAGGTTAGCTCTTAAAGAACAACACAGCCTTCTTTGTGGGCATTTTGCAGACTTGCCGAAGCATGAGATAAGTATAGAAGAAACACAAAAGTCCTGCTCAAACTACGCTTCTTCAATCTGGAGCATTATTATCTCCTCTTTTTAAAAATATTAGACATGTTCATGCCTGACAGACTCAAGTAAGCAGTTTAGCTCTGGTGAGGCTGTCTGAAGGTGGAGTGGCTGAAAATACTGAGAGTTAGAAGTGTGGATTCTGAAGCTAATTGAGCACTTACTATGTAAAGGTATGTGGGGATATAGCAGTGGGCAAAATTTTCTATCATCATAGAGCTCACATTTTAGGGAAAAGAGACAAATAAGAAATAAATCAGTGAGTAAATGATATAATTCAGTAGATGGTTATAAGTGCTCTGGGGAAAAATGGTCAGGGAGAGTGACAGGTGTGCTATAAATGTTTTACCCTCTTCTCTGGTCAATGTAAAATTTTCATTTTTTAGTTGAACGTCTAATTCTTGGGCTGCCTTGATTCTCATCTGCAAACTCTATCCTATTTTTTTTCTTTTTTTAAAATTTTTATTATTAGTTGTTCAAAACATTACAGAGCTCTTGATATATCATATTTCATACATTTGATTCAAGTGGGTTATGAACTCCAATTTTTACCCCTTATACAGATTGCAGAATCACATCGGTTACACATCCACTTTTTTACATACTGCCATACTAGTGTCTGTTGTGTTCTGTTGCTTTTCCTATTTTTTTTTTCAAGAATGAAGTTGCTTCTGGTGGGAGCAAGTTTGTTGCCACCAACATGGCATGAATTTAGGAGTGAGAAAGGGAAAGAAAAGAAAATCATTATTAAGAAGTAAGTAGGCATTAAAAATCCACATTCAGATTAAGCGTTCCTTCTTTTCTGCTTGCTTTTTCTTTATTTTGTATTTCAGTAATATTGATTCAGTTCTGTCTTGTTCAAGACCCAGTATCAGCCACAGAAAATCTTACTGCCCAGTGACATCATAGTTATATAATTCATCTACAGCCCTTCTCTATTTTAAAGAGATTTGGGCACCTGTCACCAAAGTGGAATAAACAAACCAACACAGGAAAGAAAGCCAGGACTAAGGAAAGGAGGAGGCTGCAGCCACAGGAGTCAATACCCCAGAAGCTGCAGAGCCTTCCAGCAGCATGACAAGGGAGGACGTGCACCCATTGATCAGAGGAGACCAAGGTTTTCTTTCATCTAATTGTTTAAAGGTTTTTTCATGTTGGTCAATGTGGGAATGGGAACTAAGATAATGGACAATATTTCTCACAACTTCAGAGCAAATGCAGATCTGTTGTTGTTGGGTGTGTGTAGTGGGACAGAAATGTTCTTGTATTAGTCTCCTTCCATCTTCCTACGTTTCTGAGGGAGAGGTCAATGGACAGGGCTTTGGAAACTGTGTTGGAACCATGTAGCGCTGCAGCGTCTCCACTGCAAGAGGAGGGGAAAGCTCAGGGCCTTTGCAGAGACAAGAGAAATGGTTTTCTTGGCCATTCCCTGAGCCTACCATCTAGTCTTGACACTCTGTGTCAGCGGCTTGCAGTCATTTTTTACTGCACATCACAGTTAGAAATATATTTTTCTTTGCCACTATACATACATGTCCGCGCGCGCGCGCACACACACACACACACACACACACACTCACACAAAAAAACAGCCTAAAAATTTTCCACTTTCCCATATCACAAGTGAGGTACTCTACTATTTTTATTCTATTAAATTCTATTTTTAAGTTTTTACTTGTTACTAACTAAAACATTATATCTTTCTATCACGACTATTACTGAAAATAATTTTCTTACATAAAGGAAGAATAGTTTATAAACTATTCTTTGTGGGCATCGAATATGAGAGGTTCTGAATCCAAGTGACCATCTAAACCCTGAATGTGGAACCGAGGTCTTATGGGTCATGACCAATTAACGTGCCATTTAATTAATGTTTTAGTTAGTAGAGTCCCATCTATCTTTGTTCATAGTTGATTGAAGAATCTTTTTTATTAATTTGCAATTTAAAACACTTGCTTCTCATGGAGTGACAGATAATCAAAAATAAGAAAAGGCTTAAACATAATAATAGATTTGTCATAAATTCCTAAATAATCCCAACTCACAAAAAGAAATTTCAGAAATGTCAATACAGTCCATTTTGTTTATCTTTTAGGATCAATTTAAGAAACTTGTAAAGTTCTCTGCAGTTCAAAATTTTCCACTAAAAACCTTCAATGGAAAACTTTATTATTATTTTTATTTATTTATTCTCATTTGTTATATATAACAGCAGCATGCATTTTAATTCATATTATACATATAGATCACATTTTTTCACGTCTTTGGTTGTACACAAAGTAGAATCACACCATTCGTGTCTTTGTGTGTGTACTTAGGGTAATGATGTTCATCTCATTCCACCATCTTTCCTACCCCCATGCCCGCTCCCTTCCCCTCCGTCCTCTTTGCCCTATCTAAAGTTCCTCCATTCCTCCCAATGCTCCCCCTCTCCCCGATTATGGATCAGCATCCTCATATGAGAGAAAACATTTAGCATTTGTTTTTTTGGGATTGACTAACTTCACTTAGCATAATATTCTCCAACTCCATCCATTCACCTGCAAATACCATGATTTATTTTATTTTATTTATTCTGTTATATATGACAGCAGAATGCATTACAATTCATATTACACAAATAGAGCTTGATTTTTCATGTCTCTGTACATAAAGTAGAGTCACACCATTCATGTCTTCACACATGTACTTAGGGTAATGTTGTTCATCTCAATCCACTGTCTTTCTTACCCCCATACCCCCTCACTTCCCCTCCCTCCCCTTTGCCCTATCTAAAGTTCATCTTTTCCTCATATGCTGACCCCCATCCCTATTATGAATCAGCATCCTCATATATGAGAAAACATTTGGCATTTGGTTTTGGGGGATTGGCTTACTTCACTTGGCATAATATTCTCCAACTCCATCAGTTTACCTGCAAATACCATGACTTTATTCTCTTTTAATGCTGAATAGTATTCCATTGTGAATATAAACCAGATTTTCTTTATCCATTCATCTACTGGAGATCATCTAGGTTGGTTCCACAATTTTGCTAATGTGAATTATGAATTTGCTATTGTGAATTGTGCTTTATTATTAGTTTCTATCATATTGTGTAAAATCTTCTGAGGTCTTTCCTCTGTAAAAAATCAGAGACTGGCTGAATGATAGTGAAATTTGCATTATTTAATCTGTTGCCTTAGAATGAGATACATAATTAAAGTAAGTCAAGTTCTATTTCTTTGTTTCTGTATCCACAGTGCTATTATTGTTTATTAATAAACTGCTGTTTAAAGATATATGTACATATAATACCACAGAGGATGAAGATCCAAACTGGGGCCAAAGCAAGCCTGTGCTGGCTATATCATTGGAATTTCTCTTATTTTCCATGTAGAATGTTTACCAAAGGATAAGCATCACAGATGTATGATTTGAAACTTATATAGTGCATTGTTAAATTTTATTCTGTATTTAGCAACTGTCTTCAACTTAGATCAACAAAACATTTCTGGGAAGAATATCATTTCACAGTGTTTGGAGTTGTTGATGCACCATGATGTTAAAAAGCAGGCTGGGGCTTATTTGACAATATATTGTTTTTAAGTTCTGTATAGACTCCCTTCTTTGTCTACACTGGTGTGGACTGTCAGCCTGGTCCCATTGCTGGTATGTCACTGGGAAAACAGGTTTTTAGGGAATATTTGAAGATTTGAGTCCTGCCGTGGTGCTCACTCACTATGGTCCTCCCCAGCTCCTCAGCTTACAGAGCTTCTTACGTTAGTGGTGAGTTTCTGATGTGGGACTCCCTACCAGTTATTTTCTGAGAAGAAAAAGAGAGGGATATAGAGAGAAAGAACAAGTTTAATCTCCCATAGAACATTCTGCTACAAAGGAAACACAAATCCTCACCTTTTATAACATTCATGATCTCCAGTGACCTAGCTCAGCAGCAACTCTTCCCTGGAATAGATCTAGAGAAAAACCTTGTACCTCCCCTGGATCCCACATTTTAGATGGGCAGCATATGGTCAGATGTGAGAAAAAAGTGCCATGTATTCACATCCCAGCATTGGATTCTCAGATCTACCATTGATTTGTCATGCAAAAATAGGCCAATTAGTCCCTCTGTGCAGAGCATCCTCCTCCATGGAGTGGGGATCATAATAGTCCCCACCTTATGGAGATTTGGTAATAATTAAATGAGATAGTGCATGTACAGTGCCCTAGTCATTGCCTGGCCCATAAAAAACACTCAATAAACATTAGTTAATACTTCTACTCTTTTATATGATTATTAAAGGCATGAAAGAAATATGCAAGCCAATAAAGGCAGTTCTTTCATGGGTTTAAGTAAAATCCTACAATTTTTTTTTAAATTTCTGAGACCAGTTAGATTCCAATTTAAATGAAAACTTGTTTATCTCATTTATAGTATTTTTTAAAAGAGGGTTACACCATCCAGATATCATTAAGCTCTAGATACCTGAAAGTCTAGATTGGATCTCAGTCCTAAAGGGAATTCTCTAAAAGGAATCTGGGTCCTGAAGTATACCTTCAATTGTACAATAACTCAGATTCCCAAGAAAACCTATGGAAGCAGCCCAACGATCTTTTACTTTCTCTCTTTACCTCTAATACCTTTTCTCTGTAGCTTACTTATTTGTTAGGTGTCCATGGACTGATTCCAAGATCCTCTGCAGATACAAAAAATTCCTTGGATGCTTAAAAGATGCTTAGGTCTCTTTTATAAAATATCTTAATATTTGTATATAACTTCTATGTATCCTCCCAAATCATCACTAGATTACTTATAATACTTAGTACAGTATAAATGCTGTGTAAATAGTTGTTAGACGGTATTGTTTAGGTAATACAACAAGAAAAGTCTACACGT
This sequence comes from Marmota marmota marmota, assembly GCF_001458135.2. NCBI lineage: Eukaryota > Metazoa > Chordata > Mammalia > Rodentia > Sciuridae > Marmota > Marmota marmota. The sequence goes on along the minus strand of NW_026000119.1, from coordinate 2,192,064 downwards.
GGTTAGAACAGACAGCACTTTTTTTTTCTTCAGTTTTGAGCATTGAACCCAGGGTCTCACATGAGCTAGGCAAGCATTCTACCACTGAACTACACCTCTAACTCCAGATGTAATAAAAAAAAATATTTTCAATCCATAGTTGGTTGAATTCACAGATGCATATTCTGCAGACACAAAGGAGGGTCTGCTGTTCAGGGGAATAAACTGAGCCTCAAAAAGCAAAATGACTTGTCTAGGTCAGTTTTGTGGCAGAGCTGATGCTAGAATTCTGTCAAGTCTGGTGCTGTTATTTGAGTAGTAATTGCAGTTAAGTTTCAGAACTCAGATGTAGCTCATTTCCCTTCTTTCTCAGGATTTTCTGTCTTGAGGACCTGCTTTTTACTGTCCTACTGATAGCCAAGAAGACCCTGAGAACTCTCAGGAGTAAGTTTCAGTGAGATTCAAAATGGGGTATGTGTGTGTGTGTGTGTGTGTGTGTGTACGTGAGAGCAAGTGGGCTAGGGGAGCCAGGGTGGAGAATAAGGCTAAGGAACTGGGATATTTTAATTGACGGGTCATTTTGTTTCAAATGAGAATTTGAAGCTGTAACATTTCAATAAGTCTTTCCTTTTGACCTGTTTTCTTCAGTCCACAGACTTGCACGCCAGGATCCTTCATCACTTTTGGCCAGTGGCCACAGAGTTTGGAATGTTGATTTTATTACTTCTGCTTGGCCTTTTTAAGGACAAAGGCCTCGTCCTCTCCTTCACCTGGATTGGAAGCTGGTGTGTTTGCTCATATCCATTTTGAGTCCAAAATGAAAAATGTATATAAGCATGTTTCAGTGGAATTTTGATAGGCATCATATTTAATATTTGTACAGAGGATGAGGTCATTTAAAAATAATTTTTATCAACTGATGTAATAGAGCCTCTAGTCCATTCTGAATCTAAAATACTTATAATACTTTAATGTTTATTACAAATGAATATCATAGTTTCAGATGATGTGGACAAAAAGAATGCTTTAGAAGACATAATTGTAAAAATTTTTTTTCAGGGAAACTTTCATAAAACAAATTCTATTTTCATGTTAAAATTATGGGAAATTCAACCACCTGTACACATGTATTAATATCATGAATAGGAACATACACATATACAATAATTACAGGAAAAGCTCAAAGCTAAGCTGACTGGTGACCCTGCTAAGTTTCAAACCTACAATTCCTAAAAATAAAAGCTGGGTTCTGTGATTTGGTTCACCTTATATCTGTTTGGCAAAGGTGTAGGCAAATTGATGTTATATATTCTCTTTGCTTCACTGCATTTATTTCCTCCTATTATCATAGTGATCAGTTCCTCAATGTAATTCTGGAAGCTTTTTAAGTACCTACTGTGTACCAGATTCTGTGCCAGATACTCTAGATGATTCAAAATTAAATAAGATGCCCTTAAAACTGGAGACCAAGACAGGCCTGATATAACTAACTGTGATATTGTTTTTACACTAGTGCTATGAACAGTGGGAGCTCCCTTGACAGCAGATTTTTCTGGTAATAGCAAAGGAAGAAGTGTGAACCTGGGCACACCTTGGAAGGTTTTGAGTACACAGGGGATAGGCAGGAGATGAGGCTAGAAGGACAGGGCAGGTTTCTACAGGCCTTCCCTGCATGCTAACTGGTGTAGACTCTCTTGCATGAGCAATAGAGGAACAATAATGTTTGTAGAAGAGTGAGAAGCACGAAAAGAAGAGCCAATGGTGTTGTTTCCTCATGGCACTGAGGCTGCTGTGATAGTAAATGTCAGGATTTCTGCTGAGTCTGAGGATTTGGCATTGAGGTTGGAAAATGGAAAGGTGTAGTCAAGTGTTCAATAGTTGCTTGGAGGATAACAAAGAGGACCAACCAGTAATGAGCAAGAAGATTAGCAAATAGTTCAAAATAAAAATTAAAAAGAACTTACAAATTGATCATACAGCTAATTAGCTCCACTATGTTAACTTTCTGTGATAACAGTCAAAGTGAAGATAGTAACTGTTAATTTCACAGACACATGTTTCTGAGGTCCTCCTAGTTCCCCCAAATGCCTGTGGTCACTCTCTTTCATCAAAATCTGAGAGGAAGGCCAAAAATGTGCTGATGTATCCTGAGAGGTGGGGGTGGACATATTTTACCAAGAAAAGACACGACGCCTTTTTGACAAGAGACAAATGTCTCATTCAAATGCTGCATTTCGCATATTGGAAACTGTAATGAATTCCTGTGCACTTCTCTACCTAGTTCACAATGTCAGGCCCAGGCATTGAAGCACCTCAGGCTTCCCTTACAAAATTAAATTTAATGTTACACCCTCCAGTAGAATGGTGCATAAATCAAGCATTTGATTTGCATGGACTGTAGCAAGCAGCCCCGTTCTGGACAAATATAAACCTAACTCTGAATATTATGTCAGGGACAGGAACAAAGCAATCTAGGACTTCCAATAAAAGTCTGGTACTGAGTGTAATTCATGTTGGTATTATACTGCTCTGTGTCAAGCCTGTTATTAAAACTCTTGTTTTAACCTCCTTTTTTCATTTCAAACGAAAATGTTTTTCTTGACCTTCCTGTATTCAGAAAACCAGTGCACAGTCAAACCAGTACTGTTTATAAACTGGTGTCTACCAGTGACAACCATGGGAATATTTATTTTTACTCCTCCATCTACCCCCCAAGTACAGGAAGGGGCACATATGAGTAATCAACTGAAAAGAAGGGAAACAAAGGGCACGGGGTAAAATACACCACGGGAAATTAGGTAGCGTGGATATTCACTAACGTTCTACCTCTGGCCATCGACCCAAGAGAATGCCAAGAAGCGTTTCAGAGCAGACAAGTTTAAAAAAAGACTCAATCACCAAAGTTAATGCATATTTGGATGCTGAACATGCATGCAATTCAGGAAAAGCGAGGCTAAATATGCAGCCTGTGGTCTTATTTCTGGCCTCCAGCCTATGTTGAGTTATATACATTTTCCTCACTCATATTTTCCCCATCACAGATTACCTGAACTATTTTGAACTAAAAGTAAAACCACTGTGATCTGAAATTGAGTGAGGCCTTGAGATAAGAAACATTTTTACAAATGCAAAACGAGTCTGCCTTAAATCCCCTAAGAACATAAATAGATCACGGATTTGCACATATTCTACTCCACATCAAGGCCTGTCGTGTTTATTCTGGATTGCTGCAGGGGTATTACAAACAGAGCTCGCTCCTGAAGCCAAGTGCATTTCCAAGAAGGCACAGCTGTCCAAAACACAAAACCAGGTGAAGATGTGATCCTGAAAGCTGTGCTGATGATTTGGTATCTGCAATGTAATTTCTCCCAGCTGTCCATGAACATCTGTTAGAATTTGGAATGCTTCAAGATCTGAATAGGTGAAAGTAGGTGTCTGAACAAATAAATTTACGATGTTTTAAGGATAGTAAATTAGAATTCATTCATTCATTTGCAAATGGAATATGTCCATAAATATTTATTAAATGGATACAGTATGTCAGTCAGTGTGCTAGGTGATGTGGAGAATGTGAGAATCAATCAGATCTATGTTCTATGTGCAAGGAATTTATTTTTAAAAATCAAGGTATATGAGGTATAAAAAACTATTGTACAAGATGAAAGTGTCACAGGATACGTAAGTATAGAAGAGAAATATATTATTTCTGATTGGAGGAATTTAGGGAATGCTGAGTGGGCAGGGATTTGCCATATTAAATGGGAGCAGGAAAGGAGAATCCAGTGAGGGGCAGAGGCATGGGGAAATGCTTGGATCAAAAATTCTATGTGCAGGACATAAATAATGAGTAGTGACTAAGTCCAAACAGTGAACTAGTGAGTGAATAAATGTAAGTAGAGAGAAATAAGAAATGAAAGGTGGATGGGAGGAGGGGGACAGCCACTCAGTACTGGAATAAGCAGTTTAGATTATGAATACTAAGCAATATGGAATCATTAAGGATTTGGGGGCAAGAAGACCACATGATTTAATGTATTTTTGGAAGATTAATATGGCCATAGAATATATAATATATTCAAGAACAGAGACTAATATTAAAGAAGACTGGTTAGTTCTGTAGAGAAGAAATGATTGGCCAAAAGAGAAGAGTGGCAGTGGGAATAGCGAAGAAGGAAGAATATTATACAAGCAGAATCTACAGAACGAGGAAAAATAAAATAATTGTCAATGGTTGCTATGGTTATAAGATCAGCTTACAAGTCTTTGGCATTTATCATTCTGATTATCCTATTAATATTTTTCAAAATCATTAGAGAGCCAGTCCCAACTGGAGCAAATGGATAATTTCAGGTATATTGACTTTGTTGATCATGATTTAAAGATTCGTATTGGAACAGAACAGCATCTAGTCCAATCCAAGTTTATTTTGAATGTACAGTCAGTGCACTTCATGGATAAGGTATTTTCTAATTGACTGAAACACTGAGCAGGCTGATCTCTAAGTCAGCCTGTCAATACCCATGCAGAGAAAACAAGTGCATTCCCCAGCACCATCTCTCAGGCCAGTGATTAACTATGCATTGGTCATTTAGCATAATAAATGTGAAGTCAGAATCTTTGAGTATTGCCACAGTCTTTCTGCTGTGGAAATAAATGCCCTTGCATCTTGGGAGCTTAGAGCAGACCCAGAGAATTTGCCTTAAGTGTCAAGGAGCAACAAGCATTCCTACAGATTTGAAATAGAGCCTACAAGTAGTTAATCCGACCTGCCAGGCAAAGTGGAATGTGCAATTATTACTACCCTCTGAGTTTGAAATAAATCTATTTTAACTCATTAACTTCTATCATCTGATGTGAAACACCTATAAAAACTTAAATTGAGCAACAAATATACCACTTTATGGTAATTTTTGAAATGAATATTATATTTAGTTTTATTCTTTTAAGAAAAATAAGTGATTAGAGAATTTTCATGTTTGTATGTTTCATATGTGTTTTATAGACATATGGAAATATACATAAAGGTTACATAGATTCTAGATTATGATTGCTAGCCTATTTTAATTCACCTGTATCAATTTTGTTAAAATATTTACTGGATTGAAAACTCTGAACTTAATGGGTTAATGGAAACAAAAATCCACCCTTTAGTGACCATTAGGATCTCATTTTCTAAAATTTGACATGTGTCAGCTTTAAAAACTGTTGCTTCTAATTTGGAAGAAATCATATGAACCTCAGAGATGGCAATTATGGAGGGAATGAAGACTATTTTGAAAATCTCTTCCTTCCTCTCAGAGGAAGAAGAAAAGTAGATGCTATAATGTCAGAATCTATCATCAAACAACTGCACAAATGGCTTTGTTTCTTCTTAAAATTCCTCGGCCAATTAAGAAAACAGGCTATGTTTAATGTGCTGAGTTTCTGACTGTGTCAATTTAGTAAACCAACAAATGGCTAGTATAATCTGGTTACTAATTCTAGTTAGTATCTGTCTAGATTACTTGATACAGGTTACTGTTACTGGAAGAGACATGGTATTATGTAAAATGCAGCAATTGTTTGATCAACTTAAGTGATATCATTTGAAGCAAGGCATATTGGAATCAATGTCCTCACATCTCCACTGTCCATTGCCAGAAATTCGCCTGTGACCTGAAAGAAATACTTGTGGTTCCTGAGCTATTTAAGCCTGATTAAAGTATTTGTTATGCATTTGATGGTACAAGATAGTGCAGAGTGTCAATTCTCAACTGTCATCATCATGATTAAAAAGGGTAGAAGAGAGTGACCCCTCTGAGGAACAAGTTGTAATAAATAATGAGGATGCCATGAACCTCTACTCCAATCACAGGGTGGAGCCAATGTGAATTAAAACCCTAGTAGGATCTCTAACCAAAGAAGTTGCTAAGCAAATGATGAGGATTTTCTTATTAATAAAAATTAGTTTCTGTTGTCCAGCTATTGTTAGGAGATTTTGTTATGAATACAAATGAGAAGCATACAATTGTCTTCAGAGAAGCACCCCACATGACCTCCCTGGTAAGGGTTGGCTTATTGGAAGTTTTTTAATTTGAAAAATAATTTAGGTTAAGGGAGGCAGCCCCATCAAAATTCCAGGAAAGAGATGACTTTGGCATGCCTAAACCAGGAGCACAGCTGGTTTGAAAAAAAAAAAAAAGAAAAAAGGTCTACAAGTGTTCAAAATGTTCATTTGCTCTTTCCTTCCCAGTCCTAAGAATGGGCCAAGTGACAGCAATTAAAGGCAGTTTCTCATCTTGAGAGCCTCAAAGAACAGCAGTATAATGTCAAACAACCAGTTCAGATGACTTATTCACTGAATTGTCTGAAAAACTCTCCCTCAGCTAGAGCCCACTGTTTAGCAATGATGAATTGAATAATAAAAACAAGGATAACAATAGTGGTAAAAACATTAATCACAATTATTATTAAAATATATCATGATTCATGCATGTGTTAAACACTGCACGGATTACCTTTTGTACTCCTAACTCAACACCCGAGGTTCATATTATTATTACCTCTGTTTTTTTTTTTTTTTAAAGGAAAAAGGTTCAGAAACATGTCTTGGCTTCTCTTTGGTGGATATGGCCTCAAATTTAGGCAGTCGAATTCTCATTCCTCTCTTCCTTCCCTTATGTTATAAACCTATCCTAAATGCAAATGCATTTGTATAGACTTCCAAAAACTGATTCTTGCTTAATTGTGCCAGAAACTATTTTTTGATTTAAAAGATTCTTCAAGTTATTAGTTTATAAAATGATTATCACCCATTCATTTAAGGATCTGCTATGTGCTTGGCACTGCTGATGCTAAGGAAATGTGAAGCCTAAGATATAGTCCTTGATTTTAGAAAATCCTCTGTGTCAACTAAGTTAATTTAAAGAGGGTACAATATATGCATACATGTATCTTCTGGGCATAGCCATAATGTTCATGATTTTTTTTCCCTTTCTTTTTTCTCTTGTGGTACTAGGGATTGAACCTAGGGCTGCTTTACGAGCGACCGAGCTATGTCCCTAGCCCTTTAATTTTTTTTTTTTTTTAATTTTGGGACAGAGCTCACCAAGTTGCCAAGGCTGACCTTGAATTTGTGATCCTCCTGCCTCAGCTTTCTGAGTTGCTGGGATTGCAGGTGTGTGTGACCACGACCAGTTATTTTCATGTTTTTAATATGCTTACCCATCACATATTTAGATTTTCATGACACAAACGTTTGAGTTCAGGTTATTACTGTTCCAAAGTGGAAGAAACTTCTATTTTGTGGTTAATTGTAAAAAACATAAAAATAAAAAAATAAGGCAATACATAATAACATGAAGAAAATAAAATCCTCTATAATTTTTATCCACTGACAACCACTATTAATATTTTTTTTACATTTCTAATTTCCTTCAATAACTTTCCATTTTTCCTTTATATGGATATGGAGATAATACTATCCTTGGTGTTTCATAGCCTGCTCAGTGTACCTAGCCACAATACCAGGCAAAGTGGACCTTTCATTGAGTCAAAAAATATAAATTTAGAAAATCAGTTCTAATTCTGCATAGCATTTTATTTAACCACACTTTATTTTACCAGTTTCCTTCTGATGAACATTTAAATTGTGTCTAGTGTTGTCATTTTTGTAAAACAACTTCAGATAGATTCTTATACATAATTCTCTTTACTCTTATTAGTCCTATAAGAGTTATTTCTAGTAATAGAACTGTCAAGCTGGAGGCCATTTTCCTCTTTTAAAAGGCCTTCTACAAAAATTCGCAAATTACATTCTAGATGGTTTGTAATAAGTCTTCTGTCTTAAAAATATGATACAAAATTGCTTATTTTCTAAGCTTATGATGGTCAATAAAATTATAAAAGTGCCTACCAATTAAATGGGACTTGATCACAATAAAATGTTTTTAATATGTTATTTTATCTGTGCTTTATCATTCTCTGTGAGGTCAGCAGGTCTAGGTTATTTTCCTCAATTTATGGTTGAGGAAGTCAATATTTTGCAAGGTGAAATTCTTTTTCTGGCTTTAGCTCCAGAAAGAAGCTCCTAGGAATGAGCGCACTCCAGTTCATCCTGGTGACATGTGTAGAGATCATTCATATTTTGTTTCTGATGCTACATATCAAAAAAAGTATTTAAAAAGTGTGAATAGTCCTTGCCTTAAAGAGTCATATTATATATTTTTTGCTTCCAGATAGGACTGACAGAAGTCAGTTTGGCCCTTCCAGTCCCCCTTAATCCACAGTAGCAGGCCCATCTCCTCTTACTACTTGGACTGCTTCTTGAACTGCAGTGTGAGCAAGGAGATGAGTAGGAAATATTCCTACACTGCTGGCTCTGCACTCTCCTCATATTCAATCACAAAGACTAATGAATCAGAGATGATTATGGTGGTAAAAATCTAAATGCAGATTTTTGCTGTCTTTATTAATGAGAGAAAAATATAGTAGACCATTGGCCTAAAGGCTCCAGATGTGATTCCTTTGTAACTTAGAGTGCATTAAAAAAGCTTCAGTCAGCAAGATAAGTTAATTTTTTTTATGACCTTTATAAACTCTTTTAGCCTGTATCTCGGGAGCTTCTCTTAAAGATTAAATTTTTAAAAATCCTTTTAGCTCTGGCCGACACAGCATCAGAATCTTTTTTGCTTCAAAGGCTACATCCAAAATCTATAAAGAAATTCTGTTCGTGACAATTATTGTCAAAGTAATGATTAGCTAACATGTCATTTTTGGTTTTTACTGTTCTTGCCTCTGCAATACTAATCCAATAGAGCTCACTTCTTCTTAATGTAAAAGTTGCCTGAAGAATGTATCATTCCTGGTTAACTTTGCCTACATTTGCAAATTCTTGAAAAAGCAAATTGAATTGTCACTGGAGTCACCTCTTTCACGTGACTGTTGGGTCAAAGTGAGAGTTTGGGGGCACAGATATCATGGTTTTATTTAAAAAAAATCCCCATCGTAAGGACTGATGAGTTGTATTAACATGTGATTGAGGCCATGGGATTGAATAGACTATATGGCACAATTGGCTAAGGTGATGGGTGTAATTTTGCAGGTAGGAAGAATGTTGGAGGAATATGAACAGTTCTTCATTGATGGCATCACAAATTAAATTATCCTATGAAGCACTTTTTTTTTAAATCCTTTTCTTCTCACCTCTTTGGTTTTAGGGCATCAGTTTCTTTTAAACACTGGGTTTTGACTGGCTTGATTGGTGACTACAAGAGCCATCATCCTAGGCATCTGTCACTACTTCTATTACATGCAACCTACTGACCCAGAAAATCTGTGGTTGACACAATTGATTTCTCTATAAGATTCATTCAGCATTTATTTTATTTTTGACATCCACCTACAAAGTCTCATAGAAACTCAGTCCGTATATCTCTGTGTAGGAGAAACATAGCACTTTATAATAGGTGCAGACCCTGAAATGAGGGGTTGGATGGGAACAGTAGTCTAGCTTAGAATGATTCACTGAAGAAATTGCATTTATGAAGATGTATGTGAGTGTTGGCAACTGCCACTGAGGACAATGTACCAACCCCAGGAGAGCCGTTTGGGAAAAACGATAGCAACTGGCAATACTAACAACACCGATAAGAGAAAAACAAGAAAAGGTTCAGGTTAGACTTAATTTTGCACTATTGAACTTTGCTCTGGATAAACTTATAAACTTCGCTTCATGTTATGTTCCCTCCTTCCTTCTTGAAATCCCTTCCCCCCAGGATCCCAGGTAGCAGCTGGGTTTTACACTAAGATACAAAGACCTCAGGCTTTAAATAGATGCTTGACAGTTATCTATTACTTCTCATATATACCTCCCTACTGCCTCATTTTATAAAAAGGTTACATGATTTTTTTTCAAGGCATATAGATAATTAGCTGCCAGATTCAGAATTCAACCTCAATTGTTTATCTTATAAATATATTGACATCTTCCTCTGTGCTCTAAAATCTAATGATCTTGCTTTATCATGAATCATCTTAGGAGTTTTTGCTGAGAAAAGAGCAATGGGAAGGAACATGAGAGCCTATATGAAAGTGCAGTAGTGGTCTCTGCTTACTGAATTCACATATCTAAGCAGATGATTTCCCTTTTAATTTTATAAACTGAGAAATTTCAGCTTTGGGCTGAGTATCCAATCTAATCAGATAAGTAAATATTTTAGATTTTTCATTGTTTTTCTAGTCATCAATGTCAATGTTTTATTTTCAATCTTATTAACTTCATAATAATATACATGGATCACATTCTCTAGATAAATCCTCTTTATGTTTTGAAGTAGAACAATAAAAAACAAAGGTCTTACTGACCATATACGTGACTGAACTGAGGGTTTTTTTTTTTAATATTTATTCTTTAGTTTTTGGTGCACACAACATCTTTGTTTGTATGTGGTGCTGAGGATCGAACCTGGGCCTCACGCATGCCAAGCGAGCACGCTACCGCTTGAGCCACATCCCCAGCCCCTGAACTGAGGGTTTGTAAAGTCAACATTGTTCACACATTTCTTCAGTTTCTTGGTTGTTTCCACTCCACAGCAACAAAGAAACGAGGGCTATCATTTTCGAGTGAAGGGAGCATAGCTGGCTCTCAAAGATACAATGCTTTAAGGATTCCTGGGAGCTGACTTTCACTGTAGTACCACCATGAAAGATCTGAAGATCATTATTTACTAGAAATAAAGGAACAAGGCAGAAATTGATTACTATGGCACTAGATTTATGTTTCTTCTGCTTTCTCTATATGTTTCTTTTTGTCCCAACTTCATGGGGAGGATATTTAATACATAATGGAAGGAGCCTGTTGCTTTTGATTTATTTTTTGTTTATTATTTTTGGCATTCCATAGTGAAGTTCTGGAAATCAATACTGTCTCTGTGTGTGTTTGAGTGCCCTGGGTATAGACAGTGTAGGCTTAAAGGTTCTGAAGGGACCAGGAACATCCTCTACTTGCTGAGTTCTCTTTTAATAATTGGTTTATATCATTTGACCATGGAATGAGCTGCCTTTCTCTCTTTGTATGTTTTACATTGTATTATGAGGACAGATAATTTCAACAAAACAATGCTTTGCAGTATTTAATTTTTTAGGCTATCTCCCTCTTGTAGGACCCCAAATAATGGCTCTCACCAATCCTAGATAACTCTCTCTGGCAAGTTATTAGAGAATTAGGTTCATGTGATTCATAAAAGCGAAAATATAGAGAGGTAAACCAAAGATACTTTTCCTGTGATGTACATATATGAAAATACCTAAGTGAATCCCACCATCGTGTACACTCATAAGAATGTGGTCCTAATTAGAATCAGATATAATTCATGCTTGTATAATTTTATCAAAATGTATTCTAATGTCATGTATAACTAAAAAGAACCAATAAAAAAGAGATTGTATTAAAATTAAAAAGAAATACAGAGAGGTTATGAAATAAAATTTATTATGGGTGAATAAGAAGATGATTGCTGATGTAGACAGGATGGAATCTGTTTTTAAATGCTTTATAATTAAGTATTTAGGTAGAAAATAAAAGGCAGGCAGAGAGCCAGTCAACACCCATTTACCATGACCAGTGAACAGAAAGTTGTGTTGAAAGGAAGGGATGCATTCTGCTATTACATGAATCCATGACAGTTAGAGGGAAAGCATGCAGACAGAATGAAAATAGCAAGGCTACTCAGTGTTAATGGTACAACACCCTGGGCAGCTGGAACAGAAAAGCTTTTAGGAACCCTTGAAAAATCCAATATCTACTTGAGCCAGATTTTTACTTTTGAAAACTTTGGAGGGACATGTTCATAGTACAGATTAAGGTCCAGATTGTGCATGATAAATTCTGATAAGTACTTAGGTCAACAATTGACTCGGCAGTTTTACAAATGAGGAAACAAATTCAGAGAAACCTCTTCATATTAACAGAGATATGAAACATAGATTTGGAGGTGGGAATTAGCAATGGGCAGTAATAAATAAATTTCCTTTTGAATTCGTTAAATTTTGCATATAACAGTTTCTTTGTAAAACCCAAACCCAGAACCCTCTAACAGTTTTAGCAGTTATATGACAGAAAAAAAAAACAATTTCAGGCACAGTGTGGCTATTTACCAAATGGACATGATTGATCCTGAATTTGACCTTCTCATGGTGTTGGTCTTTTCCCAGACTTGACCTTCTCATGGAGTTCTCTTGTACTGAACCACTCAGTGTCTCCAGGCTGAGGACCCTAATTAATCTACCACCCAAGCATGAACAAATTATTTTCTTGGTTATGTTTAACCAAGATGAAACAGTATTGTTTTAAAAATTAGGGTTACTACATACTAAAGACAAAGGGAAACTGAAGAAGATATAAGAAGTCAACACTAAAAATAATGGGGTTTTGATTCTATCACAGCAAACGTGTTCCCAGACTTAGATTTTACCTCAATATGCAAGTTGTCTTCCAAGACAAGTACCTCTGTAGCAGAAGAGTCAAACTTTACTTAAAATTTTGTCATCTCCCTTTCTAGCTACTAACTTACTTTACCTTCTGGGCTCCATAGGAATTTCCACCACCTAAGAACCGGCCCTTGGTCATTTTTTTATTGTACAGAAATAAACTTATTCTAAATAATAACAGGATAATACTTCTCTCACATAGAATCAGTGTTCTAGATTTATAGGTCCAAAGAAAATGGAGAATATGTATTTGGAGGCCTGCGATTATGGCTCAGTGCTAGAGTGCTTGCCTAATACATGTAAGGCACCGGGTTCAATCCTCAGCACCACATAAAAGTAAATGAATAAACAAAGTAAATGTATTGTGTCCACGTACAACTAAAATATTTTTTAAAAGAATTTAGAAATCAGGAAAAGTATCTATTTGGGACTATTCTACATATTAATACAAGCTGAAGTGACTGGATTGGTCAAGCTTTCCTGAGAGTATAAGTTATGAAATGCAGGCAGAAGGGACAGCAATTCCTAGAAGACCAAGAAAGCAGAGTTGGAGCCAGAAGCAGTGTCATAGAAGCAGTGAGTAACTAATGCCACTAGGAGGTGAGGCAGAGTCACTGGGCTGGCCCCAGGAGGTACAGTGACCCCTCAGTGTCTCTGGGGGATCGGTTCCAGGGTGCTGTGCAGACACCGAGATCTGTAGATCCTCATGTCCCGAACATAAAATGCTACACACAGTATTTGCATACAACCTATGCAGTTCTCTATATATTTTAAATAATCTCTAGATTACTTATAATACCCAATACAATGTAAATCCTATGTGAATAGCTGTTATGCTATATTGTGCGGGGAGTAATGACAAGAAAAATCTGTACATGTTTGATACAAATGTAGCTTTTTCTTCTGAATATTTTTGGTTCTCAGTTGGTTGAATCCACCAACAGAAGGGAGGACTATAATTGTTAACCTTTGCATGAACAGTTTGTGTAGCTATTTAATAACTTTCAGTTTCTTTGGATATGCTTAAACTGTGATGCCTGTTTACATTTGTGATTTCTTTATCAAGGCCACTCCTATTTCGATATTAGCCAACATTTTTAGCTAAACGTTTCTTATTTAACCTCATGTTTTTTTCAACATCACCCAAAGTTAGTGTACTCTTAGGGAAGGGGCAGTGGAGTTATGTTCCCTCTGTTTAAATTAAGAAAAGGATTTATTAAGGAATATTGATATGTTTTATTTCCGCAATAGCAATGAAAACAAATGGAAATTTTGAAAAAGTTTGCTTCCCATTAAAATCAAAGGGGTTTGAGAAGGAAGGAAACTCTTGGAGCATGAATGGGGTGCTCCTCAGATTGATAGTTTAGTCACAAGCCTTCTACATTTCCAGTTTGTGCATTCCACTCTGTAGTTGGCCATTCCTCACTCTGTGGCTTCCACTAATTCAGGGCAAGCTGTTTATTTGCTTTACCATCCACCAGTCCTTGAAGTCTGTTTAATCTGTTTGCTTAGAGATATTTTCTTTATATGTTGTTTCTAAATCCATGAGTATTATTAAAAATGAATGACTACCAAATACCAAGTATTTACTATGTGCTGTCCACTGCAGTTAGCATATTAAATTGGTTATTTTGATTCTTACACATACACAAAAACAACCTGTGGGAAATGTTATTATATCCATTTTATGGATTAGAAAATTAAGACTCCAGTTCCTGCAGCCTGTCAGTGCCTGAATAGGTTCTTAAATCCAAGCACCTCTGTTGTTGAAAGTCTTGATCTTAACCTCTGCTATGTGATCAACTGTTAACACATTTTTCCCTGCGCTTTAAAGTTGTGGTGTTTGTGATTATTCTGCCTTCAAATTTAGTGCAATCATAAATTTAGGTATGATAAGTAATTGCAAAGCTGTGCATCTCTCTCCATTAATCTTAATAAATGAGATGCATATTAAGAAGATGCATATTAGATAATAAAAGAGATGCCTATTAGATTCTCTATTACTTTTTGAAATGTTAAACTAAGCTAAGAGTAACAGAACATTATATATCAGAACATTCTAGAAGTCAAATTCCAAATTTAAAACAGTCTCATTTTTAAGGAAAAAAAGAATGTTTTTTCAGCAAATAGAAAATATCAAATCTTTCCTTCTGTTGGTATATATACTACCATGTATAAGATTTAATCCAATATAAAGCTACTTTTTTATAACAAATACACTTCAATACACATTGAATATATTGGGTGTACACCATACCCCATTCTAAGCACAAAAATAGCTCAACTGTGAATATATTACATAATGCCAGCATTTCATGATCCCTGATTTAGATTTTTTGGGGGGGCGGGGTGCTGGGGATTGAACGCAGGGCCTTGTGCTTGCTAGACAACCACTCTACCAACAGAACTATATCCCCAGTCCCCTGATTTAGATTTTTAACAGAGAAACTAAAAATTTTAGAGAAGAATGATTCCGAACATCATATAAATGGGGAATTTTGGAATTTACTTAGTTTGGTTTTTTTAAATATGTTCCTCAAGTAGATTTGAAAGGGAAGAAGGGTTTTTTTTGATGGAAAATAGTGTTATATAGGCCAAATGCCCAAATCACAACTGAAGCCTCAGTAGGTAAGGAAAAATCATTAAATAAAGATGTTTAGCAGAGCCATGCTAAAGACACACTTCACATACGTGCAGATCTTCTGCTGCCCTGTGCATCCCTCTGGTGCATCAAGTTCCACTTAGGGAGCACACTGATTCCCCTGAGAACTATGCAATCATACTTTTAATAAATTAAAAGATATATATATAAATCTTAGTCACAACAATGAAAGAAAAAGTTGTCCTGACTTTATACAGAATCAAGAGACAATGTCCCCTGAATAGAAACAATCTTCTAAGAAATATTATTTTCTATTCCATATTCTCCCTTGTCACATTTCCTTCCACAAACTCTAGAACTCCAGTCATCATAGATATTTCTGTCTACAGTACAATTGTTATTTAGAAAATCTCTTTTCAGGTGAGATTCACCAGCAGTAGGACTCTGATAAGAATAAAGTGACTGGGTTTTGAACCCTCCAAAACTCTGAAATTCACCCAAGACAACTAACCAACAAAGCCTGGACTCCACTGTAGAGCATGTTGTTACCAGGAGACAAACGCGGCCCAGTAGAGTAAGCGGCCACTATTCTGGGACTGAAATCCCCTATTGCTTGTCAGATTACCAGTAGATGGGAACAAACCTATCATTATGGCTGTCCCTTCTCAGTCTGTGCCTCTTGTGGGTGTTTTCAGGCTGCACATGCTCTGCAAACATCGGAGCTTGGTTCCAACATTTATCAATAACAATTTATAGCTGATAGATAGCTTTCAGGAAAAGAGTAGGAATCCACTGAAGCCTAACAATGCAGCTCCCACAAAGCCTGGCTCCAGGCCTGGGATCAATGTCATCTGAGAGATTTATGGGACTCCACGAACCCCCGAGATGCAGGGGTGTTCTCTGTGGCCTTTCTTGGATGCCATCAATTCTTGTTTCATAAGGTCTTTCTTGCCATAGGAGAAGTCTATGTCATTAAGGCTTTCATTCCATCACTGCCTCGATCAGGTGCGCATGCACAGATAAAAGCAATTGTTTCTTTTTCACAAGTGTGTTCCCCAGAGAGAGGTCTCCAGGGGCTTTGTCACCTATCTGTGTTCTGGTAAGTCCTGGTGACTTCTCTTGTGTCTCTTTGGGAAATAGATTTGAACAGCCAGATGCCACCTTCTGAGATCTCATCTCTCTGAGGTAAAAATCTCCATAAAACATTTTATATTCTCTGCATGTATAAAAACTACAAAATGAAAACATATGTGACTATTACAGCAGCAAAACTTGTTTGTGGAGACCGTCTAAAACTTGCTATGGGGATAGACTAACGTGTTGGATAAGGGTTTGCTTTAATTCCTGGTTGCCCCACAGGTTGGGTATACAACTGTGGGCCCAGGTGTACTCTAGATCATGTAGCCACTGGCCTGTGGCTCACTCTAGGGGTGTCATTCATGGGATTTCAGCTTCTCCGAAAGAACTCCTGATCACTCAGAGGAAATGGATTTCATTGCCACCATGTACCCATACAATGTACAGTCATGACTCACTTCACAACAGTGACACATTCTGAGAAATGGATCATTGAGTTTGTCAGTGTGGGAAAGAACATCGTAAAGTACCTACACAAACCAAGTTCCAATGTCACTGCACGGTGTAATCTTCTGGAGCCACCACTGTACCTGTGGTTCATCATGGGCCAAACCACCCTGAGGCAGCACGTCTGTGTACACTGATTCATGTCCACATTTACACACTCATGCATGCTCATATGTCTACACATAACATCCATACACGTATGTGTGTATGTATTTCCATGAGTTTTAGGAATGCTGTTTTAGGAATGTTACATTTTAGAAATGATACGTCATTACTTGTCATTCTTTTTCTCTGGATGATTAATAATGTTTTATTTTCTTAATGTGATCATGGAAGCCTTAGGTCAGTAATGGGCTGCAGACAGAAGTCAGGCATCCTTTGGAGTCTTAAGTCAAATCTTTGATTTAGAAAGAGAACAGCATTCTGCAAAGCAGGCTTCTGAGGTGAAGTCTGGTTAGAGAAAATCTAGGAAGAAATGAGAAGCTCTAACTGTACCAAGGAACCATCTGTCCTTTTCTCTTTGAATTTTCTTTATTGCTAGGTACTTTATTTTTGGTAGGGTTCACTTTTCACAGCTATTAGTTTTGGAAACAAATTTAAGACCCAAAACCCTCATGATAAGATAAGTATAAAGATGTAGGTGAAGTCAACATAAATGCTGTACCAGTTTTGTAGGGCTAACTTGACAAATTACCATAAAATGGTGGCTTAAAACAATAAAAATAGTTGTTCCAGAGGCTGAAAGTCTGAAATACAGGTGCCAGCTGAGCCATGGACTCTCTGCAGACTCTAGGGGAGAATATGGCCCATACCTTTATTTTAGCTTTGGGTGCTGGTATTCCTCAGCTTGTAGATACATCATTCCAGCCTCAGCTTCTGTTGCTACCTATTGTTCTCTCTGTCTGTCTTCTTCTCTTTTTATAAGAACACAAGCTCTGTTGGATTAGGGCTAATCCTACTCTAGTAGAACTTCAATTTAGCTAATTAATCTATTAATTAATTAATTTAGCTAACTAATCAATTAAACCAATTAATCGTCAGGGACCCTATTTCCAAATAAGTTCACAGTCTGAGGTTCTGGGACAGGCATGCATTTTGAGGGGATGCTATCTAACCCAGTATAGTACCTAAGGAAACACTACATCTCTTCATTAAAATAATCCTTACTGTATTGGGTGACTATATTAATTCGTTGCTACTTAGAAAAAAAAATAGACAAGGTAAGTAATGGGGAGCAAGGATACAAAAATAGAAAATGTCCAGAACATTGATATACAACTAATTGGTCACTCGCCACCTGTGTTATGCCTGCTAACGAAATCTCTGTATTTAAATTTGTGTTTAAATTACATAAAATTCACGAGTCCCTTTTCACTTGCACTACCTTTCAAATGCTCAGAGGCTATCTATGACTAATAACCACTCTGTTGGACCGCACAGAAACAGAACATTTCCATCACTGTACGATGTTCTTCTGCACAGTGCCAGAATGCATCATGTGTAGGAGCTATGGTGCAGGTCTTCAGGAGAGGTGAGGCCTAGGAAGGAGTGCTGTGGCAGAAGAGGGGATCCCTCAGAGGGGTGCTCAAGGCAAGGGAAAAGCATGTGTATTATTATGGTGTTTCTTGGAGCCACCCAGCTGCTGGGGTGGCCCTCATTTCTTGACCGTGATATTGTGCCTTCCACGAAGCAGTTGCCACTAAATTTCCATTGAGCTATTGAAGGAAAGATGAGTACTTCACATGGGATGGAGCGTTGTGGACACTGGTAATAGTGTTGACAGCAAGGTACGAGTTCCCTGCAAATTTCTGGAAGTCAACACATCTTCACACACTTATCTTTGGTAGATCCATCAGGACAACTGCTTCACACACCTTCCTCCTTGACCAGCACTATCTGCACTCTGCCCCATGATACTAGGTCCCCAGGAACTTGAGTGGAGTCCTCTGTCTTTCAAGGAGGTATAGGGAGGGATTATGGTACCCATACCTTTGCTCTTGTGTTTCCTCAACAATTTTCCCTGTCAACTGCCATTATATTGCCCTAATATAAAGCTACCAGCCACTGTGCATACCCAGGGTACTGGGACAACCCTTCCCCAAAATTTTTTTCCTCTTCCCACAAGAGGGAAAAAGCAACCGTAACTGGGTTTGAAAGTGAAGGACAGCTTATATGGTTTGGGGGGCCTCAACATTCTCCTGTTGCTGTGCTTACTGACCGGAGGCCTGACCCAGCTAATTGTCTAAGCCTGAATTTACTGTGATCCCTTGCCACAGCTCTGTGATGAAGAGGAGAGAAGGGAATTTTCTTCAATGCCATGATTACCTGTAGCAGTTCCCTGTAGAGACTTCCCAACACATGCACATGCACACAATCTCATGTGTTGATATGTCTGTATTTACTGTCATCAATATACAGAGAAATACTTCTGTAAGTCCCAAAGTAAATTTGGAAGACCTGTGCCTCATTGCCCTGTCTTTTTCAGCTTGATGGTGTTTTAGACCCAAAGAGGAAGGGATACTCCTATTGTACATGGTGGCATATTTGAAGTCAACAAGCACATTGGCTCAGTGATAGAGTTCTTGCCTAGCATGTGCAATGTCCTAGATTAGATCACCAACACCACACACACACACACACACACACACACACACAGGTCACCTTCTTGGGGAATTTGGATTTTGAGAAACACACTTTTCATATGTGCTATTGACAAAAGAGTCATTTGAATGATGACTTTCTTGCTAATTTCTGCTTGAGAAGAGAAAAATGGGGCAATAAAGACCTGATCAGATATTCCAGCTATGTTCTCAATTATCTGGGCATTCTGGGATGTTGTGAGGTTATCTACTGATACCTTCATCAGAAGCAGAATTCACCTGAAAATCTTTGACCCGCAATTACAATAAATAACTGTGAGCATAGCGTTTCCCCTAACAACACAGGTCATATAAGACAGAGCAGGGAATTTATTAACTGGCCAAGCATTTGAGTTGAAGCTTTTTTGTTTGCCCTTTTCTTACAGTTTGTGCATCCCATTAATCTTACTGCTACTATTGCTTTGTTACCTTTGACCGGTTTTACATGATGTCTTTAACACATAGTGTTACTTACCAAAGAAAGGAACTTATTGTCTTGGCCCCGCTGATACCATCACTTCATCTTTTACTTGAGCAGCTCTAGTTATGCCTGCTAACGAAATCTCTGTAGAACGATTCAAATCCCACATTAATATTAGTAAATATTTAAATATTTTAAAAGAAATCATTTTGGAAGAGGCACTGGCCTTTTTTGGAATGTCACTTGAGAACAGGTTCAGTACATCATTTGTAGTAGTAGCTCTTAGTAAACCTAATGAAAGAACGTATTGATCAGAGAGCTATATGAAGAAGTATGTAGTGAGTTTCCCTGAAAATAAAAATGGAAAAAGATAAAGCCAAAGGCAGTCAAATGCACTTATTATTACTTCCTAATAAGTGAGAAGACAGTTTTTTGTAAGTTCATGCTGCAGATAGAAATGCTATGTGATTGTAACCATTCTAGCTTGTGTGTGTGTGTGTGTGTGTGTGTATGAAGAAGCAGGAAAGGGAATGGAGGGGTTCCTGCATATTTTTTGTGGAAGCCTTTCAATTTGGGGTGAGATGCTGAGCACTACTTATTGTCTAAGAAACCCCCATGGAACAAGACTTCATCTTGTTGCAAAAGTTGAAGGCCTTATCCAGAACAAGAGAAAGATTAAAAGACAGGAAGTGCTTGTTATTTCCCCCTTTACTCTTGTTTTCCATCTCTAACCCAGAAGAGAAGTACATGAAATCCCAGTGTATGTGTATTTATTTCTATATTCTTTCTTCTTCCGATGCAGGATTTTGATATAAGGACTGCATTATTGTTGCTGGACCTCTGGAGTCCCTCATTTCACTCACTCTTATGGTTGTGTTCGCTATTCAAGTGGTCACATTCATTCCAGGCCCAAAACACAATTACAACAATCATTCAGTCAAATCACTCTCTTTTCTCTCTTTGCCACATGCCACAGCAAGTACACTGGTCTTTTTCATTTTAGGGTTTTACTTTAAGTCACCATGAAGAAATAAATAGAGGTATAAATGTAAGATATATGGACTAAGCACATTATTACCACATCTTATACCATCCTCTTAGTGCTTGTTTGTGGTCTGTAGTTCTATAGGTTGATTTCTCTAATGTGATCGCAGAACATCTGGTGCTGGGATTCCACTGGTGTCCTTCAAAGTCTGCCCACCTCCTTTGAATGTGAGGTCACGCTGCTCACACTGTAGCTCTCCATGGATGTGGATTGGCATAATTCTAAGAACCCAGTAATAGTTTTACTTCTTTTCAGAATCTGCGTCCTAGTTTTTCTACTCATTTAGATCATCTCTCTGCTCTGTGAAAAAGGCCCTTGTAGATTGGCTTCTAATGATCTTGTCATTCTTGTAGCCCTTGCCAGTGCCTCCTTGCTCCCCTGGGAGGGTCCCCTAGCTGACAGCAAAGGAAAATCCTTATTCTTTTGCATGTTTCTCTTACACTTAGGAATTCTTCTTCTGAGTTTCAAACCATCCTGTGCTGATCTGAAAGTTTCTTTTCTAAGCTCCTATAGCGACCTTTTCTTTTGCCTGTCCCTACCTGAG
The DNA here is from genome assembly GCF_001458135.2 of Marmota marmota marmota. Lineage (NCBI taxonomy): Eukaryota > Metazoa > Chordata > Mammalia > Rodentia > Sciuridae > Marmota > Marmota marmota. The sequence continues at coordinate 2,170,782 of NW_026000119.1, read as the reverse complement.
CATCTTCACCACATAACATACTGAACACATGGTGTAAGCCAGGCATTGTGCTAAGCACGTCACATAAGCTATTGATGTTCTTTTTATTTTGTTGCTTCATACCCAGCACCTGTTGATAAGGCTGATGTGTCCTTAGCATTATCAGATTTTTCCATCTGCTATTGCAAGCACACATGTGAGTGCTGTCTTTGGAATGGCTTTGTGATCCTAAAACAAATTTCTTAACCTTCATTCTTGCCTCATGTCCCCCTCGCCCCTCCTCATACTGCTAACAGATTTGCTCCTTTCTTATTTTCAAAGAGTTCAAACTCTTTCTTGGGCTATTTAATGAGTTTTGTTTCCAATTAAAGGTAAACTAACAATTTATAGAATCTTCAGGTGAATGCCCTGAATACATTGGATAACTCTCCATGATTTTTAAACTTTAGCATGAGTAGGAACCATTGTTAAATATACAAGATTCTTGGGCTTTACCTTGGTGATTGTAATTGCATAAGACCCAGGAATTCATTTATGACTATCATCCTTGGTGATCCTGATGCCTGAGATATGGGGCTACATTCTTTGGGAAGTGACTTGACATTGGTCTTGTTCTCACCTCTGACCTCCACCTCAGGCTCTTCCATGATTATTCATTTTGAGGACTCCTTTCTCTTCTGTTAGACATATGAGCTTTACCAAAGGTGGTGCACACATGTAAAAACCAATCTAGGCATAATTTCTGCCAAGGGAAAGAAGGATCCCTTCCTTCCCTCCATGGTTATTTTCCAACTCATGATTGAAAAAAGAGATGAAATAATTTGATTTATGATATGCAAACTGAAGCTCAAGTCCAAAATTATTTATTTTAAAATATCGAATGTGTATTCTTATTAAATTATTTATTTATACATGTTGTGTATTTCACATATGCAAAAGTAGACTATTTATAGAGTATATACCATTTATGTAAAAATAAATAGTATTATAATGAATAGTACTGTTATTTACAGATAGAAACATATATGGTAAATGTGTTTAAATATGAACATTGAATATTTTTAAAAAATTTGACAAAATGTTAATATGTTAAGACAGTGTAGTAAGTCCATGTGTAGTTGTTATATTATTTTCTTCACTTTTCATGCATGTGAAATATGACATATATAAACAACTTAATATACTATTTATATATCCCTTTATATTTTTTAAATAGGCATGTTTTTCAGTATTATTCATGTTTTACAATGTGAACGTAATCCAGTTACTTTACCTGATGTGTAGAATTCAATTTTATAGGTTACAGTTTATTCTTTTATTGATGATTATTTAGGTGGTTACAAATTTTTTAGCTATTAAATATATGGATGAATTGTATTGGTGCTAGAGTTTCTTAGATTATATCAGCTGGATGTATCTTTTTATCATAAATTCTATGCATTTATAATTTAAATTTTTACATTAAAAATAAAAGGCAAGGATAATAATCAGATAACCACATGTTTTGATCATATTTTATTAAAGATTAACATTAACGTAGCCTACTTTTTGACAGTATCTTTGGTTTCTTTCATTCTTTACTCTGACAAAAATATTTCAGAGTTGTAATCATGGGTACATATATTTTTTAATTCTACTTTCATTTAACATAATTGCACACAAATATTTTATTCATTCAATAAATGCTCAATTAGTGCCTCCTGGAGATAGAAATCCTGTCTTCTTGGACTTGACATGACAGGTCATATAATCACTGTAATTTTACTTAACTAGCAATTAATAGTATATGATCTCCACATAGTTTGCTTTTCTGTTTCCCCAGGGAGTTGTGAATGCTTTATGCTCTATTTTATTTTAGAAATATATTCATACATAGTATTCATGTTAGAATTAAGAATTATATTTGACACGTATAATATTATTGTGGGGGGAGCATGTCTGATTAATCCTCAGATTGACTTAAAATGGGCCAGATCTCAGCTATTGCCATCATCAGTAGTCATGGCTTCCCCTCTCTCCCCACTTACTCTGCAGCTCAGCCCACTTTCCAGGCTAGCCCAGTGGTCAGGGATCTGGTCTTTAGAGTAGGTTGGAATACTGGATCCTTTGCTTACTGGACAAATAAACTTAGGCAAATAATTAACAACCAATGCTTCAGTTTTCTCTTCTGTAAAATGAGACCTTAATACATCTGATCAATACTTGGAAAAATCCTCAAAACAGCAAGTGTTCCCTCTGTTTAAGCATGGACTGCTGTAAGCCTGGGTTTTTAGAAGTCAGGCTTTGCTGCCTAATTCCTAAAGCAAGCTCTCTAAAGGGTATGTTGGGAAAGTGAAAAATAGGGGAAAAGGCCCTGCATAGGAACAAGTCTTTGTTTTCTTTGTAAGGAGCTGGGCTCTGTGTATCTGCATGAAGCCAAGAGTCTGTGGCTTACTGGAAGCTTTTGACCTTAGGTCCTGTCTATTGATGGCTATCTGCAGCTGTGACTCCTTGACTAGGAGAAAAGGATTCTGATAGGTTTGTACTTGTGCACACACATACACTCTCGCACATCACACAAAGACACACTCAGACATACTACACACAACACATACACTGTGCATACATAGACACACAACTAACTATACACCACACATTCAGACATCCAGGACACATGGCCACACTGTACACACACATACACACAGTCATACCCAGGAGAGAAAGGTGGCTAAAGAATGAACCACAGTTAAAAAGTTGTTCCTGAGAACAAACTCATTCATCTTACTATGTCACCTGACAGTTCAGCGTTAACTTCTAAAATGTAAAAGTTAATCAATTAAGCCCTTAGCCTGCTCTCATTTCACGTAAATATGTAGATCATTTTCCCACACCCAGGGCAACTAATATAAAGTAGAGGAAAGCATAGAGTAACAAAGGGTCTTGACAAAAATGTCCTATTTTACTTCTATCTGAAAATGCTCTTTTTTGCCTATTGCTTCCTTCTCCCCTCCTTTTCCTTCTTTTTCTTGTTCTCCTTAGTCTTTCTTGCCAGAAAAACTAGTCTTGGGGGAAGTGAACTCCTTAAGTCTATTTGCCCCTTTTGCTTCAGGTTGAGATTTTTGTTCTGCTCAGAAATGAATCAGAAACACAGAGCTGGCAGAGTTAAGGAGTGAATTCTGTATGCAGTGGGCTCCTATGAAGTCACTGATTAATATAATTAAAAGCCTGAGTTAATTGCATTACTTTCCATTAGCTTTCATTGTAGACCTACCTTCCAAGGACCGGACTAGCTATCCCCATGGGGCTCTGGTCCCACGTTTACTCAAGTGAGATGGCTGCTTTCAAAACCGAACCTTTCATCAATCCCCTATTAATTAGCTAAATGCCGCATCGGATTATGCATCGGAGCTTGCCAGCTGGGAGGGAGCATGGGGAGAGCAGGGCTCACGGTCCTCCTGGCTCATCCTCCAGCCCGGTCATTGGTATTCCAGGACAAGTCAGCTTACTGTAATTTGAAATTGGTCTGCCATCCCATTAGGAATCTGCCCGATCAATACCAAGTGAATTAGAGTTTCAGTGATCTGATTAACTCCCCATTATTTTCTACCCTGGCTGATTTAGAATGCATGATGAGACAATATTCCAGTTTCTTTGCTTTATCCCAGTTTAAGTGAAATATAGACATCTAAGGAAGCAGTGCCTGTGCATTTGATTTGGCTCGGCTGTAATAAAGTCAAACACCATGAGTATCTCTCTCATCACGACAGTCTTAAGTGACTGAGGGCTGCCTTCCGCACAGGGAGGAGCTGTGAGTGGCAAGGGAAAGATGTCAGTGGAGCTCCCACTGCTCATCTCTCTTCTTTTTTGGCTCTATCTTCTGAATAGACTCCTCGAAGGCTTTTAACAGGACGGTTTCATTGTTTGTCATATGATCAACATTAGCAGCTTTGTGACTGAAGCTCTGGGTCATGTGGTTGGAAGGCAGACTATAATTCTCCCCAAAGGTCCATCACAATAGAGCAACTAAATGTTCTCTCTCATGACTGAAAACAAGCACTGTAGCCAGGGGGGCCAAATGCTGTCCTTGGGGAAAATGCTTGGTGCCCTCGGGGAGTGAATTTGGCCTCCTATGCAGCAAGAGTGTTTTCATGCCCTGGTCTGGGCTTCAGAGGACTCTAAATGGACCTCAGTGAGACAGAGGGTGGCTTTCTGAGGCTTCAAATTCTATTGATTCGAAATCAGAGCACTCTAAAATAACACAAGCAATGGAGCTGAATCTCCGAAAAAAGCAGTTATATTATTTCCTTATATATTTGAATGTGTTGGCCAAGGATTGTCAGGTCTAGTTCCTCAAATAACTTATTGTTATTTATTTAAGATGTGATACTTACAATGGGTTTATCAATTGCTTTGATGTTGTGTGAATACAAAAAAAAAAGCCACATATTTTTCAAATATGTCTGAGCTATTTTAATACAATACATGTTTAACCAATGATCCTAAAAAAAAATTCAGCAGGTCTTATATATGAGCATAAATGATAATTCATTCAGATGGCTTACAGTAAATATCTCTCATCTTAGAAATTATTTAGCAATTCAGAATATTCTGTGTGCATAAATGAAAACACCTGTGTAGAGATGGCGTAATATGATTTGCTAGCTAGTGACATAAATGCCTGGATTGAAAATATAAATGTATAGAAATAGACTAATTTGGCACCGACAAATGCCAGTTTGGGGAGAACTTTGGCCAGCTCCACATTTCTCCACTATTGACTGTTACTCAACCAAACATTCCTGAATGTTTTTTTGTGTTTTATCTCTTGATGATAGTTCATGCAACACAATTAAAGCAAAAATTACAATGGCATTTTACAAAGATAAATAAAGTTTAAAGTATCCTAATACAAATACAAAAATTTGTTCAGTCTGGTTTTGAACCCTGCTGTTTGCAGCTAGGTTAACTCATTGACCTCATTAAGTCAATTTTTTTTTTACACCAATAAAGTGGGAATAGTACTATTAACATCATTTTATTTTAAATATAGTAATGTATGTGTTTAGTGCATGATAAATGCTTGAAGCTTACTAGCTTTCTCTTCTTTTCCTCCACATGTTCACCAAACCTGATAATACGTATCATGTTAATCTCCACTTAACAATCTTAAATTGAAGAGAAAAAGAAGTCTAAGAACAAATGAATTGTGTCAGATATTTTTATGCATGTGGTTTAAATGAAAAGTTACCAGGATATTGCAAATCTTCTGAAGTACTTCAAACTTTTCACCTTGGAAAAATTAAAGGTGCATAAAGAAATGATTCAAACTACATCTAGAAGCAGTGGGATGGTATCAAACTAAAAAGCTTTTTCACTTCAAAGAAAACAATCAAGAACATGCAGAGAGATCCCAAAGAATGGGAGAAAATCTTTACCACCTGCACCTCAGATAGAGCATCAATCTCCAGGTTGTACAAAGAATTCAAAAAACTTAACACCAAAACCTCCCAAATAACCCAATCAATAAATGGGCAAAGGAACTGAACTAGCACTTCACAGAAGAAGAAATATGAATGGTCAACAAATATATAAAAAAATGTTCAACATCTCTAGCAATTAGAGAAATGCAAATTAAAACTACAGTGAGATTCCATCTCACTCCAGTCAGAATGACAATTATAAAGAATACAAGTAATAGTAAATATTGGCAGGGATGTGGGGAGGAAGGTACTCTCATATATTGCTGGTGGGACTGCAAACCGGTACAACTACTATGGAAAGCAATATGGAAATTCCTTAGAAAACTTGGAATGGAACCACCATTTGACCAAGTTTCCTACTTCTTGGTATGTACCCAAAGGACTTAAAATCAGCATGCTACAGTGATACAGCCACATCAATGTTTATAGCAGCTCAATTCACAGTAGCCACACTATAGAACCAACCTAGGTGTCCTTTAATAGATGAATGCACAAAGAAAATGTGGTATACATTGGAATATTACTCAGCCATAAAGAAAAATGAATGAAATTATAGAATTTGCAGATAAATGGATCGAACTGAAGAATATCATGCTAAGTGAAATAAGCCAATCCCCCCAAACCAAAGGTCAAATGTCCTCTGATATGTGGATGCTAACCCATAACAAGGGAGAGTGGGAAGGGGAAGAATAGAAGTCCTTGGATTAGACAAAGGGGAATGAAGGGAAGGGAGAGGGGAGGGGAATAGAAAGGCCAGGAGAATTAATCGAACATAACTTTCCTTGTTTTGTATTTGAATACATGACCAGGGTAACTCTGCATAATGCACTACCTAGAGAATAGGATCCTAATTAGAATAAGTTATACTCCATGTACGTATAATATGCCAAAATACATTCTACTGTCATGTATATCTAAAGAGAACAAATAAAATTTTAGAAATTAATTAAAAAAAGAATACCTCTATTTGACTATTAATATAAAGCTACCCTGGACCTCTGGTGGAGGCAAGGACCTGCACAGGGTTCAGAGGCAGTGAGCTCAGCAAGATTGTTTTGGGGTATGACACAGTTTCTAATCCTCACCATGTTTATCAGTCCTCATTTTCTGAATGCAGTTTTTTCTATCCTGACAATTGATCTAGTTCCTTCTTCAGATTTCATAGGATGTTTCTCTTCATAGGTTGAGGTCAAACAGTCTTCCACTGCAAGTGTATTCAACTAAAATTTTCAAGTTGTTATTATATCTACTTCTATTCTTTTGTGACAGATTTCTCCATAACATGTAAAATGTGGCATTTACCCCATGTCAGTGTTATGTTGATTGCAACCCTTCATTCCAATTAACTATCTTTTTTTTATTTTGGTATTTTATATATTGCACACATAACTAATTATCTTCCTAAGCTTAGAGTTCTTGGAAACTGTTTTATTTAGGATTTTTATGGCTGAAGAGCAATGGAAGATCTGACAAGAACAAATTTAGAGGAAGAAAAGCTTATCACTCAGGGTTTCAAAAGTCTCAGTCTTTAGAAAGCCGACTCCATTGCTCTGTGCCGGAGGTGAGGCAGGACATCATGGTGGAAGGGGGTGGCAGAGGAAAGCAGCAGGAAACATGGCCCCAGGAAGCAGAGTAAGAGAGAGCTCTGATCAATAGGACAAAATGAGTACCAGAAAGGCACAGCCCTAATGATCTACTTCCTGCAGCATACTCTACCTGCCTGCCATGTCCACCCAGTTAATCCCCATTAGGGGTTTAATGCACGGATTAGTTTAAAACTCTCAGAACCCAATCATTTCACCTCAAAACTTTCTTGCATTGTCTCACACATGAGCTTTTGGGGGACATCTCATATCTAAACTATCATAGTAATGAATAAAATGGCACTAACACCCATTCTAGTTTCAATCTTGAAATCCACACCGTTGGGCACAGGGTAAAGAAACTCTAAACACTGACTTATGCTGGCATACAGCTCACATTGCCTTACACACTTACTGCTACTGTGCAGGAGACACACACTTGCTCACCTGCCCCTTTCCCACCCCACCATGTGTCTGGGAGGTTTGGTTTGGGAGACTGGCCTGCATGGACTGTATTGAAGTCTCCCTGGTTCTCTGGCTCGTGGTAGGGTCCAGCCAATGGGGATCTGGCTGGATATAGGAGGGAGGAAGTGAGTGAAGTCAGTGTTCCTTTTCCTAACTGCCCCCTGATAAATTGCCATGAGTTGGCTTCTTCCCTACTCAAGTCCATGGCTCCCCTGGGGAGACTTTATGGATCTCATGATTATTACACATTTTGTAGACTATGAGACAAAGTGGACAGTTACCTTAAATTTAAGCTATTATATTAATATCAATTTATGTCTATTACAAATTACTGTTACAGATTTGCTGACTTGTACATAGGCGATGCATAAAAACATACATAAAATTTTATCATCTTTGGATCACTATATTTGATGACACGGTACTGTTGCATTTTAGTGATAGTTTGAATGTTGCTTGAAACTCGACATATAACCCAAATGTCACAATTAAGTTATTAACTGGATGGTGAAAATACTACACTTAGCACTTATGTGTTGCTTTTCATCATTAATGTATATGACAAATAGGAGCTAATCAATAGCATAGCAGTGTATTCAGTAATGATCTTTTACTGTTGCTTGGTTCATTTCAGTTCAGAGGCCTTTTACTAGTAAGCCCATAAAACTGGTGACAAGTTTCAAGTTAATAGACAAGATTTATTTCAGTATGTCTCTCTACAGCCACTGTCTCTTCACCTGCATGTCTTCCCACTGGATGGCAAGCTTCTAAGGCAGAGGTCATCTTTGTATCCCCAGTGCCTCATATAGGACCTGATAGACATTCAAAATTGTGCTTGTAGAATGGATAAATGAATGAGCAATATAGCAAAACTATCAAGGTGATCACTAATGTAGTTTCTAAGACCAACTGTAACAAGTGTCAGTGGTATGTGTGTGTGTGTGTGTGGTACTTTTAATGCCAGACATTTTCCATTTTCCTTTCAGTTGAAAAGGAGGTCCACAGTTTAAAACTTTTTGAAATGCATGCCAGTATTTATTGAAAGGTAGAAAGGAGCCTATACTAACAAAATGGATACACCTCACCATGAAGAGGAAGATCAAAGCCTGTGTCTGTGAATTCAGCACCTCCCTTTGATGCATGAATCACCACTAAATGCACTTAGGCCAGGATGCAGAGTGGGTCTTAGTGTGTTTCACCAGCAAAGTATAAGGTTTGCAGAGCTTCATCCTTGTCCGCTGGAGTCTTGGACAAGTCTTTGGGGAAAGTGTTGTGTCTGTCCTGAGTCCTGAATAGAGAGTCTGTGGCTTTCTGAGGAGGTGAGCTGGTTACCAACTCATGGCATTGGGGTGAACAGCTTTGACAAGAAAGGTCTGACATGCTGGGCATGTGCATCATTGCTTGTCAACACTCACATCAAAGAACAAGAGAAATGTTTTGGAATGAAGAAAAAGAAGACTATAATAAAGGACAAAACCCAGTGTGGAAAATAGATAATTGCATAAATCTTATGTTACAAAAAAGACATCTTAACTTCATGGGTGAAACAAGCAAGAAGGAAATGACTAAAATCAGTCCAAGTTAGTGTTGAAAAAGAATCAGATTTTTTTTTAAAAAATGTTTATTTATTTAAAAAATAATCAATGCATAATAATTATATATATTGATGGAATACCAATGACTCAGATTTAGATGTTGGTGAGGAAGGAGGGAAAAAGGTTCACTCATACATTGCTGGTGGGACTGTGAATTGGAGCAACCACTATGGAAAGCAGTATGGAGATTCCTCAGAAAAATTAGAATGGAACCACTATTTAGCCCAGTTATCCCACTCCTTGGTGCATACCCACAGGACTTAAAATCAGCAGACTATAGGGACATAGCCACATCAATGTTTGTAGCAGCTCAATTCACAATAGCTAATGTATGAAACCAACCAAGGTGTCCTTCAACAGATAAATGGATAAAGAAAACGTGATATGTGTGTGTGTGTGTATATATATATATATATATATATATATATATATATTCAAAGGAATATTACTCAGCCATAAAGAAGAATGAAATTATGGCATTTGCTGGTAAATGGATGGAACTAGAGAATATCATGCTAAGTGAAATAAGCAAGTCTCAAAAAATCAAAGGTCAAATGTTTTCTCTGCTATGTGGATGCTAATCGATTACAAGGGAGAGTAGGGGGGTGAAGTATAGAAGTTCATTGGACTAAACAAAGGGAAATGAAGGGAAGGGAGGGGATATGGGAATAGGAAAGACAGTAGAATGAATCAGACACAACTTTTCTCTGTTCATATATGAATACACGACCAGTGTAACTCCACATCATGTTCAACCACAAGAATGGAATCAGAATTGTAATTGGTTGCACCCCATGCATATATAATATGTCAAAATGCATCCTACTACCTGTATACCTAAAAACAACAAATAATTAAAATGAATAAAGAAAGAAATTGGAGCCACAATAGTAAACAAAAGTAAAAAATGATCTTTGGAACAATTTAGTCTGATCCCTTCCTTTCACAGGCTAGGAAATTCTGACCCAAGAAGATAAAGAACTTGCTCTAGGTCTTACAACCAGGGCTCATTCCACTGTTTCCTTTGATGTCCCCTTAATTTCCATAGGACTCCATGCTCAAAACTCCACTTTTACTTTATTAGATATCTTATAATCTAAAAATTGAATCAGAACATTGTCCTTTAAAACATTTGGTGAAGGCTGATTTGGGTTTAACATAGGCGATGTTCCTACACAGTATTCCTACTCTTGGCTAGCTCTAGTGACTGATCAAGCCTGATCTACAGAAGGAAGGAGGCAAGAATATTCCTGTGATAAAAAGTGAAATGAGTCAGCATCCATATATCATACAGAACATTCAGCCTTTGGTTTTTGGGGGTTGTCTTATTTCATTTAGCATGACATTCTCCAGTTCCATCTATTTACTGGCAAATAGAGGGGAAGTATAAAAGTTCACTGGATTAGACAAAGGGAAATGAAGAGACAGGAATAGGAAAGGCAGTAGAATGAGTCGGACATAACTTTCCTATGTTCACATATGAATATATGACCAGTGTAACTCCATATCATGTACAACTACAATAAGATCAAAATCATAATGGGTTGCATCCTGTGTATGATAGTATTCCAAAATATACCCTAGTGTCATGTATATCTAAAAACAACAAATGAATAAAAAGTGAGATAAAGCTTCTTTAGTTCTGATTCTACTGTTTAGACTTTGGAGTAATCACATTCTCTGTGATTAAAAAATAACTTTATAAAGAGTTCTTTCCTCACACTCTAATGTTGTTTTGGTTTAAAACATGTACCTTAAAAAATCAAAGAATCTAGTATGAAGAATTCTGTCAAAATTTCTTTAACTACTGATCATCATTCTCTGATTACTAAGCTTTCATTTTTACATTTTAATGTAATAGAGACCTATTTTAACTTTTGTTAAATGAGCACAACAAGACTGATAAACTGATGTACTACAGATAAGATAGGGCTGGAGGTCTTGGAGGCAGAGCAACCAACCCCTGGAGCAACCAGCAAGTGTCATAGGTGATCCTCTGGGTGCAAAGCAGAGAAGCAATGTGCTCCTCCCACTGCCAGTGGAGAGGGCTTCAGGGAATTGTTTTTCTGGAAGTGTTTTTCACAGACAGCATAGTCACAATACAGCATACAGATTTCTGGAAAGTATAGAAAGGATCAAGACAGCCAGGACCAGTGGGAAGAAGACTGCCACTTGATGTGGCATTTCTTTTTTTTTTTTTAATTTTTTATTGTTGGTTGTTCAAAACATTACAAATTTCTTGACATATCATATTCCACACTTTGATTCAAGTGGGTTATGAACTCCCACCTTCACCCCATACACAGATTGCAGAATCACATCAGTTACACATCCATTGATTTACATATTGCCATACTAGTGTCTGTTTTGCTCCGCTGCCTTTCCCATCCTCCACCATCCCCCCTCCCCACCTCTCCCCTCCCCTCCCCTCCTCTCTCTCTACC